>NC_139920.1:14416144-14766144 GCF_963514095.1 Eutrigla gurnardus
AGTGCAACAGTTTGCACGCATCCAAGCGTAGGTGGATTTGCCTCTAATTTGTGGCTTTTGTCCAGGAGCTCCAAAATTTGTCTGGGAGTGGAAAGTCATGTAGTGTGAACAAGGCATGACAGAACAATTGGTTTCATTAAATTAAAGCACAGCCACTATTTATAGCAAATTAATCATGTTGCCAACCGTAACCTCAAGATGATTAGAATGTACGTTTTGGCTAATCAAAGACACAGAGTGAGAGAAGACGTGCACCAAAGGTTCCTAGTAGGACTAGAAATGGGCTCTTCACAGTTATATGGAATTAGACTGTTCTGAGACTCAACTTTATACATTATCTTTTGATATTACTGGCATTTTAGGTTAGTAGAGTCTTGTGGATGTGTTGTTCTCTATTGGCAAAATACTCTATGTAGCATTTTTCAGATCAAGTACCAAACTCTATTTTGAGTACGTTCAGAGAAATCCAAGACCTGTTTTATATCTTTCGAAACGATTTAACCAAAGCCTTTCTGCTTTATGATCCAGTTTCGGGATGTTAACCTCACCATTGTCTCCTCTCTCCTTCAGGAGTGGATATCCTCTATCGACTTGGGCTTTCGGCTCAAAGCAGCACAGAGGAGAGGACAAGCTCACCCTCGACTCCTTACTCCACCGTTCCCTCAACGTTGAATCTTCCTGCTCGTGGATATGGGGTATTATTCGATTCGAACTCCCTCTATGAGGCTCCAGCGGGCAGTCTGTTCCCACCTGAGATCGGAGAGGAGTTCTCTGTTGTGGTTAGCCTGAGCTCCTGGCGAGCAAACAATGCTTTTCTTTTTAGTGTCAAAGACGGCAGGGGCAGGCTGCGCTTTGGCATTCAGCTGCTGCCACGCAGAGTGGTGGTCTACACCGCCGAGAAAGCGTCCATCTACTTCAACTATAACTGGCAGGATGGGCGCCAGCACCCTTTTGCTCTCGGCATTCGTGCACACTCGGTGTCTTTCTACGCCGAGTGTGGAGCGGTGCAGCAGCGGGAGCAGACCCTGGGCAGATCTCAGACACTGGGGGACTCTGGGGGTCTCTTCACCCTTGGAAGGATGAACTCTAAAGCGGCAGCATTCAACGGTCGAGTCTGCCAACTAGAGATCTATCCCTCAGCCCAAGCTGCCGCGCACTACTGCAACTACCTTAAAACACAGTGCCGGCTGGCCGACACTTACCGATTGCCATTTCCACACCCTGGTTTGGATATTGTGGCAAATGACCCTCCGTCTAACCCTTTGACAAAGTCGGTCGTTGGAGTAGCAGCTACCCATCATGCCCCCTTAAAACCTACAGCAGCTTTCAAGGTGTCCCCAGGTAGTTTGATCACACAGCCTTCGACACATAGCCCGGCAGTACAGCCTCATCGAGGGGATCAGATTTCAAAATTGGACCCCCTCGCCCACTCCACCACATCCTCGCTTCAGCCTGACGGCCCCAGCTTAGTGACCCTGAGTGGACGAGCAGTTCTGGATCTCGCTTACGGCGCAACCATCACCAGCGGCAGAAATGTGTTGGCCAAAGGGAGTAGCCCGCAGGGAGACACCGATCACTTTGAAAACAGCACAGAGGAAGAGAGCAGCTCTGGGAGCCTGCAGAATCCGGACGCCACCCCAGACCCGATTTCCCCGGTGAGGCAAAGTCGAGTCAAGGAAGGACTAAGGAACAACTCCATCGACAGCTCCGGGGACAGACGGACTCTTCAGCTCCTGGAGACTCATCTGAGAGCCAACGGCACCACGTTGTACCGGGAGAATCAGGTGGACACCTCAGAACAGCACGATCCGGACGGCAGCTACGAGGACGTAGACATGGGAGGTTACGATTATGGATATGAGGATACGGACTATTTCTACGACTATGAAGACGGCTTCCGTGGCCCCAAAGGAGAGCCGGGTTTTCTGGTAAGTGACTGAATTTATGAATGATAAGCTATGAGTGTTTATAGAACAGCATTCAAGGAGCCGGAATGCAAGTCGGTGCAACGCTGTTCATGCTCAAGAGGAAAATATCAATAAAAGGCAATCAAAGTGAATTTATGGCCATCCCATTTAAATGCTGTGTAAAATTTGGCTTTGTTACATACACCCAGGATATCTGAAAATGTATTTTGGCTAGGCACTGTAGTGATTTAGAGGTAATGGCATGCCCAAGCGCTGTTCTTTTTTCATGAATCGACAAGTTGTTCAAATAACACGTCATTCCCCCCGATGAAGTACTGGCAGCCACTTTTACTCGTGTAGCATAAAGGTATATCTTGGCAAAGAAAAATTAGCTGTCCATCCAGCCTGATGATGTAAGCTGGCTGTCAGGACGGCTTCACCACCGAACATGCTTTCATAGCTCAGACTTACAGGTATTGCTTATGTTTCCATGAGTAAGATGTGCTGGGACTTTGTTATCTGTTTAAACCTAGGAGTTTTTTTTTTAAATGATGTAAAATATCTGGACTCATCTCCCAGTTTCCATAGCTCACCTGTTTAGTGCCTGCAGGTCTGTAGGTGGGACGAGGCTTTGCCAGCACTGAGCTGTTGGAACTTATCTGTGAATCACTTTACTGCAGTGTTCGAGGCACGTTGCAGTCTAAGCCACGGGCCCTTTTCCAGTCCGTCACATTTTGGCAGTTATATTGATAAAACTGTGTTTGTAGGACTATGTCTTGGCTACTCTGACCACTTTGACACAGGCATGTTCTCAATGCTGGGTCAGCTGAAGGTCCATGGCTCATTCTTAGTCATTGCATCTTTGTTTAAACTTGAAAAAAGCTGGTTTACATCCTCAGGGGATGTATTTCATAGTTTTGCAGCCACATAACTGTAGTAAGTACAGTGGCATGTGCGGGGTGGAAACGTGAGCCTGGTTAACCCTTTTTTGACAGACGATCTGGTATTTTTTATTTTTTTTTTATCACAGGAGCCCTCTGTGTGTGTGGTAAACCCCATTTGTACCCGTTTTGCTTATTGGTTGCATGTAGGATTAGAATGAAGGGGCTATTCAGGTCAAGTTACTGTCACACAATCCAACAAGTTCAAAAGATGATTCATTCTACCCTTCAGCTTTAGGGAAATTTAACTTCTTGAATTGACTCCATTGAGAAAAGCTTGACCCCCGTATTGGCAGCAATAGCCTCACTTTACTGCATGAGTGCCTCTGTTTCTTTAGGCCCTGTTGTTGTGGCGAAGGCAGTGTTGTGCTCACAGTTTCCATGTGTCTGTGTGTGGGAGTCCAGAGGAACAAACAGCTGTTTCTTTATTCATGTCTCCCTCTGTGCCCATCTCCTGCTCTGATGGGGGACAAGGATGCTCCAGAGCACCCCACCATCATCATCATCTTTTACTTTAGAATTCAGAATAGTACGTAAAATAATACTATTTCTGTTTTCATCTGAAAGTGTGATTATTGCACCTTATAGTGGGGTTTATTTTAAGGGGAGATGGCATTGTGGAGTAGAATAAGAAAATCACTTTTAGCATATTTCAGTGAACTCTGCTGACTGTTCGTTGAGAAACAGTGATCTATGCAAGTGCCATGAGTATTTATATTATAATATTATCTATATTATTATTATTTGAAAACAAAGATGTTTGAGGAATTTAGTCTCACACCATTCAACAATATGAAAACACAGCATCATTGGCCTTCCACCAAGTGGTAGCCATTTGATATTTCTAGACTTTGGCAATCAGCCACTTCAAAACCATCTATAAGACTTTAAATGGAAACATTTTACTGCCTGATGTACACGACCATTTTTGCATTTTTCCATATTGAACACCATTAATTAGGGCTGGAAAATAACAGAATATTATATGTAATTATCCCTTAAACGAGTCATATTTTTGTGAAATGTAATTTATGTTTTTCTAGCAAAACACTGGAGAAACTTTGGATTTGATCTAGGATGAGTCTGAAGCTTTTCCATAGGGATTATGTTAATCCCACTGGCTGACCGACAGCTGGTGCTGTCAGTCTCATTTTGAGAATGTAACTTGACCCTTCTCTTTAGAGATTCTCATAGAGCTTTGAGAAGAAAACACTTTCCTCCTGTCTTTGAACTTCATAGCGCTTACATATTTATAGCACATACTCATCATTGCAGAGGCCTGGACAGTGAACTGCATGTTATTGCTTGCCATTAACGTATTCTTATCCCCCCCTTCACTCCCTCTCTCTTTACAACATTCTCTCCTTTCTCTCCCCGTCCCTCTGATTTAGGGTCCTCCAGGTCCCCCTGGTTTACCTGGGCCTCCAGGGAAAAGAGGATCTCGGGTGAGTAACCTGCACAAAAGTGATGGTACACAGGCAACATGCTGTGGAGTAATTGCTATCTATTAACCAGGAGGAGCATTCTAACCGTCTCCTTGCATGGGATGATGGCATTCAATTAGGAACACACTATAAAGAGTTCATGGTCAGGTTTCTTGGCCTTTAAGGCACTAACGTTTCAACAACATCATCAACAGCACTAATGCGTTTACCTATTTTTTTGTCTTTTCATCTTTTGTCATGGCATATGGGTTGTGCTTGTATTTACTGGTACAATCCAGTCACTGAAAAAGTCACTGACAGCCATGTTTGTGGTTAGCGTCGATTCAACTCAGGAACAAACCTGGCTTTGAAGAGGCTTGTGACAATTAATGGCGTTTACTTGTCCGCACCTTTGGAGCGCCCAGGTTGAGTAGCCAAATTGTTCCAGATGAAACCAGCTGCAACCGAAAGCAGCTCGGGCATCGCAGGCTGCATCTCCACATTGATCTGGAGACTGAGCTCTACTGCAACTGCCAAGTCTTGTCATGATGCAATGCTGTGATCACGCCGCCAGGCCCCGGAGGCATCTTTAAACAGAACAAGACACATTTTACTAAATGGATGTGGTATGTGTTAGAGGGACAGTGTATAAATAGTTCACTGTTGGTCTTTGTAGAAGGTCTAACCCAGCACAGAAACATCTTCTGGCTGATTAAGCTCAAGGAATGTAAATATCTATAGTGTGTCAGTGTTTATGAAGGACAACATGCAATGCAATTAACTTAATGCACGATTACCTGAAGACAATTTTGAAGGACTACTTTTCAACCTCATTGGACCATGACTCAAGTGTGAGCAGTGACAAATTATTGCTCATTAACACGTGGGAATGTGGATGTTCATGTGCATGAACGG
Source organism: Eutrigla gurnardus (assembly GCF_963514095.1). NCBI lineage: Eukaryota > Metazoa > Chordata > Actinopteri > Perciformes > Triglidae > Eutrigla > Eutrigla gurnardus. The sequence continues at coordinate 14,421,332 of NC_139920.1, forward strand.
GGCTAATTGTCTTCATCAGCTAAACTACCAGCGAGACAATGAAAGATAATCCGGGAAGTTGGAGTAACAGATCACTGCATTTAAAGGTTTATGTGGCTGTTTGTAAGATCCACAGACAGGTCCTAACTCATGGAAACAACTATTTTTTATCTTTAGTCATGGTAGTTGCAAAGTATTTGACTGGCTAACACATCGTTTTGTTTGCAACGCTGGAGCCAGATTCAACATTTTTACCGGTCTGAATGTGGACTTATGTTCTGCTGTATTTTAATAGAGCATGACAGGCAGACAGGAAGACAGGCTGGTAGACAGAGAGGTGGCAGATAGTACAACCTGTCTCCCTACGGTTTGCAAAGCACATAGCTGATACAGAACATGCTCTTAACCCCAAAGGCTAAGGTGGAGACACAGGGAGCCTTGGAATCATTATGTGGTGGGAAGCTGAAGGCAGTGTGTTGTACTGTGGTTGTGTCTCTGTGGCTCACCACAGAGATGCAGACTGTTAACGCTATCAGACCATGAGCCCGGGGGAAAATTTGGTGTGGGCATATGTCATGGAAACAGACAATTTTACGTCTCTGAAGAGGAAGGTGATCCATAGCATGTACTTTATGAAGAAATCTGCAGTCAAATCTTGTTTTGCTGTTTGGCAACCTAAATGATGGACTCTCTTCAAAAGGCTCTCTTATCACGCAAACCAAATAATGACTAAGAGTTTACCCCGTCGAAATTCAGGGGATATCTAGTGCCTTCACGTGGCTTTCAACATGGCGTCGGCTGTGCACCGCAACAGTGCTGTCAGAGCTAACAGTGTTTAGCTACCAATGCTCATGTCTGCATTATCAGCTGTAACCACCATGTGAACGTAGTGCAGAGCCGCAGCCTTGAGCTACTCAGTGGCCCAACTACCGGTAGCTAAGTTGTCTGATGCTAGTAGCAAGCTTGAAGATTTTCATTTAAATAAATGTTAATGTTAAGTCACTATCCGTCGCCGAAGGAGGTAAAGTCTGGTGTTTGAGCCTATGCCCACTGATGAAGGTATTTTCACTATTTATGCATCACAATATCTGTGGTGATATTCTTGCAAAACAAATGCTGTATTACAGTTTTTATGTTTTATATATGTACAAAAAATGATGCACAAAACCATGCACAAATGCTGTAAAATTGACGCAGGTGTTAAGTTGCTGCTGATCTCTGAGGACAATTTCAATGTTTTCCCTCAAATGGAAATGCTAAACCAACTAGGACTGAAATCTCAAGGATTGCCACGATGTGACAGTGAGGGAGAATCAGAAAGATAGAGGGGGAGCTTTTTTCCTGGCTCTTGGCTGTAGTGCAGAGAAAACGTGCTCTGCAAGCAGCAGGGTGACAGATGTGCAGGAATGTAGTGTATTTATGGTGTGTGTGTGTGTGTGTGCATACGAATGTGCACATGTAGTTGTAGGCATAAGTGTTCATGTAGGGTTGAGCATTGGTTGCATGCCTGTGATGTTCCAGGAAGTCAGATGAAGATGAAGGCGCTCCTCATCGTGAGATGTCGATAGAAGTTTGAAAGAGAACGAAATAAACACTTATTCGAGAAGACGATATTTTCTTTAACAAGATGGCCTTCCGTATCAGCACATATTACATATACATATATATAAAATGCCAAGTAGGTTCCTCACCTACAAGAAATGTCCGTCTGTGTTTGATGCATACAATAAACTACTACAACAACAATAATATGCAAAAATACAGACAAAGTATTGTGCGAGTCGAGAACATAAATATAGAATAGCAAAAATGTGCAATAAAAATATAAAAAGATACTATGAATAATAATATAACAACTATCTACAATGTAAATAGTTTTGTGCAAAATGAGCAAAAATGTTGGTCAGTGGATGTGCAGAAATAAACATTCAAGAGCATATGTGCAGTGGATCTGATGTCTATCTATGTGACGACATGAAATACAGCAAATTAGTGCGAGAGAATTGATATTGATAGAATTATTTGGCGTCAGCTGTTTGCACTTGTAAACATTACAAGTCATATCGTAGCAGCTGAATCGTGTGTTGCCAACATTCAACCATAAAAACATGAGTAATATGAGTGTGAATGGTCACGAAGGAATGTGTTGTGTAAGAAGAAGAAGTTCTAACACAAACGTAACACCTTAACACACCAGAAAGTTTGATCGCACATCTGTTTATTTTTAAGACTTACTGATGAATACAAATGGAACACTTTTAGACACATGTTTAGAGTCCTGCTACATTTACAATGATCACTCCTCTTAGAGTCACAGTGGATACACCCATATTTCCCCGCTTATAGATCCTTTGGCGAGCCTTTTAGCGAATTAGGATGTCCTTCAAGATGGAGTGCTCTGATGGACCCGGGAACTGGGGTGTTGTTGTCATGAATGCACATTAAATTAATGTTGTGCTCTTTCTGTCTCTGTCTGCATCTCTTCCAGGGTCCCACCGGTCCACATGGAAGCCCAGGACAGCCTGGACCACCTGGGCCTAAGGTGAGTGGCATTCTCCCATGGTAGAGAGACATTAACGGCCAATTAACATTTATAGCAAATACCATTGCAATACTTTTGCTAACAGCAGATGTTGAGCAACCAATACAAGTGGGACTGCGGCGTTTTACCTCAACTATTGCTATGCTTCACTGAATTGCTTTAGACTAGATCCTCATAGCGATGACAAGTTCCGTGTCCATGCTTGTTCAAAAGATCACGTCGCATTAACATGAACATTTGATAATATGCTTAATCAAGCTGCAGGGAAAGGAGATCCAACACAGACAATGCCCTTTGGGTATATTAGAAGTCTTTCCCAAGCATACATTATAGTCTATGGTGGTGAATTTGGACATCCACAATCTGAAAAAGTTGAAGGATGCCTAACAGAGGATGATTAGTCACACAAAGCAGACATATTACCATATGTACACATACATGACACATAAAGGTTAACAGAATGTTTGGTGGATAGTTAGATAATGGAATAAAACGTTGCGTTGTCTAGAAAAGAGCAACACATGTACATACGCTTGCAATACTGCGTGTCTAAAGACATGGACAATTCCATGGTCATATATTCTTTTAACTTGGGGCTTTATATGGAAGTCCGGTTGACCGGTTTAACCAGGTGGTTGACTGAATTGTGGCTTAAAGTCTTCAATGTCATGTACTTTCATAACCTATAATTTCCCGTCTAACAAGTGGTGTGTATATAAATGCCAGTGTGAGGCTCGGTTGAGATGGTTTCGTAGACCTGTCTTTGTCCTTTAATCCTTCACACTCAAGTCTGTTTTCATCAAATGGCATCAATTTTAGCAGATAATCACATGTTGTTTCCCGAAAGAGCCAATCTCTGCCCTCAGAGCATGTTCAAGTGGGATGAAAACAAGACACTTCCAGATGTAGGTACGGTGATAATAATGAGTCAATTTAGTAATCACAGTGTAGCAGGAAGGGCTGAAGGGGAGACGGGTGTTTGTCGGACTAAATTACATACACCGTAGCATAGATTGTCGTAAACTGAGTTTCCACCACATCGTGCTAGCCCTGGCTCATTAACCGAGAATTAAGAGAAAAATAAAGAAAATGAGCATTTTTAAATATTTGGTCAATTATTCCCCCAGCGTGTGACCATATGTTATATGTTATGATACTTTGGGGAACAGCAATGCTAGTGGATGTTCCCTCCTCTGTCTTTTGATACAAAACAGTTTGCTTATTAATAGATCAACTGTGAATTGTAGTTTGTACATACACAGCATAGCTAAAGACAAGAAATGGAAATATAAATATGACGCCTTTTCATGATGCTAAGGGCCTCCTCGCCTACTTTACCCCACACACAAAGAGAGGAATGTTCTCTTTTCCTGCTCGATTTCGTCGAACACCACAGGGACGTTGAGGGATTTGCTTTGACCTCGCCGGGACACTGCACGTTTGGCTGAGGGGGTCCGATTGGTTGAATGTGGGGCCACCTGCACCGCTCGCTGTTCCCTCGGCTTGTACACCCACAGTTGTTTGTGCACACACAAAACCAAAACCATCTAATACCGTAGTGGACGGCCGGTGAGTCATTCTCATATCCCCGACCTCTTTGCGGAGGCGGACTAGAGATTGAGAGACTCTTTGTCTCAGTTTGGGAAAATCCTTGTTGAGATGTGTTTGGTTTCTAGGACCAATACAAAGGAATATAGTCCTGGATGCTGAGCTTGCTTGTTGTGTTTTAAGCACACTCTGAGATGTTATGACGATAAGCTTGCTGGAACTTAAAAGGGCATTTCAATCTGCTTCATGCACTGCTGACTCTTTCCAACAGAAAGGAAGCCTGGTATTGTGCTGTGGTAGAACGTCTGCTCCCCCCTCCCAAGCTTTGCTTTGCCTCACTGGCTGTCAGTCAAAACTATGGAAACATGATGCCCATAATCTACTGAGGAGAATGTACGGATCCAAGGTGTCAAATGATGGCTTGGCTGAAGTCCATGCAGCTGTACACCTCATCACATGTACCCACCACATTTGAACAACCACAGCAAAAGATTGCAGTATATATGGTTGGGGTTAGAGTTGACACTAGTTTTTATTTATGCACATTTGTGTTCCTGATGAGCACCGTTTCAATATATTTTGAGAAGACATCGATATAGATGTTGCGTGACGTAAACCGCTTTTTCCGGAAAGTCATATGTTTGCATCTCTTCTCTCTGACACTCTCCGCACAACCCCAACCATGTCTAGGAGTAAAGTGTGGGCATGTTCATAATATACATGCGATGCAACCTAGTGGAGGTCTGGTCTGTTAAAAAAAGACACTTTATATGGCCAATCCATAGCAGTAAATTGTTAAATATAGCACATTTATATTGTTGAAATTATACTCCATTATTTGTCTCAGATGTAGCGTAACCATGCCATGTGATATGATTTATGTTCATATGTAACATCTCAGATGTGGCTTTGACTTGCAACTGAACATTTAGCCCACTCCGTAGATGATTCAGAACGTCATATCATGTATCACCACAAATACCAAAATATGACTGGTCAATGATACCCAGCCCTGTTTAGTAAATTTGCTGAAATGATGTGGTTTTCTCCAAAGATCGGTGGTTTGGCATGCCATCACACGTTTACGCTTTGTTTGTAAAAGTGTGGGAATAGAAGATATTTAATGACCCCTAATCCACATCAGTTTGGGTAGAAAAGCCCTGGGCCTTCTTAGTGTAGAAATCTAATATTGCTGTTCTGTGGAAATCTCACTCAAAATCCATTCCGGCAAACTCCTTCGACTTGTTATCTGCCTCGTGGGAATCATACACATGGTCTGGGATGATGACACAGAAACTGAGTCAGGTCTGGATGCTGCCAGGCTTTTGTACTTCCTTGTTAATTGTTACTGCCTTGCGTGGTCACTGTGCAGAAATCGGGATGTCAACTCAGCAATAATTTCTACATCTGTCCTTTATATATGAAGACGGAACTGAAAATTCCTGTATAAAGTCAAGAAAATGTGTGTGCAAGATGTTGCCTTTTCTGGGCCTTTTCTTTTAAATCTCATTTCAAAATGCTGTTCTAAGAAATGCTTTAAGCGTCTAACAATTGTGTGTGTAGATTATTTTCTGGTTTGATGGGAAAGCTGTATCCACTTACATTACCTTGTGGAAGGAAACTTGATCATTCTAGAAAAGGCATCTCTTTATTGGCCTCATAGTTGCTGCTTGGTTATATCCTTAATGTAATAGAAAGCAAACAAAATGTTTATGGGCAAAGCACAGCAGGTCTAGTCAACTGTGTATTTCAGGAATGTATTCAGAAAATCTATAATTTGAACAATAAGTAATATAAATAATTTGTAAAATATGGAGCTTTCAAAGAAAGTGAGTTGCTGAAGAAGCCTCTTACCTTGTGACCCTGTTTCTGTTCTAGGGTTCAAAGGGGGACCCTGGGCTGTCTCCTGGCCAGTCCCCACCAGGAGAGAAGGTAAGACATCTGCCACCTGTCTGTCTCTATGTCAGGATCCCTGGTCCTCCATGTTCCTCTCTGTTTCTCTCAGGACTTCCTTTTTTTCCACACAACCTTTACTCCATCTTGAGATGCTTGTCTTTTAATATTACAAGGGAATTACAATATTACAATGTTGCTAAGTGTCTTGAAATAATTAAGCTTCTCTCCTTTCAAGTTGCAATGTGCTGTGCACTCCTAGAAATCCCCTCAGAAAACGTATCATCATTTCTCCCTTTTAGACCCTATCTGGGATAAATATCACTTAATACCAAACATACAGTGTTTGTCCATGAAATATTCATCAAACTTCATCCCCACAAATTATTCCAAATCTCTCATCATTCTTTGTAATAAGACCATCGACTTTGAAAATGTTTGTCCCTCTCACCTCACGTTTTATCAGATTGTTTTCAGAATGGCCAAATATTGCGCAGCATATGGTTTTTATTAGAAGCAGCATAAGTAAGACACATTTAGATGGATGGTCGACACAAGCACTTCTTAATTGGCCGTCTCACTCACCTATGGAAAACCCACCATAGGTGAGTTTTTTTCTGCTAAGATAAGCATTAGAACCTTTTACAGTGATCCAAAATAATGAATAGCCTTTTGGAACATGAACGTTGAGATTTCTTACTGGAAAATGAAGATTTATTCTGTGTCAAATCATTTATACATAATTCATTTACTTGTGTAGGGGTTAACTGTCAGAGCTAAAGCAATGCAATTCATTTCCTTTCATAACATACTATTCTACAGTGTTTTAATGTTTTTATATTATCTCTGTGATGATGGTGTGCAGTGCATCCCCCATCTTTTGCAAGTGTTTCACTCTCATCTGTTCTAACAGGGTGACAGAGGTCCGCCAGGTCTGCTGGGGCTGGATGGATTTCCAGGTCCACTGGTAAGAGTTAGTTGATTTCAACAAGCCTGCGTGTGTTAAAACCAGCAGCTGATGCTGGAGATAGATATAGACATGTTATTCTGTGTGGAGTTCGCATGTTGTCCCAGTGTCAGTGTGGTTCCCTGGCTTCCTCCCACAGTCCAAAGACATGCAGGATGGGTTAATGGATGACTCTAGATATTAAAAGTGACAGTGAAAAGGTTGTCTGTCTGTATATGACCGGTCCAGGGTGCAACCTGCCTTCTCCCAATGTCAGCTGGGATCAGCTCCAGAGACCCTGAAGAGGATAATCATGGATAATAGATGAGTTTGGTTTAGATGAGATTAGTTTACTTATTTTCAAGAAATCTATTGTATTGTACGGTTGGGGAAACAAATCTAATTCACCCAAAAAAAACATAGGTACACACACGCGCTCACTGTTCAAACACTGTGCTCTCTCCAAAATGTTAGTCACAGCCTCACTTTGGCCTCTGGTGGTCTTATGTGGTCAGTATTAGGTTACCCTATCAGAGACAGCTTCCAACCACCCTGCTCTCTGCCTGTCTCCAGTCTTTCTGTCTATCTCCATAGATAGCCTCTCAAGTACAGAGAGGCTTTGAGGTCATCCAACAGAGGAAAGGCACTCGTTGGGTCACTGACATAAACAATATCCCATGTCTCCTCGGGTCAGCGAATGCCATGGATGCTGGGATCGATAAAGTGAAGTCATTCTATTGCTGGCCTTTCCAGAACAGACTTAATGTGCTGCATTAGGTCGGCCTGCTGCCCACGTGGCTATATAGCCACACAGTTGTTCAGGTAGCCTCTTATTGAAGCTCTCAGTCTGGTCTCCACATAGCTGGCCTTCACCTTGCCTCCCAGGAGGCCATCCCAGTGTTTGCAGTAACTGAACCTAATACACCCAGCACATGAACTCTGCCCCGTCAAGTATTTCCAGAGGAAATGAACGGCTCGGGTCCTATGCCCTTTACCCCCAAGTGGGCCTTTCATTGAGTGTGAAGGTTTATGTGTCACAACCTCGGAAGCACACGACAGACTGGTGCCGTGCAAGAGGGCTGATGCCCCAAAAAAGACCCGAACCTGACCTGACCTTGTGTGATTTACCAAAACAGTAAATCTTCTCATCTAGAATGAGCAAATTATTCATTTTATAGAAAGTTTGTATGTCTTAAATTGTGTCAGTTTCCTTCAAAAAATCACCCACACTGTACTCGATAACCTATTCAGTAAGAACCAGGAATGGCTTCTGGATTGTCTCCTGGAAACACTACACATGACAAATATCTATTATCTATAATGTATATTACAATATTTCTCTTGCTGAAATATGAAGATAATGGAAGTTTAAAACACACGTCATATATGGTATTAGTCTATCCATAACAGGAAGTACAAACCATATGAATTTTAACACTGATCAGCATATTTTCACGTTTTATTTATTGGGAATTCAGAAATCTTAATGAGACTGTTCAGAGGTCATTAACGGTGACCTTGGACCTTTAAGAGTTGTCCCTTAGAAATAACTGCAGGAAAGAATATTCCTGCAGCTATTAAATTCCAGGATGGATGCCACAAACGCACGTGAATAAAATGTATTTATTAAATTGCTAGCGGCTCAAAAGATAGCAACGTCGTTCGGGGGGGCACATACGTTCATGGTCCCCAGAGGATTAATCCTTGTGACTTTCGTGATCCCCTGACTTTTCCTCCGACCCACCAGCAGATTGACAATCATTTTAGTGAAATGCCTCGACATCTATTAGATGGATCGCCATGGAAATTTTACTACAAATATCAGAGAGGGTTCCTAATAACCTGGACATTTCCTGACTTTCACTCTAGCACCACCATGAGGTTTTCTATGAAAGTCTTGACAACTGTTGACTGACATTAACTGACTTTTTGTCTGAGGTCTACATTTCAATGTATTTATTATTCATGATTTATGAGCAAACACCTGGTAAATAAACTTTATTCCCATCAGCCTCGGTTGTTGTTTGTTTTTAGTTCTGATTAACAAGTGCTAGCATGCTAGCCCTGCATATATATAAAGTATATAGCCTCACAGAGCATGGCTGTACACTCATGTTGTTCATGTTTATGGTGAAATATTCTCAAAATACATTTGTTTTCTTTAATTGTCAAGGGTCCTAAAGGTTATCAAGGGCCAGCCGGACTGCAAGGAGAACAAGTAAGTAGTTAATTGTTTTTAAAGGTTTTTTTTAATGTTTTTTAGAACGGAAAGCACAGATAACAATAGTTATTACAGCAACCGATTGTTTTAAATTGAGCATCATGTCAAAAAAGTATCATTTAAACAGTGGGGATGGGGAAAACGTGAGGGGTCTAGAAAGGTACAGTTCATAGACCGGTTTTCTTGGTGCAGGCTGTCAGGAATGAACAGTGCTCGTTTTATTCCGCAGTTGGCAATGCTGGTGGAGTTCTGTTGGTCTCCTCTTTCACTTTATCCATCCATCTAATCTCCCTATTCACCGTTCATTCATTCTCTCTCTCTCTCTCCCTCTCCCTTGTTCTCTTGCTCCCTGCTGCAGGGTGTACCAGGACTTCCTGGGGAAGCCGGCGCTGCAGGTTACCCTGGCAGGCAGGTGCAGTGAAAAATACAAAAATACGCTTACAGTTCCTCCATCGATCCTCTCTCGGTTGCTCTACCAAGAACTCTAGAGAAAATACACAGAGATGATAATGATATTTCAGCTTTCCTACGCACGTTTCTTACTCATTTGAGACTTCTAATTCAGCAGTAAACAACTGCTATTTCCACAACAGTATATGGAAAAATGCAATTTGCAAAGAAATGCCTAAATGAATACAATTTGTTTCCTGATGTTCATATGTGCAGTTTGTTGTCTGTCAGTCAAGCTCATTGTATTTCTTGTGCATTCAGAGTTTGTTGTGTTCCTGCTTCTCTCACCATGTGAAATCACTGACCTCACCTGAGTCCATGCCTTTTTTTTGCAGGGCTCAGCAGGGCCACAAGGTAACCCGGGGCCTAAAGGTGTCCGTGTAAGTACAAGTGGCTCTTTTTGCTCTCATTCTGCCCTCTTCTACTTAGCAGAGCTGGATTGAACACTTAATTTCCTGAAAGGATTAGGACAGTGTCAGGCCAACAGCCTTCCTCCAGAGGGACTGCTCAGAGTCTGAGTTGGATTTGGGACGTACTGCCGGATGTGAGACTGCTTGAGGGGGCGGGTCCGGGCACGGGGTTGTCTCTATAAAGGCTCACTGGTTCCTCTTATGATGGTTCATTTCTCAGCAAGCAAAATGCCCCTAAACGGGAGAACAGAAGGAAAAAGAAGAGGAAACAATACAACGTGATGGGAGAAAATATTACAACAGACAGAAGGGATTTAAGTGGAGCGTTGCAGCCCAGAGAAAGAGGATAGCTGGGATTACTGTGTCAGAGTTAGACAGGCAGGGGGTCAAAGGGCCACAAAGACGGACAGACAGCACGCTGATCAGATGTGAGGGTGTGTAGATGTCAACTGATTAAATACTACAGCCAAGGTGCTGCTTCACAGTCATCCTCAAAATCAGAATGTGGGGGTGCCAGATAGCCCACTTGGTCAAGTGACAAGCAGAAGAGTCGGGGCAGAAGAAGAGTGCTAGCAAGTAAATAGTTTCCCCTTACATACATGTTACCTGTGCGTCAATGTGAACAGCTATTCCCGTGCTGCTCCGTGACATCAATCCCATTTTTTTCCAGCAGCACCGTTTGTGTTCAATAGAAGTGCTCTTGTATTAACTGCTGAAAAATGTCTCGTTGTGACATGAAATCTTGCTGATTTCCAGGGTTTCATTGGGCCTCCTGGCGTCGCTGGGCCGCTGGGGCTAGAGGGAGAGAGAGTGAGTGATGCACACGTTGTGAACGCCTTTTTACTCCCGTATACTTGTTTTTTTTTCACTCCAAGTAATATTCATATTCATCTCCCATAATGTCCTACTTCATGTCTTCCCACTCCATTTGTTTTACCCTCCTTTGTGTGGTTATCTTCCCCCATCGAGGTTTGATAAATGCCTACTTTTTAATAAGCTAAATACCTTTTTAGCGATTTGTCATCATCAACATTTTTCAGTACGTCTTGTAATATGTTACACATGGTAAGAACATGTTTGTACTCGCAGCAATTTGTTCATATTTGTGTCCCTTTTAAGCTGCTGGATAAGAGTAAAATGTGCTCGGCAGCAATAACTTAAAATGATGAGCAAAATGTATATTTTCCATATAAGCTTACATCGCTCCTTCCTTCATTCTTTTGAGATTTCAGTGTCAAGGAAATCCTGGTCTTTCTTGCTCTATTGTGGCTTGGTTGTGTTAAGACTATGTCCATGCGTTCTGTTCAGATATATAAATACATGACATTGAAATAGCGATGACTCTTCCTTTCTACGTGGTCTGTTCTAGAAGTGTTCATTTGTTACACCTATTCCCTTGTAACAGCACACGTTCATCCCCCAGATCTGAGTCACTTATCCACTTGTTTTTCTTTTCTAGGGCATTCCTGGTCCCGTTGGAAAACCTGGCCCCAAAGGAAGACATGTAATAATCCATTCATTTTGATTTTGCTTGACAAAAAAATAAACACCTCTGTCATCTATAAATAGCTATGAGGAGACAGCTGCAGGCATGACGGTGTTATCCTGTGTAAAAAGAAATTGAGGAGATTGTAAAACGAATAAGAAATGTTGCCCATCTGATAATGGATACATAATGTCTTCTTGAATTAGCAGCACATGCACAAAAGCCCCGGGGACATTTTCATTTATTTGGTTCATCTGCTGTGAATGTGCCAAAGTAGCAGGACACTGAGGGTTTAAACAGCATAGAGAGGGAAAACAAGACGGAGTAAGACCTCCTTTAGAGGATTTAACACGATGTGGCACATCACATTGGACATGTTTGATGGCATGTATTTTGACGTCGGTCCTGCGATGCCAAGTTTATTCCCGGGTGGCATTGAAAAAAAAAAAATGACAGATTGAGATAAAGACAGATGGAATGTCAAGGTCGGGCCCTCACACTGTGAAAAGTTAATGTTTTAAAAACAAGCCTTCGCTTCTCTGTTGAAGTTGCCAAGCGGGCAGCGAGCCCAGTGTCTGTTTCATCTGAATTTTCTTTTTCTTTTTTTTTCTTTTTTTTTTCTGGAATGTTAAACGATGTCTGGCTAACTGGATCAAAGTCTGTGGTCTCTGGGTTGCTGTTAACTCACCCGCAATCTCACCAATACACAGGCTTATCCTGCTTCATTAAATGAGCCTTATTTTCACACCGTGTCAATGCAAATTTCATCTTGGGGAAATGGCATGTTAAATGCTATATGTTAAGGAAAGGTCGGCTGTCATATATAGAAATGAAGTGACAGTAAGGGTGTACTGTCCATTCACCTGTACGGAGGTGCTACTGTATATAAGTGGAGGGTATAATTGACAGTGGTTGACCTTCTTAAACTGAGTGTAGATGTGCTTCTCCCACAGGGTGTGGTGGGTGATGCAGGGGAGAGGGGGCCTCCTGGTCCTGATGGCAATGAGGTGAGAACCCTTGTGTGCCTCCTGGTCGACTCCGCTGTCCTCTCTGCCTGCTTTCTGGCCTCATCTGTGAAGTCTGGTTCTCCCTGCTTGTTACCTGTCCTCCGTCACTGTGTGCACCTTTGCAAAGCAGTCTGAACATACACTTATTCAGATTCATATGCTAAACTCATTTAATGCATGTTAAGGCTGTGGTGTCGCCACCTCATTTAAATGGTGAATTGGTGGCGCACCGACAACTTTTTTTAAAAGAAAAAGGAATCTTTAAGGAACCGGACTGGAAACAGGATGCGTGCAAAGAGGGGATTTATTTACAAAAAAAAACAAAAACAAGAAAACGTACTTAAACAAAGAGCCCAAAATGAAACCCTGGATTCACCATCCAACAAAAATAAACGGAGGCAAATTAACATCGAACAAACAAACCAACAGCAACCTCAAAACAACCCCCTCGCCCCCTCTCTCTGGTGAAACCATTTATACAGATTGACCTCACCTAAATGGACCCTACCACCTGTCCGGGTAAGTATGGGGTGAGCTAAGCAGATAAAGTAATTTGACATTTGATTTGGGAAACACAGGTTATGCACAAATATGCATAAATTACTGCTGGCGAACCCAAATATAACAAAATGTCATTCTTACCTCTTCCCATTCACATTGGATATTCCCAGCCCCTCCCTGCTGAGATGATCTAATTAGGCAAACCTGCAGGCACTCTGATCTAATCCCCCAATCACAGGTAGAACCAAAATACATAAACTATAAACCCATAAATGAATACAGGCCTGTATAATTGATCCAAATCAATTGCTCATTTGTCTACTAAACTGAAACATTGTCCTAAACACAAAGTAGATCCCAAACACTCACACAAAGGCCTTCCCGTCTCATAACATTCAGTCTTAAAGCGTTCAGCAGGATGCACATAAATGGTCATCAGCAGTTACTGAGCCGTCCTAATTATCATAATTTTGGCTCCGGACTTCGATATGTTGGGGCTACTTACATTATTTCCAACGCAGCCTTGGGGATGAGGAATGTGCACTACTGTATGTGTCCTGTCCTGTGTACTTAGGATGTTGCTGTGATGTTTCACAGGGTCCTGTTGGTGGGATTGGCATTAGCGGCTTTCCTGGTCTGAGGGTGAGTATCAGTTTTGCAATTTTGTTCATTTTTATTCATGTGTTACATTTCCCATGTCTAAACAGGCTCACAGCTCTGTCCCTGTGCTCGTTCCTTTCTGCCTACTCGTGTGTCTTTATTGGTCGGATTGAGGTTGCGCATCTCCAGACTGCAGCAATGGTTTAAGTGTTATCAGCGTGACCACATGGAAGGCTGTGTCTTGTTATGGCAGTGGGACAGAATCTAGACTGTCACACACCTAATAGGGAGCATGCTGTGTTTTTTACAGCAGGTACAACTGTTAAAAGATCACAGAGGCCTCTGAAACATCGCCCCGCTCATGTCAGAAAAATAGATACAACCGCGTACGCCGCCTTTCCTTTGGGACAATTTCAAGCCTTGTTGACACTGGTTTGCTGTCCTCATAGCATGGGGATTTATTGGGGTTCTTGAAGGGTCACAACAGTGTGCGCGAGAAACATCTGGATGGATGGGATTTTCTTAACCTTTACCTCCGCTACCGGCTGTAAGTCATCTTTACAACAGGCACGAAGACATGAAACACGCAGAAACTATCTTCATTTTGTTTTACGTAAACGGAGATATTATCACAGGGGAAGGTTACGCAGGTAGAGCCGTAAATAAAGCAGCTTTGAAGTGAATCCATCTGACTCTTTTACGTCTTCTGATGTTTAAGCTTCAGTTATTTTAGTGATTTCAGAGTTGCAGACTAACATGACTGAGCTTATGTAACAGTCAGTGCTACAACAAGTACAAGTTTACATTGCAAAATTGAAAATGTGTTTTTATTGCACATTATGTTATTGATGATTATTACCAACTACAACATTTCTTGGCATTAGCAGAAAAGAATATGATTAATAATTCAAGCTGATGTCGTGGTTACTTTTGTAAGTACTTTTGAGTAATCACCCAAGAGAGCCAAAATACTTCCACCTCCTTAATCCCGTCTTTGATGTAATTCATATTTAGTCAACTTTCCAGCCCAGTGATTCTGACACACGGGACAGATCGCACAAGGAACTTTGACTCAACGTCGAACGCTCCTCTTCACTTCCCCGCTGTCAGTCACACCCTCGTGGGTTCCAGTTGTGCTCGCTCATCTCTCGAAAAAGCAATTACACTGAAGTCAGGACTTCAGTAAAGTAACGAAAGAAGAGCAGGAACGGAGCAGCAAGTGTTCCGTCTGGTATGCAGCTGATGTTTTTGCCAGTGTGTGACTCAACAAAATGTGATGCAGCCAGACAGTCCGAAAAACAAAAGTGGAGACAAAACAATTGTGTTCGTGTGTGTGTGTGTTACTGATTTACCACTTTTTGATCATTTATGTGCACATATGTGTTGTAGCACATGATCCACTGGGTGCTGAGTGTTGTGTTTGAATGGCTTATCTGAGGCTTCAGTGGTTGTGTTGAAACAAGAGTTAAAGGAATTCTACAATCTGGATTTTGTCAAGTCTTCATTCGCTTGTCTTCAGTGAGGTTGGGAGACAATGGTTTGGATGATCTCTAACCACCTGGCAGCATTGTGGGACGTTGATGTACCGGATCACTTCAACTGGCCTCGTGTTTTGGGAGGAAAGATATTTTTTCCCCCCCTGACGTTTTTCATGTGTTTTCTGTTGAAAACCCTTTTTGAGTCGATGCAGCATCACAAACCAGCCGAACAGGGTTCACATGGATTCTTAGTTCAAGCCACATGTCCCTGATGACATAGCATTTAGCCATGTGCTCTCACTCGCCCCTCACTTGTGTTTTTGTTTTCCATATTGGAGTTTAACAGCAAACATCAACATGGATCGATTTAACATAAGTACATGATGTTCCTATTTACCGGTATCCATATATATTTTCACATTCATCGACTGGTCCACAAAGAGCTCTCATTTCCACTTCCAGTCTTATTATATATATTTATATAATATATTTATAACCAGCATAATTCTTTTTTATTTTTGGCATATTGACAAGGCTGGCACATTGATTGTTTGCCATTGATTTACTGACTATAGCTACTGACGTGGTTGCAGCAGTCACTGTGCAGACATCCCATCGCCAGCCAGCCAGCCAGCCAGCCAGCCGGCTGCTCGCTTGTAAAGGGTATCTTTGGGTTCAGCTTCTCATTCTGGCCATTCTCACCTCGCCTCTGTCAATTAGGGTGGATGTTGTGGGCTTGAAGTGGCGAGCGGGGCCATGACCAGACCCATGCTACACAACTGGGTTCACTGTCAACACGGCTTAGTTGTGCTGTAAGGTTGTGACAATAAGGAATGTTCCACGTCGGAAACAGTAGCTGGTGTTCGTGTCAAAATAATAGTCCGTGTGTCTGTGATCCATGACTTCCATTGTGTACCTCCTTCTCTCCACAGGGAGACCTGGGGCCTGAGGGACTGCGAGGGCTGCCTGGGTTTGCGGGACCTCAGGTAAGTGAGACGTTGGCGGCGGCGAAGGAAAATAGTGTACAGTCCTCTCAAATTCAACTATTTATATCTGTAAATTATGCACGGTCATCATAAATCTGGTACCACCATATTTACATTTACTGGCCTGTAAATATATAAAGTGTAAGAGAAATAAGTGTCACATCATTTGCCACGGTATAAATTTGTGTTATTATGTAATTGATTCCTTACAAACACTTCCCTTGTTCTGTGGCAGGGCCCACCAGGACGAGCCGGCCTGCCTGGATTGAAAGGTGATAAGGTGATCTAAATATTTATATTATTGCAGTGTATCTGTATGTAATGTGTCCGAAGTAGCTTACGTAAAATATTACAAGTGATCTCGTTAACATTTGGATCACGTAGCCACTAGTACGAACTAAATACAATTTTGTATGTTAGACAGAGCTATCTTAGAGTTATCTGTTTTTTAATTATGATATTTATTTCAAGTGAATATTGGTTCTCTAAAGTGTTGCCATTTGTTTTTTTAAATGATGTCCAAACTGAATTTTGATAGCAGCTTGCCTTGACGGTTAACAAGTGTTGGGGCATAATGTTCTTATATTATAGAGTGTGCACTTTATGTAAAAGTATATTTTGATCTCTGGTCGTATTTTGATCACTGTGGCAGAGTTATATCTCTGTGTGATACTGTGAAATTCAGGATGAAGGGGGACACATGGGCGAGCCAGGAGAGATGGGGTACCAAGGCGATAAGGTACGTCTCCTGTCACGCAGGTGAACACACACCAGCTGAACATGATGTGAGTGGAACTATTATTATCTCTTATCATTTATAAAAGAGTGTGATGTTATGTTTTTCAGGGTGTTGCTGGAGCACCTGGTCCTGCCGGGCCAAGAGGGAAAGCAGGACCACCGGTATGTGTGTGTGTGTGTGTGTGTGTGTGTGTGTGTGTGTGTGTGTGAGTGTGTGTGTGTGTCTGCAGCATGTGTGGATGTTACTGGAGGTGTATTTATTTGTGCATTTGCGTGTTTATGTGTGTTTGTATATGTATTTGTGTGTGTGTGTGTGTGTGTGTGTGTGTGTGTGTGTGTGTGTGTGTGTGTGAGTCATTTTGTTAACTTTTTGTCGACGAAGCCAAGTAAACACAGCGAACCACAATGAGATCTGAAATCTATTTTTGTTCGTTTATAAACTGAAGTAAACTCCATCACATTCGCAACACATCGATCTTATTGATCTTGTTGCTAGTCGGCTTCGATGAGGGGAGACGAGAGTGGAACTCGTGTCTCTCCAGTCAGTCTAGTTCCAGAACTAGTTCTTATGCAGCATCAGCTGTAGTTCAAGCAGAGGTCGGGTTAACAGAATATTTAGCATTATTTATCAAATCCAATCCAATCCAATCCAGCTTTATTTGTTAAGCACTTTAAAACAACCAATGTTGACCAAAGTGCTGTACAGAAGAATAAATCATAGATAAAAGGACTCACATGAGGCACAAAAATTACATATACAACAATAAATTAAAAAACATAAAACATAAGTTAGAATAACATGGGTAAAAAGACGTAAAACATTAGTAAAAAAATGATACCCATGCGATTAAAAACAGTCAAGAATAAGAAAAATTAAAATCAAGTAAATAAATAAAGTCGACATCTTACTGGGTATCAAAGGCCAAGGCCTATTTAATTGTTTTAAAACACACACACAGACATTACAGTGTGTCCCTCTCACATTATTGAAGGATGATATACATAGTCATTTCCACAATTAACATCATACTTTGATATATTGAATATCCTGTTCAAAACCATATTTGTTGGCGTTCAACCTTTTCAAAACAACATTTTCACACAAGCAGAAACAGTTTGAGTTTGAGTTACTGCAGAATAACAACGTTCTTCACCCAGTGTCGTTTTAAGAGGACGACAAAGATTTTGTGTGCTTAAACTTAAAAGAGAGAGAGAGAGAGAGAGGTTTATTTAGCGGGGTTAGGTGTCTAATGACTGACCTGAGTTCAGCCTGATAACATCCGTACCAGCAACATCACCTTGTCACTGATCAGTGCTCAGTTTGGTTTTTGGAAGAGGAAAATGTAATCATTAGGATGTGTTTTCTGTTTAAACAGGGTAAGATTGGTGATATGGGGGCTCAAGGACCACATGGGCCTCCAGGACCAGAGGTAGGACATGAATATTTGCAACCATCTCTAATCATTAAAAGCTCTTTCTCGCTTTTAACTTTAGAAATGTGAAGTTATCCAAGCTTTCGTTAAGCAATAGCATCAGGTCAAATTGTCAACATTGAACAAAAGAGATTTAGTAATTGCTTAATATTGTGTCATCTGTGGAACGTACTTACATTTTGGATTTCATGACCTTCCGCATTTCCCAGCTCTAGGTCAAAATGTCTTATTGAACATCCAAATAATATATTGGGCAAATATAAATGAACCCAGAAGGATGATTAACTTTGGTCATTAGATGACCTTGAGATGACTTTGACAGACCCTCATTAAAGTCAGTCAGTAAATGTGTGTAAAATTCAACCCTGCTCGAATATGACTAAAATTTGAAATCCCATCTCAATCATCATCACAGTGTACGACACAATGTTGGGTGGAATGGATACAGACCGACATATAAACAGCGTGTACTCATATGGTATCTAATTCCATTTATATTATGGGGCAGGCTCCTCCTCCATCACTAACTTTACATTGGTTTTCAATATTTCTGCCAGGAAAAAGGCCTACTTTATTCTTGTCATTTTAAATGCCGTATAATCCTCCGCCTCCTGAAATGTACTTAGAGGTGCATTCACTCCAAACTAAGTCATATGACTCATGACAGGTGCAATAATTCCTCTCTCCTCCTGTTTTTGTAAGGGATTTCCTGGAGACATTGGCGTACCGGGGCCCAACGGTCCACCTGGACCAAAGGTACAGCAGCATCTCTCACTCGCTCTGTCCATCCATCCATTCATCAAAGTGATCCAATTTGAATTCATACATGTGGCTGTGTTTCAGGGTCTGCAGGGTGCCAGAGGGCCCCAAGGCCCGCCGGGGCCACAAGGAACACAGGTGAGACGATTCAACATCCAACATCCTTCCACACGTCCGCTCGCCTTTCTTGACTCACTGATACAGCAACGTGGAAAATGTGGCTCACCGAGGGATTTCCACTTGATCATTAGTCAAGATTAACTTGAGGCAAGATTAACGAATGCGGTGCTTCTCATTTAGCATCGAGTCACATCTCAAACAGTTGCAGCTTAGATCCTACTGGGAGTTTTTTTTTCTTTCTTCTTTTCTTTTCTTTTTTTTCCATGCCATATCTCTCGGGGCATGTTCCACTGGGTGAAGTCATGATTCAACGTTGGGTGCTTATAAAAATAAGGCTGGATGTTTTCCAGCTCTGGAAAAAAAGGGGAACAGAATCCTTTGGAGGGTGTACAGCACACACACACACACACACACACACACGCGTAAACATACACTTTTACATTGTGCAGAATGAAATATCACTGACCTTGGCAGTTGATCAGTTAGAAGTCATGCAAAAGGAATGGCCACGTTACTGTGTGTGCATCTCTTCATGTTCTGTGTGCCAGCTGTATTTACTTGCCTGTTGGATCTCATCGTGTACATGTGAGCGTGTGTTTGTGTGTGTGTGTGTGTTTATATCTGCAAATATTTGTGTGTGATGAACTATACTGTGTCCCTGCAGGGTGACGAGGGACCACTCGGCCCACCTGGCGGCGCTGGCCCTACTGTAAGAACCCCCTCATTCACATACTTTACACACGAGTACACAAAGAGACACGAGCACACAAACAGAGCCTTTTAGCAGGTGGTTTCAATGAAACCATTCGCTTAGATGTTGGGATAAATACCATTATGAGCATTGCTGTCTTGTGATCATTACATACATATGTGTGTGTGACTGTCTGCCTGTCTTTTGTAGGGGAGACCTGGAAGGAAAGGTTACATCGCCGAACCTGGCCCAGACGGTTTAGAGGTGAGTCTGGTTCTGTCACCATATGTCATGACACAATATTGTATATAAATCGTTGAGGACTTGAACAATAGATCACAGAATAACTATAATTTGATCAGTTTTGTCAATTATCTGCTAATATTCCTATAAAACCATGTCCAAACGAATGTAAATGCTCCAGCATCCATCGTGCCTCGTGCTCTCCGTTTAGATTTTTGAACTCTCTTTTCTTCATATGTTTGACTTAGGTACACAACAGTATTACAGACATGATCATCGCTGACTCATTGGCTGAAATTTACTTTTGCACCCACCACAAATGCAGTGCCACGATCATGGTTCCATGTGTTTATTAATTTTTTCTAATGCGTTTCAGTGTCTCAATGTAACTCATTTATTCCAAGCCTGGATTTATCTTGTCGTAAACATGCTCTTAATAATAAGAAAACACATTTTCTTATTATTATTACTTCAGAGCATCATACATACTAACAAAAGCACATGAAAAGCGACACCATATTATTCCCAGTCACATACGATCTGTGTATTCGTGTGTGTTCCTTGCTACACTTAACGTGCTGCGAGTCCTGTGCCAGTAGCAGGGCAGCATGGTGGCAGAGATCTCTTTAATGACAGGAAGCTAACTGTGGGATGTTTTCTCCTTGCAGGGAGAGAAAGGCGACATGGGAAACGTTGGAAAGATCGGACCACAAGTAAGTTGCTTTTGCAGATGTAACATACGGGACTGACATGAATTAACAGCCACCCTGCTGTCGAGTAGCAGCTTCTCATTAAATCCCTCTTTTGCGGAGTCTGTGCTGCAGCTTTTATTAGTTAGACATCCTGTCCTTGAATGTGCTAATAGTTTGCTTAAATATACATTATGAGTGAATCAAGTCTTCCAGTGTGGCATCTGTGGAGGAAGTTACAGAAGCGCTTTTTTATGTCTTGCTGTTTTCCTGCACCACTTTTGATGAGCCTCTCCCACCAAACAGTCTTCACATCAGGAGATTGGCAGAACGCCACAGTAAAACAGAAGGGACGCCAATCACAGATCTTCAATGGTGACTCCATTGAAGATCTGTGATTGGTGTTCCTTCTGTTTGGAACTGGTGTTCCATCATTTGTTTGGCTTGAAGCCTACCAAAGTGTGTTTAACGTCCGGTGTTGCCCAATACCTACTTATGGTACATGTTAATAACTTAATCAGTAAGATTTGAGATACGTCGCTTCTAGCGGCCTCTTTGGCGGTAGATGGAACTGCAGGCGAGCCTCTGGAACCACATCTCCCTCACCCAACAGTGTCGACTGTCTCTCATCTACGTGATGCCTTCAAATGCTCCACACTGAAAGGAGATCCGTGGTTTTCCCTCGTTGGCGGTCACTTTGCTTCTTGATGACTTTCTTTCTTCACTTCCATTAGTTTTGTGTTTCTTTTTCTTGGGACTGGAAGTTGAATGGTCTTCTTTCTCTGGCTGGTGATCCTCCATTGTGAGTCAGCAGTAATGAAATGCACCGGGTCAAGCACTTTAGACTAGAGGGAGCCTGACTCAGCAGCTGGAAGTTACCAATTTCCGACTACAAGTAAACGCAGCATACGCTTCCGTGAGTAGTTCCACCTGGGTAGACCAACCGCTGCTGACTGACGGAAAACCCGTCACTTATTTAGAATTTTGCGCAGGAATGTTGCCACAGACACGGAGATCCTATTTCTGGGCAAAGCAGCAAGTACAAGCACTTTCATTGGTGGGTCACATGATCAATCACCATTGTTTTAAATCTTTGACAGATAGTCAACTTAGAAGACAATTAAATAGATGGAAATGTTTACGGACTGACACTTTAAGGATTCATTCAAAATGGGTCCCAAAACATCAGTGTTGGGATTATTTATAAATGTACATTCTAAACTGCAAAAATCGCATCCGTCCTTCTGTTTCTGTTTCACGCTTCAGCACAAACACTCCAGAGAATTGTTGGGACATGTAAGCCCCTTTTTGTTAAAGTACACAACTGCTGTGAACATCCAAAGTACGTCCTTCGTTCCCGGAGGCCCCTTAATGTTAATATTTGCATTCTGTGCATAGTGGAGGCAACCGAGCGAAGCCATGTTGGACTCTGTTGCTGCGGCGCACATATGAGACGGATTAAGCACTTACTGAGAAGAGGAGCCTTTGAAGCCGAGGAGGAGCCACGGGGCTACGCAGAGGGGGAAAAAAAACCTCCAAAAACATATGGAGGCTCTAATGAATGCCATTACGTCATCTTCCAAACGAATTAGATGTGCGAGAAACTGAGAAAAACTGTTGTTGACTAGTGCAGGTTAATCCGGGGTCAACGCAAGAGGGATGAAAGTGACCAAGTTCCCTCGTATCTCCCCAAAAATACTCCAGTGAAACCTGACTGCAGGTTTTTAACAGGGTAGACATTTAGACAGCTTCCAGTCCACAGCTAATAAAACATGCATCACTCCAGGTGTGCTTAGAAATATAGTTTGCATGTCAACATTTGTGCTTTCCCCCTCCTTCATGTCGTTGCTTTACTTGCACATGTTTAAGAATGAGACACGTGTGAGAGAGAACCCTAAGACTCTTAACTAGAAGTGACGTGGGTGGGATTTCTCCTCTAAATGTAAGGTTAATGGGAATAACGGTACTTTTTTGGAACCCAAGCCGTGTCTGACAGAGCAGATTGCCATCAAAAGGTACTGTAAAAAGCTCCCCACGTTCAAGGCCCCCGGATCATGGAAACCCCTCTAAAACCATTTCCTTCTGTTGAACCGTACACGGGACCACATTGCCCCACTTTATCTCCCAATTAAGAGATTTGAGGTCAATTTAGAGCTCCCGTTCCCATGCCTGCAGGCTGCATCCCCTCACAGACACGCCGCTGCTAATCCGTCGCTCAGCTGCTTTCCTCGCATCCAACAGGATAATACCCTTCAGGTGGTGATACATGAGCAACACATTGAGGCTGTCAGCCATTTTCAAGCTGAGTTAGGAAACAGCAAAATGAGCAGAATCCCACTGTGTTGAACTTAGTGGTCTGTTTCTTGTCTTTCACTGGGTAGAAGTCACTTTATAATAGTAATATAGATTCAGTTAAGTTCAGATGTTGTGGGAGCTCGCAGTGTCTTCATGGTCACTTAGTGTACACGCTGTGGTACTTTAATACTCCCACAGTATTGAGGCTGTAGTCTGGCTGGTGGTAAGTGCATGACACTTGGTTCAATGGCATTAAGTTTTATTTAACTTTTCCTTCTTTTTTTTTAGCAAAAACAAACACAATGACAGGATTTCCTGCTTTCTACCCAGGCACCCTGACATCTATGTTTCTGTTGGTTCGGAGCACCAGATCATCCAGTGAAGAAACTAGCACTGGTCCAGACCACGGCCCCTTTCCCAGACAACTGATCTGGAAGCTTCTCCTATAACTCTCATATTTACATTAGCTGGTGTTTCCCCACGAGGACTCCCTTACTAAGTGTCTGTCTTTCCTGGGACCTCTGTATTGAGTTACGTTATGCTGTGATACAATAATTCCTTCCAGACAAGTATAGTTCCAAGATTCACAAAAGCAATAGAAAATATTTAGGTTGCAACCATTGCTTTGCTATCTTTGTTGAATCATCTTTTGTTATGTATTCCGTATGGAGGGATTTCTTTTTTAAAGGATGTATTTAAAACGTTTTTTTCAATGAAAATATATGTTGAATAAGTCAAAATTTGAAATTAAACTGAAAAGTTCCTTCATAGATCAGCAGGTTCTCCTCAAGTCAGCAGCCTCTTATTTTTGCATTCTTAAGCAGTACATTGTCTTCCTGTAAACCTCTTGCATTCCAGGTGTCACAGCAAGCAGAAAAAATAACCATTAAATGAATGAATCGGGTCCTCATTGACACACTTCCTCCCGATGTTTGTGTTGAACGCCTCTCCTCTCGTCTCCTCTCCAGGGTCCACCGGGCATCATTGGGATTTCTGGTGTGGTGGGAGTTCCTGGTGAAAAGGTAAGGAGCATGTTTCTCCATCATTAGGCTGTCCGTCAGCATCGCCCCGGTTGCTTGTCAGTGGCGGACCCCTGTAATTTGGGCTGTGTTAAGCAGCCGTGGCTTGAGGCCCCAGAACGTCTGCTTTGATAAATACTCAACACTTTCACATCAATAACAATATGGTCAAAGCCGTGTCACCATTACTGCCTCTCATCCGGCCCCCTGCTGAAGGAAGTCGTTACAAGGTTCATTCAGGGGACAATTTCACTTCAGTAGTTGACAAACCCTTTTAGACTTATTGGCCTGTCACCATAAGTCAGACACCGAAAAGTGTATTTGTTCCTAATACATGGTGTATTGACATACAATCTATATTATAAGAAAACATATGACCACCAGGGGTACAGATCCGATGATTGGGGGGAGACAAAAGTGTTTTTTTTTTGCCCGTATGCAACTCATACCATGTCACCATAAATCACAACTTGAGGCTCGCCATATCATTAAAAAGTCCTGCACAGGGAATCATTTATTGTGCTTACCCGTCTTGTTTATTTGTCCTAAACAGCCAAGAGTGCGTATCACTGCTTACTTGTTATATTAGTAAATCATAGTTTTAAGGGTCTCGGGCATGTAATGTCTACTCATGTTCTTGTCTTTCGCCTCCCTCCAACTCTCCCAGATCCCCAATTCTTCTCACCATCTTCCTGTTCTCCCAGTGTATAGGACTACTTCATGCATGATTAATTAATATGGATGAAGTCCGAAAATAGATTTGTTCAATTTTGAATAATTTAGGGTATTTTTAGTCATGTAAAAGTACTGATAATGCTTTCTGGAAAGGCCCTGAGTCTTTCTCCACATTCAGCTGAAATGATTTACCGGCAGTCTGGTTATTATTATTTGTTGATTAGTGAAAAATCCTCACAACAAAAAAATATCTTTCTCAACCTGTTCCCCTTTCCTCCCTACCTAGAAGCCCTTGTGTGTCTGCTTGTCAGCCTCTTGCTTGTTCTCCACCCCCCTCTTACACAAAAGCCTCCTCCTGGTTCAGTCTGTCAACACCAGCCATACCCTGACAGCCCACACATTTTTTCCCACGTTGTTTATTTTATAATTCAATAAAGCCTTTTCTTTCCAATGCAGTGCCTTTACATTGTTCTTCTCACCGTTAGAAAGCAGCACAGCAAGAGTGGGTAGTGTGCTTGTACAGTACTCACAATTCAAGAGGGATTAAAGCATCGCTGACACGAGTGTTGGAGGTTGTTAGAGCGGTGACCCGGGCAGCTTTAATGCTCACCTGGAGTTACCTTTTGCTTTTAACACTGCACCACCAACTGTGTTTCAAAGTACCGGCTCGCTTTAAACTCCACTCAACCAGCTGTCAATCTAACCGTCTGCATTTGAGAAGCTGCTCTCCAGTTTCATGGCCCTTTATTAGGAAAAGTGAATGGGAGGCTGTCTTTGTTTTTGTTTTTTTTCTGTGCTTTTAGGTCAAAGTTTAATGATCAACTCTCTCTCCCTTACTGTTTTTTCCCCCCCCAGGGCGACCGAGGACCAGCGGGTCCAACGGGTCCAGTCGGGGAGAAGGGGTCAAGGGTAAGTACAGTCCCTGGAGATGCGCTGCAGAGCTCTGCTTCGTGTCTGAGAGCCATGGTGTTTATATTGAAAAAAGCATTTCTCGCTAGCCTATCAGAGCTTGAATCCATCGCTCAGTAAACTAATGTCTGAGGATGATGAATACAAGCTGAACCACTGAGCAACTTTTGGCTGCAAGATCTGGCAGACGTTTCCCAGCTACAAGGTTTATTTCATGGAAATGAAAGCAGGCTCACTTGACTGGAAGCTTCCAGACCAGGGATGCATAACGAGGCCCAGATACAATGTTGGAGGCAGCCCCCACTCATTCCTATGAATGTTGCTCAACGGCGCATGTAGCAACAAGTATTTGACTTTGCGGTGTAAAATTCTAATGAAATTACCCGGATCTTCCCACGTTAAGTCTACGGAACAATAGTGTTCTTTGGTAGGCTGAGGAGGATGAAGGATGGAGCTGATGAAAGTGAAGATGGGGCGGTGATGGGGAGGTGGGGTGCTATAGGATAGAAGAGACCAGCTGATATCATGACTGACAGCCCTGAACTATGACAGCAAGGACATTGTGCAATCTTTGCGGGTTGTAATAGTCCTATTTAACATTTTATCTTTGGCTATTTGATGCGAATATGATGCTTTGTATGTGTGACGTGTTTTCAATTACACATTTACGGTTTAACACAGGTTGGACTGGAAAATGGTCAAGCTGATCCTTCAAATGTTTGACATTTTGGACAGACAGGGACGTAAACTGGAGGCATGCAACCACATGGTTTTTTGATTCAAAATGTTATTGTTACAGTTTGAAGTTACAGGGATTACAGTGCACATGGATAGACATTTCTATAATGTGCGAGAGTAGCGATCAAACAAACAATACATCAAAGGGTGCTTGCAGAGTAGGGTCACACACACTTGATTGTCTTTTAACAGTGATTTTAAATACATTTTAGTTTGATACATGTCTGTATATTTGCAGGTTAATAACAATTTTACAACATTAGCCCAAACACTCCTGTAGAACATGTTTGCATGACATTTATTACAGTCATTTTTCCCTAGAGAGAGTAACAAGCATGCTGCTGTCCAGTGCAGGCATCTTTCCACTGCCTCTGAGAGTCTGGCCTGCATCCTTCACTGTCCCGGGGCCTTGGATTATCTCCATGTCTGTGGCCTTGGGACCCCGTCCTGACCTAGCTGGCCGGCAGACCGGCTAGCAGGCGCACTGATTAGCTGGCTGGAAGAAAGGATGACTAATTTGATGGCTGGCTGACTGAATAGTTAGATGATTGGATCACTGCTGGTATTTGGGCATGTTTGACTGTGAGAGAGAGAGAGAGAGAGAGAGAGAGGGAGAGAGAGCTTTGTGACTTATGTAAGGAGTTATGGTGATTTGTGGGACCCAGCGTGTGCTATAATGAAGCCATATTATGGCGTGGAGTGGTAGTTTGACTTTGAGCTGCATCACCACGGAATACATTGATCATTTCATGAAGTTCTGTTTCCGTTGATGGGCTTTTAATAAGCATTTCCTGTCAAACAGCCCGTTGTCTTTGCTGACGTTGTCTTGGTGTTGTGGTGTTATTCCTGAATACATCCTTCCAGAAAGAGAATGGGCAGGTAGTGCTGTGATGAGAACCCAGCTGTCTCGTTTTTTAATATAATATTAAATAATATAATATTACAGCACAGTCTCAATCCTAACTAGATTATAGTGCAAGGCATATATTTAACCACTTTTGTAAGCCATGTATCAGATGCCATTGAGCAGTGACATTGTTTCTTGTCTAATGTTTTTTTCTTGCTGTGTTGGTTTAAGGGCTATCCAGGGCTGCCAGGAAGTCCAGGGGACTTTGGCCTGCAAGGTGCACCCGTAAGTGTCATACCGGAACAACTATTTGGTTCGCTTTTTTTTTTAAAACAAAATTTTTATTGTTTTAATTGCATGCGATAATATGATCTGTCAAAACTACACACATTTAGTGCTCTAAGTACAATATAACATTCTAGGTTTTCAGTTCAGTTCAGTTTAAGTTTCACCTCCACCCAGAACAACAATTATCCCAAAGTCAGTTTATGCTGCAAAACATCTAAACGTTCTCCTTTTGAGTTTATGATTGTCATGTACGTAATTCAGTCCAAATTGTGAGGGGAAAAAAATTGTTGTATTTTTAATTAAATATTAGTTTTGATTAAAAAAAGTGGCATTCATTTTTAAATTATGTATTTCAACCTGCATAGAGCTTTTATTAGTAAGTCAAACAGGTCATAATTCTCTTTCTAATACAAATCAAATGTTATATTGCTCTGAAAACATCTCTTTCAAACAACTGTATTTTATTAAAGTTTTTCACAAACACAGTTTGGACGGTGGGTGGGGTTAATTGAAGGATGATTGTTAATAATCGAGTTATTCTTTTGCATCTCCAGATCCATCCTGGGTTTTCATTTACTTTCTTTGTCGAGCTTTTATTTTATTTTGCTCCCTCTGCATTTTGGATTGAGTCACATTAGTACGTTATGGGATGTGAAGCTTGGATTCATAAACTCTCATCTTCTCTACTTCGTGTCTTGGCTGGTTATTAGAAATGCCTAAATGACCTTTTTATAAACACATAAAATTTAAGTTTATCAGTTTTCCGGTTTCCCACAATCTAGTCTAGACCTGTGTAAACAGAATGTCTTAACTGGCAGAATTTGCAGAAGTTCTGCAACACATCCATTAGGACTATTGATGTGGACTAAAATAAGCATGGAGCGAATTCATTTTGTTAAAATATTCTCACTTGACTTCATCGTTTGTCTTGCTGCTTTGTGCCAAAGAAACTCCGTATTATCCTCTCGTTGCCATCAACCTTTTCTTTTTCTCACAGGGGCTCCAGGGGCAGAGGGGCAGTCCAGGCGTCGCTGGGACGAAGGGCAGGAGGGTAAGAACATTCTTTTGGCTTTTGGAGTGTTAGTCGAACTAGTCCTTTGGGTTTTCTGTATGTGGGACTACTTCAACCTCGACAACTTATGAAAACTTCCCTTTGGTTGTCTGTTTTGCATCAGGGCTCCATTCACACAAACCAAAGGCTAAAGCAATTAAAAGACATGTGTTTTTCCTTCCACTTAGCTTCTTGATGGGTGCTTTTACAACAATTCCATCAGCCCTGTGGAAATCATGTTCAAAGACATTATGCTAATGTCAAAGGGATATGGTGGGGTAATGCTGGTGAGACATCAAGTGGCTAAGAGGTGAATGACACCTTGGGGCGAGGAAGCGTAGAGAGATTTATGACTTGAACTGCGGTCAGGCTTCTTTACAGCTTAACAGGATTTCAACTTAAATTGAGCAGTAGGAAGCCTGTCAAAACAGAACACACAAAGGAGATTTTATCTTGACTTGTTCATCCTAAAATAGTTATTACGTTGTGTGTGTTGCCTTAGGAGGTACAATTAAATCTTTTTTATTTCTAAGTTGATGTGATCTTGTCTTCGTCTCATCTTAATTATGGAAAAAACGGTTGCTGACAATAATAACCTGTGATGGTAATTAAGCTATACCTACTACCAAACTACTTCTCACGCTCATCTTATCGCGTGAGAGTCTTATCACTCATCCATAATTCACTTCCATTTTGCCCCAAAAAAACAAAACACATGGCAGTACTTAACATGCCACGGCGTTTGTTGTTTCCTGTAATCCATACACGTGTCAGCATGCGGTTGCATTTCCTGTCCTGCTGAATCAAGACTTACCTTTATATAGGCAGGGGAAATTGTGAAAACTAATTATTTGAACCAAAGTCACATGATCCCCCTCCTTCTTTTGTTTTGGGAAAAAGAAGTGTCAGAAATAAACACCAGTAGTTTCTCAATGCTGTGGTTTGTTGATGAGATTAATCAAAGTAAACTTGGTTATTACATATAACTGTAAACTTTGAATATTTTGATTCCAGACAGAATCTTCTGTTTATTCCTATTTAAATGCATCAGTAATGACTTTTGACCAGCTGCAATCATGACGTTATGTGTCCCAATTCATAACATTTGTTTGGCACTATAAAAGACAAGACATTTGCAAATTAATCCAACTTTATGGGCGACCCTATGTAAAGTTGTCACTCATTCTTATTGTTTTATCTTCTGAGCTTTAAAAGAAAATGTCAAACACTGAAGATGAATTATTTGGACTTCCATAGTTGACACCTGTACTAGTCTTAAAGCCTGTTTTTGTCGTGGGGAAAAACGCCTCCTCTGAATTATGAATAAACTCCCTCACATCTCATACATCTGTCTCTGATTCCTCTTCACGTGTTAATGATGAATGATGTCACAGGGAAATGCAAGCGTCCCTGTAGACAAACGTGTAATAATGCATTTCATTACTAAGCAGGTGTTGAATAGGCCACCTTTCTGCATTTCCAACTAGTTTTCCTGTACACATTGTTTATTATTAAAATGTAGCAGCTTAGCATTCAGGCTAACTGGACCATGCATGTTAACGATGGCTAGTTATCGTAGCATCGTCCCCTTAGCAGAGATGATTCCCTAAGTGGCTTTTAAACCCACACCGGAGAGAGAGATGAACGCTTGAAGAACAAAGCGAGAGACAGATAAGGCCCGGTTTGTCTGCCTGGAAGCTTGGAGGCAGCAGCATGTCCTGGGAGGGATGGAAGTCTCACTGAAAGCCAGAGGCTCAGACAAATTGGGAACTGATAGAGAGCCATCAAAGGTAGAAATGTGAAATGGGGGAGACAAGATGCAAACAGCAGATAAGTTAAAAGTGGAAAACAGAGAAAAGGAGGGAGGGTCCGGGCTTGTATTTACAGATTACTATCTGTCTCCCTACCTGTGCGGTGGCGCTACAATGCCGGGAAACTCCTGGAATGTTTGTGGGAGTGGTCGTCTGCAGCATCGCGGCGGAAAACCCCCTCAAGGAGATGCAGAATAATCACTTTTGTTGTCGGTGCTGTTTTAGCTATCTGTATAGATGTCAATGTATGATGCCTTCATGTATGTGTCTGTACTGCTCATTCTTTGCTGAGTGATGAAAGTTGTGTCTCATGTTGCTGTCACGTAGGGGCCCCAGGGTCCAGATGGTCCACTGGGAGATCCAGGCCCCGAGGGCACCAAGGTAAGCCCACACAGCACCGTGTGCAAAACATCAACATGTGAAGATGGGATGATTGTAGTACGTTTGCACAAAATATGTCTATCCTCCCATATGTTAGCCACAGTCAGATACAACTGGAGTGATCTGCTTTGGTCACAGTATATGATTTATTTCATTCGTCCCTCATGTGTCAAACTTTGTCTCCGCAGGGTGAAAGGGGTGACATCGGACAAAAAGGGGAGCCAGGATTCATAGTAAGTAGTCTTCAAGTGAATGGTCTTTCATCTTTTATTAGCTTGCGTGAGAGAAAGACGCTAAAAGAGATGCTGAATAACAGGCGAGTATGCTACATATTACAACCACAAATGGATGCTAACTAATACTTGTAAGGTATCTGCTGATTATGATAAGTGGCTTCTATGGAAGACATATCTGGATGAAAACCACACGCTTCAGAAAACGAGAAGGTCGATGGATAGTTAGCCTCATTCATCTGAAGCCAAGAACAATCATCGTCTTAAAATGGCATCTTCCTGAGCACCCGAGTTCAGAATCAGAAACAGATTTATTACCAAGAAGGACTTAACATATCACTTTTGAAGTCGCACGTTCACCTCATGGGAAAGACATTAGTGCATCCAGTATAAGCCTCGGGCCTCCGTAAAAATGTTTGGCGAGCCTTTGATCGGTTTTTATTTGCGGAGTGGGCCTTTGTGTTTCACCTCTGTATCAGGTTATTCCTGAGTTTATTGCCACAATTATTATGTACCAGAGGAAGCCTGAGCTAAATGTGCTGAGGAGCAGCAGGATTAACATTGACAGCTTCTGATTGGTTTAGGAGATTTTAAGTGCTATCTCTTTTTCCAAAAGCTTGAATGGGCATGTCATGTGCATGCATAAACACGCTTGTGTTTGTTTGAGATGCCTCTTCAGGTGCTGTTCCTTTAGGTTGTTAAAATGATTGTCCATCGTTACAGTGATACTAACACTTTTAACGTAGGGGCCTATTGTTGTAGTATAATTTTATATTTCAAAAGGGGATAATCAAAGGATTGATTCGGTCATATTATCTGCCTGTCACTGACAATAAACAATACAATTAACTAACCCCCGGATGTTTTCATAGCATCGCACTATAAACTGTAAAGTCACAACGTTTTATAACATTTACGAGATAGCAAAGCATTTAAACGAAATGTGTTTCCTCAAAGAAGTGAATGTTGGAACACAAGATTTATTAACAAATTTTAGATGTTGTGCTGAATAATTCAAATGCTTCTGGCCTCATAACAAAACATATGCCTCTTTTTGTAAAAAACATAAAATAAAATCGTAATTTTACTCAACCAGCACATCAGCATTAGGATCCTGATGTCTCTGCTCCCTCTTGAAGACCTGCAGGGAAATGTGTCTCATATACAGTAGATGTATCATCGTAAATGAGACATGGAAGACTAATATGTTTCCAATATTTTTCCTCAAATTAAATTGAAATCAGTTGGGTTTATTGAAACTGCATGTTAATCATTCAAATGATGATTTCTCCTCTGCAGGGCAAGGCTGGCAGTCCAGGAGCGAGAGGCCCTCCAGGGAAGAACGTAAGCGATGTTTAACCGTCTCTTTCTTAGCTTTAATTATCCTCTTCCCGTTAGCAAGATGCGTTACCATGACTACAGCGTGCAACGCAGACTTGTAAAACGTGTTCACATCCTCTTTTCCCCCTGTAACATATTACAATAATTACAACTTAAAACACATATCCAACACAACCTGGCTGCATTTCCAGTCTCTGAATGAAGAAATCCTGAGTTTGCATGCTTTGTGTGTGATTTCAACACTGATAACGGTGCTTTGAGTCTAGACGAGCCGGTCATTTGGAACAATTGTTTTATGTTTTTTTTATTGAACTACTTATGATCAAAATGTGAGGAGCAGAGGATATTGTACAGTCGAAAAATAATTGTTTCAGTGCTCTCTGGTGGACAAATTATGTAATCGCAAAATAGTTTCTGAATGACCAAAACCATATCTTTGGCGTTTATGCGCTGCAATTTCTTGCGACTTATCCCCTGACATGTGTAACAAGATATCTCGCTAATGACGGTCCAACCAGCTGATTTATTGGCTCCACTTTGGAGACTTTCAACAACGCCAGTGGATAAATATTGAGAATAATGTCTCGCTGCAATGCCACACAAAAGGACTTCTGGCAGCTTTGAAGCACCATTTTGCCAGCAGACTGATGATGGACCGTGGCTTTTATATGCTTTTGAACTGCGAAAAGGATGAAGTAACTGATGGTCCACAGATGCTGGAAACATGCAAACAAAAACAGATCGAAAACAGATTCAAAAGCTGATCCAAGTGAGATCTAATAGCTAAGCGAGGATCATTACATCCACAGTGTGACCATCAGCGTAGGACTGAAGAATCCCCATCAACCCGTTTACAAGCAGCCCGTGTGGGACTCCGTTGTTCTGTTTGTGCTATTTTCGACTGACAAATGAGCCGCGGTCCACTTTCTCTAATCATGCGTTGGCTTAACATTTGACATTTTGAGGGTTTGTTTGTCATTCCTTGACGCACGCGGACTCGTTGATGAGCCATCTGGACATCCACGCATGCACACGTGGACACAACAACACATACATACTCGGGACCCGCCGTGACATGTCCTCCTGAACACACGCGGCTCCATGTTCAATGAACACCGACCCCTCCTCAGAAATTGCTGACTATCATCAAACTCTGTGCTTTTGACAAACAGATTCTGCATCTGCGGATTTGGACTCATAGCGCCATCTTGTGTCTAACATAAAAACGTTGTTATTCCTCATATTTTTTTACATTCTGTGATTTAAGATCGTTATTCCCCCCGAATCATGTTATAATCTGGGATGTAGTGAATGCGGATGTCAGTGAGTGAGCAGAATATGAGGCTCTACTGTCTCCATAAATCTTCTTGTTTCCTTAAAATGTTTTCCACAGTTTAGGGATGATCTCATCAAACTTTGGCACCTTCATTTCAGTCAGCGATCTCTCACATACAAAAGTAATGAGTCAAATGAGGATCGTTGATCTAAACTTGGCAACGCGTTGATGGTATAAGATGAGCGTTTCCATGTCATGTCTCGAGGCGCTGAGATATTAGACTCAGTTATCATCATGAGAAAGCCAAGCTTTCCCGAGCTTCTGTTCTGTGATTGGGCAACTACAAAATAATAATAATAATAATAATAATAATAATAATAATAATAATAATAATAATAATGTTGTTACACTCGGCTCATGCCTGTGTGTTTTCAGGGTAAACCAGGTGTTCCAGGCAGCAGCGGGGAGGGGGGACCCCACGGTGAACCAGTAAGTATGCTCTCTTCTGACTGATGTGGTTGTTTTAGGAAACTGCAAAGAAAAATGAAAACAATGACTTGTCTGGAGGCTATAATAAATCTTTATCCTCACATAATGATTTCATACACCCTGATGTTGCTCATTATGAGATATGAACTGTTTGAGAGGGAAAATAAGTAATCATTTCAATGTGGCTTTGTTTAATGCTGTCTCTCTCTACACTCACTTTGTGCTTCCCTTGTTGGATTACTCTTCACATATTAAATTCATCCAACAACCATCCGGTATCTGTTAGCGCTTATCCTGCTGACACTGAGCGAAGGCAGGGTGCACCCTCCTCGATCTGACACGTAGAGACAGACAACCATTCACTTTCACACCTACTGGCACTTTATAATATCATCAGTCATCCGTTTACATAACCTGCATGTCTTTGGACTGTGGGAAGTTGGAGAACCCACGCTGACAACCTGGAAACTCTCACTGTGAGGTCATACTGCTCACCACTACACCACCGTGCAGCCAACGACAGATAATTGGATACAAATATTTATTTATTTTTCCAGCTAGGACATTCCAATACCACTCCAGGCTTAGTTTATGTGATGGGTCTCGTCTTGCCTTTGGCTGCTTTTCAGTTTTACTCCAGGTATTATCCGTTCTCAGCTTCCCCTGCTCGACAGACTTAAACACCTTAAACACCGTGTGTTTGTTTGGCCATTGTATGCGAGACATGTATAATATATTGTACCTGTGTTTTTATTTCTTCAATAGCTATAAGGTGTCTTATGATGGTTGTTTCTCTTGCAGGGACTCAAAGGACCTTCTGGAGAGCCTGGACCTGATGGAGAGCAAGGACCTGAAGTACTTTAAAGATTAATTTCCATGAAATATCTAGTTTTTATTTGTGTGTGTGTGGCTCATTCACACTTTGTGTCTCATCTTCGTAGGGTGGGCCTGGTGCAGAGGGGGAACTGGGTGCCATCGGAGAGCCGGGGTCAAAGGTCAGTGCGACCTTGCCATGTTGTTTTCAAACCACCCCTCCTGACATCATCTTAAAAATAAAAACATTTATGATCTGTAGCTTCAGTCCGTACCATACCGGCCTCCAGCAGAATGAACGCCCCTGACCTTGCTCAGTGAATTTGACACAACTGTAGCCTTGAAATAAGAGCTGAGTGTCTGTGGTCGGTTTAAGTCTGCACGCACGTATGAGTGTGTTTTTTGACCTCCAGACAGCATCGCGTTGTGTTTTGTGTTCCTGCAGGGTGAGAGCGGGCCTCCAGGAGCTGAAGGGGAGCAGGGACAGGAGGGAATGAGAGTGAGTAACTGCAAACATCCCGCTAATCCCTTCCTTCCTTGTGTTTGGGTAAATCTAACCCGGTTGTATATTTTTCCAGCTCATTTTTGACGACAATGTCTAATCCCCCCGGCCCGAAGAGAAGCCGAGCCGTGGAATTGTTTTTGTCTGATGGGAACTGTATAAATAGCACTTGGACAGTCTCAACTTACTGTTCTCTCCGAAGAATGAGGTTCAACATTCTTTAACAAGGTTGTTCAAACCGGCTGTGATAAAAACCCACAGTGCATTTTTTTACTTACTTCAGCTTAATGGATGAAAGAAGATTAAAGGGAGAAGAATACATCTGAGAAACTGTCGGGTCCTCGGGATTCTCTTATCGTGTCTAACTTTACAGTCAGATCAAAGGAATCCGAGTATATGTGATATTTTTCAGTCTCCACAATGTTCTCAGTATTAATATTAAAGACAAATACATTGTCTCGACACAATTGACATGTTTTGCCAAATCCTGGCAGAATGATAAAAATCTGTATTTCTGACTGGTCATTTGGACTCTAGTCAAGACGCTATGTACTCTACTTCTAGGTTTAACCCCTGGAATTGAAATTCTATACATTTCTTATAATCTCCTGAGTAAAAAAGTAAAATAAATCCAGTAAATGTGTCATAGAACTTAAAGAGTAACTTACCACCCCCTTAAAATCAAATTTTTTTTGCTGACCGCCTCATCTTGATGTGACATCACTGTTGCGTTTCTGACCACGCCCACCAGTGATGCCGGCTGTAGTCAGAAGTGAAACTGCCATAAAACTTTCAACCAGAGAGGGCAGTGAAAGACTGCTTTTCGTCCTGTTGTAACTCATACATGATCCCTCACACTTTGCCAGCTGCATTCACTGGTCAGCTCGGAAATCAAGCATTCTTTGTAATTGTGCACGTTATACATCTATAATAAGTTGCTATGGAATCATCCACAGCAACAGCTCGTTCAAGAGTCCCTGTTGATCCATTGCCAAGCTACAGTTAATTCATAACTCTGCAGCAAAGCTTCTGACTAGAACCAGAAAGAGAGAGCATATAACCCCAGTTTTAGCTAACCAGCATTTTATTTAGTATTTTATGTATTTATTTAAGCACATTAATAAACATCAATATGTAAATGCGCCAGAATTAGCCAAAATGGCTATTTGGCATCTGTCCATGGGCCGTTAACAGGCCAGATGCACCTAAAAGAAACTATACACACATCATTGTACAAATAAAAGATAATATGACACATTACACATTAAACATACTGAAAACTCCAAAACAGAATTAACCTGCCATAATAAAATGAAAGAATTTCTTAATGGTTTGCTATCGGCCTACATTTAGATTCTCTCCTGCTGATTTTTCAAACACAAACTATTACACAAGAAATATAACATAAAGAAAAATATTTGTCAGCTCAGCGTTTTTTAACTATTCTGTGATCGTTTGCGTCGACCCGAGACCCAAGACGTGACCTCTGTGAACATTTTTAACCTAAAATTGAAAACGTATTTATTGCCTTTAACGAGCTGTTGCTCTTCCTTTATATTTATCCTGAACATGTTTTAATGTTCATATGCCTTTCTTTGTTTAATTGCTTGGTTTAAGTATAATTTGCACGTTTTAAGGCTCACAATAGATTTTTCACTTTTGACACCAGTGGAGAGGCTTTGTTGTAAATGGTGGTGTTTGCAGGGTCTTCCTGGTCCCTCTGGTGAAGACGGCCCTCAAGGAAACGATGGAGCCAAGGTAAACATAGCGAGACATTTTTGTTAACTTAACTTCAATCCTTTCTAACAAAATCAAGCCAAAATAAGTTGTGGAACAATACTAGGGGGTTTGAGTGACTCAGGATTATAAAATATTACCACGATTCACAGATCCACTAAGTTCCTCACTAGATTTGAATGGTATATAAAGTCTGATAAAGGATATGAAATTAAAACCATTCCACTTCTGAACACCCCGGGCCGTTTGAACTATTGACCTCTCTGTGGAGGTAATATGAAACTTGCTATAACTGAACTGTATTTCACTCTGTTTTCCCTGCTTGTCTGCCTCTCTTTCCCCGTGTCTGTCAGGGTGAGCCTGGTGAGCATGGGCCAATCGGAGAGCCAGGAGACAAAGGAATAGAAGGAGACCCTGGGCCCCGAGGACTACCTGGAGGGCCTGGGAAACAGGGCTTTCGTGTAAGTGTACTTCCAAACCGCCAGATACAACGATAATAATGAAACAACCTTGGG
Organism: Eutrigla gurnardus; assembly: GCF_963514095.1. Lineage (NCBI taxonomy): Eukaryota > Metazoa > Chordata > Actinopteri > Perciformes > Triglidae > Eutrigla > Eutrigla gurnardus. Next base: position 14,458,972 of record NC_139920.1, read on the forward strand.
GGGTAATTACTGTAACACACATTGATGCCTGTATTGACTCAAGAAAATACTTTTTATGCAGTAGCAGAACTGGTTCCTCTGGTTTTTGACTGATTTATTTCTGTGGGAGCCGACAAGAGATTGATAGATCGTGAGCATACAGCTGATGAGACATGGCAAAATAAATCACACTCTTTTAAATACTGTCCCTGAGACTGACAGAGCAGATCAAAAAAGTTCTGTGAAGCAAGAATGCCCTTGTATCCCAGTAGGGGTCAGCCTTCTCTTCAACAAAGCCTTTTGCTACTTGGGCAGTAAACGCAGTGGAAGACAAACTCTCCTCAGTATAATTGCTGGGGGTTTTGGCGATACAGATTCGATTTATTTGTGGGTGTTTCGGGGCTGGAAGGTCACAGTTGTGTTGAAGGAAGGCAGCTTCAGGGCACACTTACACAGCTCTGTATTATCCAGTATACAAACATGTACTGTACGCTGACAAATCTGGTAAATCTGGTAAATGTTAAAAGTTAGCCTTTGCACTGAAAATGACATTGTTTAATGTTTGTGGTAATCGTTTCATGGATCTCTTACAGGGGCCAGAAGGAAAACTAGGGCCTCAAGGGAACAGAGGACGTCACGGAAAGAAGGTAATGACATTGCCAAGGCCTTTCGGGATTCAAGTGGATCCAGACAACTGCCGGGTCATCTTGTTTACGCTGCCTGAGCTATCATTTATTCAATGCAGAGTTGTTGACTGGAGTTCTGAGAAGCAATTCAACCAGGGTTAAAGTCAAATAGCCTTCAGAGCTAGCATGGATTTGTTTTCTTGCTGAAGGACAATACTTCATGCAGTTAAAAGAGGTTGAATGCTGACTTTCAACTTAAAGGATGGTGTCCACGCGTTGCCGTCTCTCACCCCAACAATGACGTTCTCTTCCCAGGGAGAGAGAGGTCCTCCAGGTCTTGTTGGTGAAACCGGCACTCGAGGAGACATCGGCCAGCCAGGCGAGCCCGGCCTGAAAGGTGCCAGGGGAACTCGAGGCACACCAGTCAGTTCCCATTCTTCCTGTCTTTCCTCTCACTTGATCCTGAATCAGAACCAGACTGAAACATCTTTTTACAGAGATGAATTTGAAATCACATTCAGAAGTCAAAAATAACGTCAATGGGTTTTTTTTTTTAATACTAAACTAAAAAATGTCTTTGTGGAATATAATCAATGGTGCTTTTGCTCTCAGCCGACTGGAGGAGGCATATCGGTGTTTGACTGACAGCAGCTGGCCGGCTGCCAGAGTGCTGGTATTACACAATAGGGAACAAGAGATTATGAAAACAAACCACACGTCGTGGGCTGACAGTGTGTTGTTAGCTACACCGGCAGGTGACTGGACCGGAGTGAGATACAGGTTCATTTACAAGCATGTTAATGTGCTGCAGCCGGGCAGGTGATGAGCTTTTCTAGCCTGCAAACTGGCGTTCAAAAAGCCGCTGGACAAGACGAGCGGTCGTGTCTGTGAATTTGATAAGAAGGAGATCTAATATGGGTCGTTATTCAACAAAAATGTGAAATATGAATTATTCCCTTTTGGCTTGTCTTTGTTTCTAACACATGTGATTTACAGAGTGCAGTGTTAATGTAAATGGTGAATGGCTTATCAATTGAAGAAATAAATCGCTCAGCGCGTGCTATATACACGGCAGTGCCTACATGTACCAGGATGCATTGCGAGGGAGCTTCTGTCCAACATCGCCTCTATGCTCCTTGCGTCACAACAGATTTTCCAGCCGCATAAGGACTTGCTTTTATTCAACTGATTACATTTACTGTCAACACTGATTCGGAGCTTAATTTTCCCTTTAAGAGCAAAGCTTCTTTGTTTCCCGGCATTAGAGCGAGCCAGAAAAGACAGGCATCCCTTCTTTTCTTCTGTACGGGGAGAGGCATCGCCCTTCTCAGCAGAACCACTAAGACCGTGTTATGATAGCTGTGGAGAAAAAGATTTATATCCCCATCCTAAAAAAAACTCAGCACAGGATTCAGTTTGCATCTGTGCGCTTGAGGCCGAGCCAAGGTTATATTTAGCTGATCCAGCGAAACAAAAAAAAATGAGCAAAACAAACATTACTGGAATGGATTAATTTTTCTAATTTGTGTGTTCTTTTCTGCGTTGCTTCCAGGGTCGTCCTGGAGTCATGGGGCAAGAAGGGCAACCGGGACTGGCAGGATACACAGTGAGTTTCTCCGATCCGTGGTGCACATACATACACATGCAACTCTTACTGGAACGCCTATTAAACCCTCACTGGTCTGAGTTTTGGCCCAGCACATAGCTGGTCTTACAGAGGAGGATTAACGTTGTTTACAGGAGATAACCTTATGAAGAAAAGCTGGGATTCCCCTAAACTCTAGAACGTGGCCAGTAAAATGTATCTGTTCAAAGTATATTTAATCAAAGTGAATCCTGCTCGGAAGAACTTTATACACGCTTAGATAGAGATCTCAGCTGTTTTCAATCAACCTTCCTCACGTTGTAAGTAGAGTTACACGGGAAACTCATCCTTCCACCGGTCGGATTCCATCTGAGGCTCTATTGACTTACTTATATTATGATGCGTTCAAGGTCCATTGAATAAAAAACGAGTATTTAGCAAAGGTAAATTATATCATGATCACGAAAAAAGATGTTTTTGCAGCAATATTAAATTGATTTTAGAGATGGGTATTATGCCCTGTAATATCAAATAACAAGAGCAAAAAACAGGAGGTCGAATGGAACACGGCGAGGTCTACAAGCATGTATGTCCCGGCAACTCCACATCCTGGTCATGTGTGGGTTTCTGGGGTTTGCATAACTTGAACAGGACACCACAAGTCCATGTTGTCCCTTTGAATGAAGGCGTATGGATGTGTACGAAGGCTCTCATACTCCATCGCACTTGACTCGGGTCGATGAGTGATTTCTGAGTTCGTGCCAGGGCCAAAATCCTGAAGTGACAGCATGTAAGAGCGTCTCTACAAAGACTTGTGTTTCTATTAAACGCTTCTGATAAATATGCTGACAGCACAACTCTTGCTTCTTCATGTCGTAGCCAGTAGAAGTATTGCGGCTTTGTTAGCTACAATAATCAGCTTTTTTTTCTTCTTTAAGGGTCACGCTGGCAAGCCTGGGCCCATTGGACCACCGGGGCCTAAAGGTGAAAAGGTAATATGATACCTGAACTTGAAATTGAATTATTTCAGTGTTTTGAGTTTTAGGGGAAATGTACTTCAAAATACTGTCCAGGTTGCAAAATCTCATGTCTGCATGCTGGGTTGTGTGTGTGTTTTTTGTGTGTGTTCATTCCAGGGTTATCCAGGCGAGGATAATAAGACCCCGGGACTCCCAGGGCCCTTAGGTGAACCAGTAGGTCTTGCTTTCCTTTAAACTCTCCTTTCTGATCCCTAACACTTCTCGCTCTATTTCGTCCGAGCCATTTAAATATCCGATTGACACTGGCAGGAAAAAGTTAATTCGAATCAACCGCTGATTTTAACATCAAGTACGCACACGTTTAGCTTAGCTTGTATCCTCATAGTCACTAATGAAAACACTGAATGCAACAGTTCTGTACCTGAAAGGGTTTCAGTGAGGGCCCTTCCTCACCCCGAGTCACCTCAGGGATTCTGCACAAGGAAACGTAGACTCATATCAAGAGGATCAGGACGTCTCAAAGAGTCTGAGCAGTTCAACAGCAGCCTGACTCACTCGGCACTGGACGTGACCACTGAGGCGGGCCTGCACTTCATTAATAATAGGGGTTACTGTAAGTCTACACAGGTAGAGATAGCCACCTACAATATGAGGGGTATTGGATTATCAAGTTGGCAAAGTATTACAGGACTTAGCATGAGCCAAACAATGGTAGCCTGTGTGTCGCTGCAGCCCCGAGCGAGATCGGCTGAAAGTAAGGTCCAAGGTGGAATTACGCCTCCATCTGACTCCAGACTCAGAGATCACATCTATACAATATGTTTCATGTGTGTTGGCCTGAAAGGTCTTCAAGCAGTCTATTGAGGCTGTGTGGGCATAAATGAAGGCGTGTGTGTTTGTGTTCATGTCGGTGCATCTGTGTCTACACAGGGGCCACCAGGGGAACGAGGAGAACGCGGAGAGCCAGGGGATGAAGGATATAAGGTAGACATGAACCATTAAATCCATTTTAAATCCATCACACAATCACCACACGACATGCTGGTCCACTTGATTGTTGTTCATACTCCGGTGGCTACGCTCTGCTCAGGTACTGTCAGGGCCACACATGTTGGAGAGGATTACCACATTCCCAGCAAAAAGTCTGGTGTTTTTGTCACTTAGTTCCACCCGGATACAGGATTCCTTTCTTTAAAAAAGTTTGCATACACAGCGCAAGGAAGAATGATACATTTTGTATGTTGGTTACTTTATTTTGAAAAGTCTGTGTTTATGTTATGCTGTAAATGGATCTGCGAATAATGTCCATAGCAAATACAACAAGCAAATACACAAACTATATGATGATAACAGTCCACTGCATATATCTCATTATCATACGTTTGTTATCCCTGTTTTCCTGTTTCTAATCATAATATATGATTATATAAGTAAACTAACAATGATGTTTTGATGCTGTGGAGTCTGTAATTCAGCAGATTTTCTTTACTGTATGTGGAAATGAACCCCATGAGAATCCATGTAACATCGGAGCATGGTGTTCTTCCATTAGATAAACGTGGAGATGTTGTGTACATTTCAGGTCTCCGACTCATCTCATCACTGATAAAGAGAGAGAGAGAAAACTAAAATGTTTTACTAAAATGTGTTTCAGGGCCATGATGGTACCACTGGATCTCGTGGCGCTGTTGGACCACAAGGCCCACCGGTAAGTTAGTGAATGTCTGTTTATATATATATATATATATATATATATATATATATATATATATATAAACTGGACCTGTTTCACAGCATTATATCCACAGGTTGTCATGTAAAAAGTATGAATTCACATAACATCGTATTACAATCTTATAGTATTGTTGTTGGCTTTTCTTTGTCTTTGTTCAGGGATCACCAGGCCACCCTGGAGAGCCAGGCCCAATCGGAGAAAACGGCACTCCAGTGAGTCCATGCAAATCTCCATATCAGGAAAAATCTACACACACCATTTCACTCATGTATAAAGTAAAGAGTGTGAGAAGTCATTATTCTTGGCAAAGAAGATGAAGCACCAACTATGCCTGAGTCTTAATGTTTTGTTTGTTGGCACAAACGTCCACTTTGAGTCCCGGACGAACTGGTCATATTTTAGGGGTTAAAGGTCAAGGTCTCTGTGACCTTGTGTCCATCCCATTCTTGTGAAAGCTGTATCTCAGGACCTGGAAGGAGTTATTACATACGGCACAAAAATCCAAATGGACTCAAGGAGGAACTAATTACAATTTTATTGGTGAAAAGTCAAGGTCAATGTGATCTCACAAAATTTGTATGCTTATTATGACCATTACACACTATTTCTAATAGGATAAAATGATGGACTGATGACATTTTTGTGCCGATATGGAGGTAAACTGCAGCTTGACTAATTGGTGAGGCATATAGCCAATAAGTGTTTTTTTACTGATGATTATCGGAGATATTTTGCTTTTGTTCTTCAAACCTTAAAAATCTTAACTCCCTAAAATTTGCAGATATCCTTTGTTAAAGCAGGCTTTCTTGATCCAAACGTGTTTTTGCTTTCTTTCTCATCCTTAAGACGGGCCTTCTGATTACATAACTCCATTTCCCCTGTGAAACAACTTAAAGCCTCCTTCATCATATTCCACGTTGTCTTTTTAGTAGTGAAGTATTCGCAGGTTGCCAGATACCACTGACTCTCTTCCACATGTGAAACAGCTTGTACGTCGGAATGATTATATAACCCCGTTCAAACCGTATGGGAGTGTATCTGTCAACATAGTCAGCTTTGGCTTGAGTTTGTACTGAGTTTAAACCATGTTGTCATGTGCCAAAATATAGACCTATTCATTTAGAAACATCGATAAGTTAACAGCCAGTCAAGAAACATCAGAAACATTTAGAATCTGCTGCCTTACTGTTTGAAATATCCAGCTCTTGTCTTACTGTACATAACTGGCTGTAACCGGGCCTGGAGAAAAAGCATGAAATTCAAAGGGATGGTTTGAAAGGAAAGATTTTTTTGTATGGATAGTACAAGATTATAAAGTTTATGTTATCAAGCATATACACTCTAGAATGTGCTGATAGTGAAAACATAATGCAGTTTCCTGTCTTAGTGTTACGCCATATATTTCACCCGAACGCCTGCATGCGATTAAATCCAACGCCATCGGAGGTGTTAAACACACAGTTAACAGTCCTGCATGTGGGTTCTCAATAAGACTCACATTAGACACGGCCTTTAACAGAGTGAGCTGTGTAACCTTGTGTGTTTTTGTGAATGCCCATGTATGTTTTATTCCCCCATGTGTGTGTTTATCCAGGGCTTAGCAGGGAATCAAGGCGCAAGAGGGCTGAGCGGAGCTCCTGGCATGGAAGTGAGTACCACACCACCCCGGACCAGACGCACGGCAATTAAGATCCCTTTTCCACTGCGGTTAGCCGATGATGACGATGCAGCTTGGCACGGGGGGGGGGGAACAGCTGAGTGGCTTCGGTGTTACCGAAGTATTGTGTGTTTACAAATTGGTTCCCACTGCAAAAGGGAGAGAGAAGTCAATAAGTCATCGAACTTAAAACAAAATTGCTTCGCCGCGTTCCCTCATTAGCTCACGTAATGTTTGCCAGAGAATGTCAGCAACAACGGTATTATATTTCCTCTCAAGTGTCTAAATATTTCACTGCGTAACTTTTTTTCAGCGAACTGTAATTGGGTTCTGGGAAATGCTGGCAAATCCTTTTTTTGGCTAAAGTCTGCAGTAATGCTTTTCTTTCAGAGGAACGCTCAGGTGTAGAATAGTGATGTGGTGCTCGTGATGGATGCCCCTCGGGATGAGTTTTAGTTACAGTGTCCCTGTTATGGACATTTTCCAGGGGCCGATTGGTTTTCCTGGACTCGTGGGTATGATCGGTTACCCGGGGACAGATGGACCCCCAGGACCGCCTGGCTTACAAGGATTTCCAGGAAAGCGAGGACGGCAGGTAATCAACGGCAGCATATATTTGTTTGTTGTTTTAATCCCAGCTGACAGTGGGCAAAGGCGGGGTTCACCCTGGACAGGACGCCAGTCTATCACAGACCATTCACACTCACATTCACACCTACGGGCAATTTAGTCCTCAATTAACCTGCATGTCTTTGGACTCAGGAGACACCATATAGACCTCACCACCCATTCAGCCACCAGGCCACATTTTCCCCTGAGAACAGGGATTTCATCTGACGGGCATCTAAATGCCCTAAGCTTTCCCTCAGCTGCTACCCATCTGGTGATTTAAGACTGAGACCTACAGCTGCGAGCGACTAATCACTAAATGCCTTGTTTGATGTGATTGGCTTCTGTTTGCTGTGCAGTGGGGATATCCAAATAAGTATGCAGCCAGAGTGGATTGGGATTTCGTGCATGAATGTTTTGTCCTTTTCAGCAATTGGAAAGTCTCCTCGGTCTGGCTTTCATTTACATAATGTTGTTAAGTAAAATGTCTAGTGAGTCTAATTTTGGTCTTTGGTGTTTTTTGAGTTTGACTGGAATGATATGGTTTCTCAGTAGTTGCCTAGTTATAACTCTATGGCTCCTAAATCACAAAAAAATACTTTCTAATTTGAAAAAAATAAACTACCTGAGGTCTTGACTTATCTGTGAGCTGTTTTTAGAGGTGGTAGTAGTCTTAATTATCGTCTTATTCAATTATCTATCCTCCTCATTATCTGTTGCATATTCATTTCTATTCAAAACATAGATGTGGATCATTTGCGCTTCATTGGGTAGAGTATTAGTAAGCAAGAAGAGATGCAGAGGTCGCCCTCTACAACGTTTCACCTGCAACTCAGGCACCACACAGGTGTTTTTGCTGGGTCAGCTTTTCCATAGAAGAAGACTGTACATATGATAACATCAGGGAATTCTGATGGTAACTAATCTGTATCAACGAGCCTCAAAACACTGACCGACTGAACTGTAATGTTAAGTATTGTCAACAAAAGAAGGTCCTACCCATACCTTTAGTAACATACCTGCACTCATACCTCTTCATACCTCTCATTCATTTTATATTCAAGAATCCTTATCTTTTATTTTGCATTGAAGATGATTTAATCCATTCGCTCTCCAGGGTTTAACGATAACATCCCATGAACGTCTGTAGTGTTAATAGAAACTGTTTGAAATTGGGATCCTGACAAAAAGCTTCACCTGGTTCCTGACTTAGACCGCGATCGAGGAACAGAAGCCACACGTGAGGCGACGACCTCCTCAATCTGTTATTCAAATATCACTCGCTCCCTTCTGCCTCGCCGCGCTGCTGATGGAGCAGCAAACCACCGTGATTTGTGGTGTGAGAAAGCAACTCGGTGACAGGCCGTCCGTTTTATGGACTTACGAAGCACACGGTCTAGAAATATTCCAACCAGGAGAAGCCAACAAACTGCAGCACTGTGTTTTACAGCTAAGAACAACAATGGATTTAGAAATGTGTTTGGATACATTGAACTAAACATTGAAATCTAAACGTAATTGAAGTAATTCATATTTTTTTTTTTCGTTAACCACCGTTATGAGGCTGCACAAGAACATCGAGAATGTTTTTGTTTTCGCAATGGAGAAATGTTTTGATGAATGTGGTTTTGATATTCTAGTTGTAAACATGGATGTTAAAAAGGTTCCAAAATTTCAACATCAGTGTTATATTGGTCATAGTCAAACAATACTACTTACTTTATTTAGCATTTTATTGACATCAACTTTGGCGTGTCCACAGGGTCATAGAGGCTTGGTGGGACTAGAGGGACTTGCTGGACGTCCAGGTCCCAGGGGAGAGATTGGACTTCCTGGACCACCTGGAGAAATAGGACCACCTGGTCAGAAGGTGAAAACGATAAAACTTATTGATCTAGTGTATTCTAACTTGTAGCAACAAGCCTCTGAGTAAGAAAAATGTTGCTAAGTTGTTGTAACTTTTTCGATTCCTGACCTGTGGGTTCAGGGAGAACTTGGACTGCCAGGCGACAGGGGAGCCTCGGGAATCAAAGGCTTGGAGGGAACGACAGGTGACCAGGGCAGGATAGGTGACCTGGGACCCAAAGGACAACAAGTGAGTGTAAATTTCCATCTTAATGAAGGATTAATTTATTTCTATAGCCTGGAATACTTGTGATGGATATATGTTATAGGATAATTGCAGTAACTAAGTAAAATAATCAAGTGAGCTATTCCCACATCTTTGGTTGTGAGATATATTGTGCGTCTCCTTTAGATGTGAATATTTGACGTGAAGCCTGTTCTATTATGTTGTTCTGTTTTCCACCTGATGTTTATTTCTTTCTCAGATTAATACCTTTTTTTTCTTTAATGAAAATATTTGCAACACACATAAAACCATCTTATTTAACCGTTACGGCCTTAACAGCGTGGGCCGACCCGTTGCTCATTTTAAATTGATACCATCCCTCGGATTTTATAAGCTTATACATAGCTTTCTTTAATACCTCTCTAAATATAGCTTCAGCGGGGTTTGGTAGCCAATGTGCGTGTCTGACACTTTTCCACCCTGAGCGGAGTAACAAATTATCTGGGCGAGACCAGGAATGGAAACATTCCGCCCGGTTAGGCCAAGTTATGTAAGATCCTCACCCTCCAGAGACCTGAAATGGAGGTGCTCTGCTTTGCTTATGTAACTCCTCAACGAAGAAGAGAGAGAGAGAGAAAAAAAAGAAACAACATTCAATCCCTCGCTCTCCCCTCCCTCCGCTCGTTCCCTTCCATTGATGCCTGTGAAACAGAGAGCGGACTCGGGACCCTTGGGTCAGATCCCTTTACACTTCTCGGTGAATAGAGCGTCTCGGTCAAAGTCGCTGGGCCGAAAGCAGAGCTGTCTAGAGGATGTGGATGATTGGCTGTACAAACATAGTGTCTGCCACCCCGGTCCACAGACAGTCCTCCGACACTGTATAGGGTACAGACACCAAAACCCCACAGTGTGTGTTTCTTGGACGTTGTGTGAATATGGGCTGGGGCTCCATATTCCATAAAGCCCCGTGTGTTCCCCAGTTCCTTTGAAATGGACGAGGACATTTTTAAAAAGGGGCAACTTATAAAATGGAATGAAAAATCACACAATGGCTTACACACACACACACACACACACACACACACACACACACACACACACACACACACACACACACACACAATGTCTTACTTGATAATACGAAGTTTTTGTCATTGCGCGATTGTCTTTTCCGCTTGCAGGGGGAACCTGGAGATCTGGGAATGGTTGGCTTACAGGGCTTTCCAGGGCCAATGGTAAGAGATTGAGTTATACTGTTAGAGCTATGCTATGCTACAGAGTATATTGTCCCTGTATAATGACACGCCAATTGACGAGACCGCTTCTGCTGTACAACAGGGTCCGAATGGTGATTTGGGATTAAGAGGCTTCCCTGGCCCAAAAGGCCCAATGGGCTCTCTGGTAAGTTTAATAGAAATGGAGACGGTGCTTTCTGTACTAGTGGGAGTGAAACCCCAGTAGTGGAATAATATTTAAAGGAATTTAAGATTCTGAAATATGTCATCTCTTCCACGCACACACGAACACTTGTATAATCATCCTAATCCTGTTTGTTTCAGGGATTCACTGGACCTGTAGGCCCTGAAGGAACCATGGGCCCACTGGGAAACCCTGTAGGTTTCTTTCTGTGTGTGTTTGGGTTGATGGTGGGGAGGGCAAAATGTCAATCATACGACTATTATCTTTTGATAAAATCAGTCTATATAACTGTCCATGTGCTGAGAGGGACAGTGCTGTATCCCACTACAGTGTTTTCATGTTGTTGCGTATCTTTCCCACAGGGGCCGAGGGGTCCGAAGGGAAGCGGTGGTGAAATGGTAAGATGTGATTCAAACCAGAAGCACTGAAAAGTCTGTCGGACTGATCGTGTTCTAATGATTTATGTAATGTATGGTTATGTGCTACTGCACTGTATGATTACAGCATGATTACACTTTACTGGAGAGTCAGACTTGCTGAGAAACTATCGCTGGGCCAACTGTGGATGACGATTGGCTGTGTTTGAATATCCAGGAGGGCTAGCTGGGGTTCAGTGGTAGTTTTATTTATATTACTGTACTGACAGCTGATCGGTATGGCTGAGTCATAGTGGAAAAAAGCTTGTTTTCGGTATCTCCTGGAGCTTGCCGTGGGCCCTTGCAGTACTCTCAGACCCTCTTATTTAAACAGTTGAGGAAATGCCTTGTCAAAATATTAGCGGGGCAAACCACAGTACAATCCACATATTCACTTCTACATCCCTGCTTCCACTCCGTCGTGCTCTGTGATTTACACAACCACACACAGCCGCGTACACAGTTCGTTCTAGCCTTTTCTCAAACACGGGCGATGCCACACGTGTGCATACTCTCAAATATGAGTCCACCTGCCCCACGTAGGTACTATAGAGGAGTCGGCCACAGGGGGCAGTAGGTATCCAATGGATCATGATTCCCACTCTGCACTTTTATTATCCAAAACATGTGATTATCTCAGCTAGTTATGTGTTCATGTAAGGTGCTGGATTGTCTCACATGGGCTGCTACAGTAAAGTCTTGAGGTTGCCAGAGAAACAAGAAAGCATTATTTTTTTCTGATTTTCTTTCTCACACTTCCAGGGGCCTCAAGGACCACAGGGAAGTCCAGGACCTAGTGTAAGTGTTACCCTTAGTACCACATTTCATGTTCCAGTACACGTACTCCGTTCATGTTACAATAACATTTGGTGAGGTTTCTAATGATGAAGCAGTGGAGGAGTTTCAATCAGTCAGTGCAGGCAGACTTTTTTTTTATAAATTTGGGGCCACAAAGTTTTAAAAACACTGGACCTGGACAATTTGAATGTAATGGTGGCATTGCCATATGTAATTTCAAATAATTATTTTATATATACATTACATAATACTACCATTAAAAGACTCCTCTGTTCAGTCCACCCAAGGCACTGGTTGCACACTCAAACATCTCCCTATAATGTATCTGACATGGTTTACCAGAAAATGAACTGAAGGGGTCACTTTTCACTGTGTCACTCACTTAGTCTTCTTCTTTCTTCCCACCATAGGGACCTCCCGGTGCTCCCGGTCCCACAGTAAGTGCTTCATGTCACTCATATTAACACAGATCTGCTCAATCAGATCAGTGATCAGCCTTTTCTGGTGCTGCGCTAAAATCCCTCCTTACATTTCTTATCTGTCATAACTTTTGGATCAAGTGTAGCTTCCTGCTATCTGGATGACCTTTTTCTGATCGAACAATTCTAAGAATCCTGAAAAGCAACGATATCAGATGTCTCTTTTGTTGACACGCATTATGTGATACTGGTGGTGTTTATACTGAGTGGAATGTGTTATTCTTCCCCCCGCTGAAGTGGGGAATGTCTGGGTTTATTGATGCAAGACTCATTTTACTGCTTTTTCTGTGGTATTACAGTGTATTCTTATTCTACTAAGGTTTTCTTTATACACCGGATGTGTATTGATACCAATAACTAATCAAAAAAAAAAGCTCACGGATTAAACTATTTCAGTTAAATAATGAACAGGCCGAGTGTGTTGTGTTTTCATTAAACCCAATATGTTGATTTTTGAATCCACAGAGGCAGATGTATGTTGACTCAGCATTCTACGGCGTATGGGACTCTAACACTGCCCTCAGGACAGAGGTAAGGCACTTATTCACACGGACATGGACAATGAATAATTGGCAAATAGTTTAAAAACTGTTAAAAGCTGTAATGAAGATACTTCATTTATCATTTTTGACTGTCATTCCCGTTCTTAACCAGAGTTTCCAGAACACAGAGATGAGTCTGCCAGACCAGAACACGGAGATCCTCAAGACTCTACGTTACCTAAGCGGTGTGATCGACAGCATCAAACAGCCTCTGGGCACGAGGGAGAACCCGGCTCGGGTCTGCAAAGATCTGCTCGACTGTCATCACAAGCTCAGAGATGGTAGGAGTCTCACCTGATACTGAACGGATTGGAAGGCCTTCTGCTTATATCATTTGTAAAAGACTTGTCTTGCTTTGCCTGTCTCTCTGTCTTTGACCTTCTCTGTGGATTGGGGGGCTTTCAGGTTGGTTCTGGATCGATCCCAACTTGGGCTGTACGTCTGATGCCTTCAAGGTCTTCTGCAACTTCACCGCAGGAGGACAGACCTGTTTACATCCAGTGGCCTCTGATAAGGTAACTTCGAGGTGGTAAAACGATGAACATGTCAGCGTATTTGTAGAGGCTGCTGCTGTGTCTGTGTGCCTGCACAGTAACCAACAGCACCTGGAGGCACCTGCCACCTATGGAGGGGTTTGTTTATTGGTTTGAGTTCATTATTAATTATGTTGTGCCCCTTTTACAATTTGATAGGTGCTGGAAATGGGAAGTTATTAAGGAAAACATGTGGTTGAAATCAGTGAGGAACAGTGACGAATCAGCCTATAGGCCGTCTTTTCATACATTTGAATTGTGACTCCTGATCCTCTTGTGGTTGTAACGGCAGACTGATCCCCCGACATGTTTCTGTGTCTGCTCTCCGTCACAGATGGTGTTTGATGTCGGGAAAGTCCAAATGAAGTTCCTCCATTTACTGAGTGCCGAGGCCAGTCACGGCATCACACTCCACTGCCTAAACGATCCTCCGCACGATCCTGGATCCTCACCGCCAGAAGACGCCACACTTCGGTTCCGTGGCTGGAACAAACAGATGTTTGAGAGGGATACACTACTTGAACCACATGTGCTCAAAGACGATTGCAAGGTAATGAGCAGCACAGAGAGCTGATTCAGGGGTTACCTTTCAGAGCATATTCTGGAATATTTATGAAACACATTTTAGCGATTTTGGAATATTAACCACTTGAATGATGTTTTTTTTTTCTCTCCTCTTCCCATCCTCTTTCAGATCCAAGATGGCAGCTGGCACGAGTCATGTTTCTTCTTCCATACTCAGGACAGTCGCCAGTTACCTATTGTAGACGTGCAGGAGTTTCCCACATCACGGCCGAATAGTCAGCGGCGTATAGAAATCAGTCCGGTCTGCTTCCTCTGACACATGCATTGCCGTCCTGTAACCTATTTACATGAACTACTAAATTACAAGGCTGTTACAAAAAAAGAAAAATGTCTGCCTACCAAAGAGCGAGTGGCCATGAGGGTTTGTTGTGTTGGAAACCGTGAATGGGACCTGGCAGAGCAGCTACCCCACGTCCAACCAACCTGCGTGGAAGAACTCAATCTCTGTGGAACATCCAGGCCACGAAGGCCAAAGGAGAACAGTGTATACCAATATTTATCAATAATTGTATACATTTTGTCTTGTTGATAATTATTAGTCAAAGTGCTTAGTCTGGCTGTGTATGGACCCATATGACTCCCTGATCACAGGGTAGGGTCTCACTAAGCAGCATCCCATCCAAAAACGCCAGAACTCACGCCGCCCTCTCCCCCCAAACACACCCTGACGATCCTAAGCAGAGGCCTAACCCGAAGGAGCGTGCCAGGCCTCTACATAGGAGCACTGTCTAACTAAAGGTTTTTTACGAGTGCAATAGCATGTGGATAATGTGTGCGACTGCTTTAAATATTTCATCTTCTGATCAAAGGCTACAATTGACTTTGTTTTCATGATATGTTTTGTCTTTGGTCCTGCCCGGTCAGACCTGTACATCTTGACAGATGGTGCTCTACCTCTACCTGCTCATTTGCTTTCTAGAATAGTTAGTCTTTTTTTGTTTCGTTTTGTGTTGTATGTACCGGTTACATCAAGATTTGTTATGTTGAGTACTTATGTTGATTTGGTCATTTCTAATTTATGAACCATTTTTTGATACACTACATATTTTTTTTTGTAGCTTTTCCTTCTATGTGGTAGGTTGTTCAGGGGAAACCTATCATTGGTGCTGCAACAAAGAATGAGTCATCAGTGAGTTTTTACATTTCCTGTGTATATATTGACAGCATACTGTATGTTTATTTATATCCTTTTTGGTCTTTGTTTTGTTCACATTACTGAAACACAGTAAGTTATACTCTCAGAGAACTATTTGGTCAACCACAGCTCAGTCTAAAGTATTTATGTTTATAAGGTGTGTTTGTGTGTTCACCCGTGACTGTATTTTTTTTTATCATACCGTTATTTTAGGTAATTCAGTGGTGGTTAGGTGGTCTGGCAGCTACAATAGGCCAGAGTCAGAATACACAGAAGCAGTCATATTCTTAAGTTATGTTACCTTGAACAAAGTGTAATTACATAAAGTCTGTGCAGGATAAAGGTGGATGCAAATGTGTAAATAATATTACATTGACAAACAAATAAATGGAGCATTTTATCCACAAATGGTTCTGTACTTTATTTAAATTGTCATACAGATCAATTTAATACAATGTTGGGATCATATTATCCTTGGATGTCATCTATATGACTACGTATATATTGTTTCAGAGGGGAAAGTGAAACCTCTGAGGTGGTCTACAGCAAAGGACATGACCTTAACTGCTGGTGGAGCTCCTCAGTAGTCAACAGATTACGGCATGGGGCAGCACACAGGTGTGAATGTGTGTCACATGGGGAATAACAGTTTAAAAAAGAGAGAGAAATGAGTGCTCATAAAATATCATTGAATACTAGATCCAGAAGAGGATTTAGTCCATATTTAGGTCACATAGTCCAATTCAACATAGTGAGGTCAACCATATTCTGTATGTGATCTATGAGCATTACATTTATGACTCATGTCAATCCCTCAGCACAGTTAATTTTATTTAAACAGCAACATATTATAGATGCAAAGAACTCAGCATTGTAAGAAACTGATGATCAAACATGGTGTGTGCACATTCTCTCTCTCTCTCTCTCTCTCTCTCTCTCTCTCTCTCTCTCTCTCTCTCTCTCTCTCTCTCTCTCTCTCTCTCTCTCACACACACACACACACACATGCCATAAGGACATACTGATGCCAATATGCCATGACTCTCACTACAATAAACTCATCTTGTATAAGCATAAATAAAAGGTGGTGAGGAACTAGACTTGCAAATAAACACCTGGAGTCTTGTATATATAGTATTGTCTACACTTGAGCATAAAAACAATCTGCAGCTGACACAATGAAAATTTGTAGTTTCTGTCCTACAAGACTATTTACTTACTATGACAAAAAAACAAAAGGTCTGCATTTTATATAGTCTGTGTTTACTTTTTGGTGTGGCTATTTGCCAATAGCATTATAATATATAGACACATATTCTACACATTCATGTCAGTAGTGTGTTTACTTTGACAACACTGGGGGATGCTGTAGTTCGCATCCACTGGCACCGGGAGGCGCTCGCGAGCAGCTTTTCAACCGGAACTCCTCTCCACGTGCAGCAACTGGCCACCGGCGGAAGAGGGTTTGTTTTGACCGGGTTGTGTACATGTGGGTACGCTGCGCTCTGTAACCGTACCAACAACAGGCATTATGTTATCCACGGAGAGCCAAGTGGAAAACCACGGTCCAGAAGAAGAGCTGAGAGGGACCAAAAGGAAGATTGCACTCTCCAAGTAAGCGTTTTAACAGGACAGGAAGTCATGAGCAAACTGCTAACTTAAGTTAGGTAGCTCTAACAGGCTCCTGTTTGCTTTCATGTTTGTTTGCTCTAGCTCCGTTTGACCCTTGTAGAATGTATTAAGATATAAAGAGGAGTAACGGGTTTTGTAAATAAAAGCAAATAAAAAACGCCACTTCGCGCTATGTGCTAGTTAGCTAACCTTAGCTACAAAGTTAGCACGCCGTTAGCTAACGTACGTCAGACAGCTCCCCCGTTACCGGAAAAAAACCTCCACACAGTCCTTACCAGTCTTCATCTTTCTTTCTTTATCAACATCTCTATTGGTTATGTTGCAGTCAAGTGGGATATTTAAATACTATCTTTAAAACTGTAAAACTGACCGCAATCTGTTGTCTCTCCTGCAGTTGTGGTGTGTGTGGATCAGAGGAGGCGAAGTACAGATGTCCAGCCTGTCTAGCCTATTCTTGCAGGTGAGTTTACTGAACAAGTTATGCTGTTATTTTACTAGCTAACAACCAGCCAAAAGGGCCCGTAAACAAATCCGGACCACAATATCATTAAATGTAGGAAAAGAAATACAGATATTCCAAGTTGTTTGAAAAGTTGTATTACATGGAAGAAAAATAGATTTTACCAGCCTATACTTTCATGTAAAGCCATGTGTGCCTACAAACAATACCCCTGAGGCTGTAGTAATGTGACATGTGTAAGACACTGGAATAGGTACATGAGAAATATGTGGCAGAAGTAGTTTTGCAAATAAATGTATGTCTTTGTATGCAATGGATAATGGCAGTAAATAAAGCACAAATAATGAGGTCACACACACACACACTCAAGGTAGTTTTTTTTTAATCTAGTCAAAGTCAACATAGTAATCTATATTAAGTGGCACATTCATGCTAAAACTTGTATTTGTTGATGTTTTTAATGCTTTCGGATTGCTTTGTTATTGTGACTACACAAATATGTGTATTGTGAGCAGGTTTTTCCTTTTGAATTATTAACTTTATCATGTGATCAGAGTTAAATACTTGTTTATTGGTAAAATTGAAGAGACGTTGATTTTCCCTTGTTCTTCCGCTCTTTCCACGATGAGCTCATATCCTTTCTTGCAGCTTAAAAGCTAAATTCCATCTGAGTCTGATATAAATACGGTAATAAAAAACAAATAAATAGCCCTGCTTTTTTCTGAAAAGAAACTATAATCTCTAAAGAATGATGTAATAGTTACCTTCTACCTTTTCGTGCAGCAACAAAATACTTTTATGCTTTTGTTTTTTACTGACTGAACTTTACTTTGATTCATGGCCAGCAACAACATGCCGCTGGCCATGGCAATGCTCCATGGCCTTTTTTCTCAAATTCTTTGGATGCTGAAATATCTACAGCTTAACCTTCCAGTACTAAATGGCATATTGAAGGTCATACCTTAAAATTTCATTAAGATTTATGAAAGGGCAGCAGGGGATGTTCTTCCCCTTTTCTCCTGTTAGCTTTTTGTTATGGGCACCATTCAGCATTCCTTTTACATAGTTTCTGGGGATAGAGACTTTGTTCGACCCTTGCCAAATACCTGTCTCTCAGCAAAATGGGTATTTCCATGCCTGGTGCATTTTTGGTAAGATCTTTCAGAAAGCCAATTACAGGCTCTTTTGAATAACCATATTTAATTACGTACTGTTTTATTTAAGACGTCTCTGTCAAAAGTGCAGGTAGATAGTGGTGGAAGAAACTTAATGCATCTTAATAAAAATAAAAAAGGACATGAAAATCTCACTTTTCACAACAAGGGATCTTTAAATGACTGGCTATGTTTAATGTATATGTTATACCTTTACTTAATGTACCTTGTATAGGTTTATGTTTACTAGCTTCATCATTATTTTGGAAATCCTCCTTCAAGGATCATACTTCCTTTTCTGATGTTGATGAGTTCTGTCATATACCTTTCAATGCTCCACTAATAAACACGAAAAAACAACAAACTGAGACAAAAATGTAGCGACATTCACAGATGCTACTGGCTGCAGCATATACATGTGCTGCCGTTGCCATGTTGCCTTTACCGTTTTGTCATCACTGTCATTTCATTTTTTATTTGTTCTCTTATCCTGCTTTCACAGTTTCAGGTTTCCTTTTAGTTATAACTTTGTGCTTGAGAGAAGAGTTTCATTTGGAAGGAAGCGGAGCACAAATACTTCAGCTTCTTCTGGGGTTGTATTTATAGTTAGGATAATTGTCGATGGATGTTGGCCACAAAAATATGAATAAAGGAAACAAGCTTTCTGGAATGATGATAACCTAGCTTTATTTGTCCACCTGCAGTGCTTGTTATTTGTTTTATACAGGTGAAAGCTATAGTTTCATATTCTTTCCTTCACATTTGTTGCATTTTGTCTTCTATCTCTCTTTGTCCAGTTTTATTTATGATAACTTTTGTGCAGCTGGCTGGACAAACTGAAAGGCAGCCAAACAGAATTCCTTTAAACAGAATTGTCGCCTAACAAATTCACTTTGTGTATCTTTTCCAGGTTGCTGTGTGTGAAGAAACACAAGGAAGATACAGGCTGCAGTGGAGTTAGAAATAAAACTGCCTTTGTGACCCTCTCAGAATTTGATGAAATGGCACTTCTCAGTGGTGAGCATCCTTACTCCTTCCCATGACTGAAAAACCGAATACTGCAAGAATAGTTTGAGCTGTTGACAGTTGGATCTGAAAGTGAACATTGTTGAACGATCTTCACTGTCATGTAGAGGCCAAACTAACCAGAAAGTGGGTTGTTAGGGATGTTATTTTTGTCATCATTGGCAGGAGAAGTGTGTTTCTTTAAGCATAACAAATAGCTTAAATATTTTATTTATTTACGGTATTATGAAAAAATGGATGCTACTTTTTAACAATGTGTCCCTTCCGTGCACTGCAGACTACAGACTTCTGGAGGATACAGGACGATTTACTGATGGTGCCACCAGAGACAACCTCCTCCAGACTCCTCGTTCCACTTTTAAAGTACGTACTTGATTTACTTTATTCATATGCTTGCCGAATGGAAGGTACTATAGGGGCCGACTTGTGGAGACTGGTTGCTCTGTACTGTTTATTTTCCCCACATGCTTGATCTCATTGATCAACAGGTGACTGCAACATGCCTAGAAACGCAGCAATTTTTCAGCATACTAAAAATGGCAGGAAATACACCAGGCATGTTTGTACTCTACAGAAATGCTAAACCGTTGTGTTTGATCATTTATCCAAAGCTATCAGTTTTTTTCAGTTGGTGAATCTTATTTTAAAATAAACCTTAACCTGATATGAATCACAGTGTTTTAAGTCCTCCAAGAAGAAGTATATCATAGAAGTATACTATACTTCATCATTTTACCTTTTTTATAGTCCATCTTAATTGTGATATCCTTATTATCTCCATTATGAATTTACTTAACAAATCATACACTCATATACTTAAAATAAATAAATAAACAGAGACAACATTACAGGAATAACAAACAAATAGCAAAACTGGAGCAGGAAGTAAAGTATGCTACTGATCGCAACATGAAAGCACACAATGACGGAGCATGAAATGTGATTGGCAACAAAATCATTGCCAGCTTTATTCTTGTTTTTTTAGCCTGATGAATGCAAAAAAGAAGAAATGTTCAGATCAAATTCAAATAGTCTCAAACTACCCTATACTGAATCATGCATGCTCCTTCAGCTAACATGATCAGTGATAGTTTTTACAATCCCTGGATATAAAACTTGAAAACAACAGAAACACAATGATAGTAAAAACCTAACTTAACCAAGATTTACAGCACCAATTAAATGTTTTTTCTCATGCTTTTATTGCTTCACTTGGTATGATTTGCAGCCGTGGTTATGCAATGCTCATTGCTGTTGCTCCAAACCACAGATATTCATTTATGTAACAGTCAGTGTCCCAGCCAGCCAGCATTCACCTGTACTAATAATACATGACAACATGATTCTTTCTTGTAGTAATGCGGTTTCTTTTATGGCATTTTTAGAGGCAGTGGCTGCTTTATTGATCACAAATCGATCAAAATAATGAGGCTTATTCTGAGCAAGAGATGAAGGCTGGGCACATGATACGTTTTTGGTTTTGGGCTTTCTCTAGAACATTGCAAGTGAAATTATCCGTAAGTAGCCTTGTTTATACCTATACCAGACCTATCCCTACCTTTTCAGTAAATCTCTTTTACTGTCTCTGACTAACCACTTATCTGAAGTCATGAAGGAGCTATATGAGTGCCAGAAAGGAAACGCTTGACCTTTCAAATTTATATTAGGCAAGTAAGAGGTAATCCAGGTCTTTGGTTTAATTGTTAATGAAACTTGCACAGCCAGATTTATTGATGCAGAACAGATGTTTGGTATTTAAAGCTATTTGTTCTCAGAGAAGATGCCCTCCCACTGTCTTTTCGTCTGAAATGTCAGCCAGCCTGTGGTCCCAACAAATCTGTTTAAGTACAGAAGCAGCTGTTGCATCCTGTTTCATTAAACAGTTGTTTTGTCTGAATAATTCTGCTGTGAGATCTTTTTTAAAGGTCTGATGTGTTGTGTTTTTCTGAATATTGATGTGTTTTCAGCCTTTTATAGAAATAACTATTAACTGTCTTGACTAATAAGTGTCTGGACTTCTCTGTTTTCCAGGCTAAGAGGCTGGCATCCAATGCCAGAAAGATGTACATCACATTGAGATTCCTCCCCATCACCTTCACTAAGAGCAAAGAAAACTCCACTGTCTTCTTCTCAAAGTAAGAAGGAAATGACTCAAATTCAGACAATGTATTTCTATTGTCATTACTGTTTCGAGAAAGTCGTGTCCAAGATGAAATATGTAGATAATAATGATTTTCTTAAATATCCTTCACATGTGCTACACAGACCAAGTAGTAGTACACCAACATGGGTGCTTGGGATTCCTTCAGAGCAATGTGTCTAAAATCTCTATAACTGACCAGTTTTCTGGTGGAGTTAAGTCCTGCTTAGTCTTGAGAAAATTGAACATCCGGTTAGTGATGTTTTACTTTACCACAGGATGGCACTCTTGTTAAGCCCTAACAGCAGTAGTCCAGTGCTGGATCTCTTCAGGTCTTGGTATGGCAGCCTGGTGCATAATGATGAAGCCAGTGAACATCCAGCTATGTCTTTTAAATATTTTATAAATATTTCACCTGGGAAGTTGATGTGAAATTAGCACACCAGTCTCTGAGTTGGTGTTTTTCCTCCTTCACAAGGGAGATTCAGCCTTGATGACATCCTTACTTCGTTGCATGACAAGGGTTGCAGTTTTGCTGTATTTCACAGATGAATCCTGTACAGGGGGAGCCCCTTTAAAGCTGGTAGCATGTAGCTATTCTGTTGATCCTCGTCAGGTGTGTTCAGTTTCAGTGTATTTGCAGCTTCCAAAGAGCCCACACACACACACACACACACACACACACACACACATGCACTCTTCTGGCTGAAGATCAATGGCACCATATTCCATACTGCAGACACACCATCATTGGGCAGCTGGAGTGCATCTCCTCTGTTAGGATATTATTGTAGCAGTAGGTGAATAAAACCATAGCTAGGCTCTGTAGTTCATATTCTGTAATTACTTTTTGAAGGCATGCTGTTTGATTAGAGCTAAAATGTATTTGAGCATCATAACATCTATCATTAAGCGTAGATCGTGGGCAATAGTCAGAGTGAAATAATCACTCCCTCTGTACCAAATGTATCTACATGATCCAGATGAGTTTTCAGAGAAGGTTGGCAGGGAGAGGGTCAATGCCCAGCAGTTCCTGAGCTGTTGACCTCATCTGTTATTTGTTGGGAACTTGTTACATTATCATTAGAAGGCGTTATATTTTCACAAATGGCCATTTGAATGTGCTACCCTGCATTGTAGCTGGATTGCTCTGGTGTGGTGGTTGACTGAAGTCGGTAATTATGGTCACACAATGTGAAACGTTGCCTCTTTACTAAGAAATGAATTAAATGTAACAGACAATGAAGAAACTGTAGAAAAGTGAAAGAAATGGCATTTTAATGATTATTTTATCATTGCAATTACACTTAACACTCATAATTACACCACCAACAAGGCTGGTGTTGTTGTTTAAATATTCCCCTATTGGTAGTTTAACGATTCTGGGAGAAATTATTTCAGTCTGGTCAACTCTGCAGACTTGGGAGTGAGGCCTATTGTTTCATTTAGACTCTGAAGAAGTAAGTAATTATTCTACATGGGCACTTTTCCAATTCGCTCAGTTCTCCTGTTGGTCTTGTCACGTCTGGCACCTTCTCTCTGTCCTCGGACCACCATCCGCCACTCATTTTCCCATTTCTTTTGATGCTGAACCCTGCCACTCTAATCTCTTTGTGGTAGAATATAGGAGGGTTTGAGGGGAAAATGGATATTGAACTGCATGTTAAAATTTCACGAGTCTGGAATGCCCAGGGACAACAGTGGGTGCCAATCAGGATTGCCACTAAAAATAATCTTTTGTCAGTCCCTCCAGTTGGTTTAAAGTTGTTGCTTTTCCCTTCACCGACCTCTTTTCCATCCTTAAAGTCTACTACTCTGTCATGTCTGCCTCTGGTGTTTTGCAGGTGGTGAGTTAAATGTGCACATCTCACAATGAGGTAACATTATGTCAGGTAGTAGTAGTGCACTCTGCCCACCCTCCAGCTCCACACACCTCATTTCCTCCTCAACACGTGTCAGATGGTGACACAATGTTTTTTGTCGGACGAGACTTAAACATTTTTTTTTACAAGGGTTCAATAACATGGGAAATGTGCTAATTTCCCACAATTGCTCCAGTATAAGACATATGAGTATTTATGCCGTTGCTGCTGCACTGTCCATAGAGGAATCTTTCTCCAGCTGCACAGCCTTATTGCTTTGTTTAGTCTGGTTAGCTTCACTATGTCTCACTACGAAGATGTTTCAACTAACTGCAACTGTGTCCCATTCGGAGACCAGCAAATGGACACATGGGATGGGATGAAAGGTATACAATAAACTGTGAGGGATCAAGAGAGAATGTGCTTCAGTATGTACCAAGTACATAATATAAAAAGCAGATGTGTGAGCAGTGTGACTGCAGCTGGTTAGCGACATATTCATGCTACGCACTCAAGCTGCCAGAGAAGGATCATTACTGGCAGACGGCTGACTAGAGGGCTTTCATGCCTGGCAATGGTGTCTGTGTGCATGTGTATGTGTGAACGCTTGTGTGCAAGTTTGTGTGAGCATGTGTCTCGATCTGATTAAAAGTTTGTATACGAAATAATGGCCATGCAACTACTTTCTGCCCATCCTTTGCCGGTGACTAATTAAAAAAAAAAAAGATACAAACGGTTAAAGAGTGACAAAAAAAACACAGGTTGTCTCTCTGTCCAGCTCTTGGAGGGTAAGTATATAATAGCTGGTGTTTGGCAGAACATTGGGAGTAGCTGTGTTAGGGTGGAATTGTGATTTCTGCAGCTTCAGCCTGGCATGGCAGGGCAATTTCCTCATAGACAGCTTGAGTGGACTGGACAACACATTGCAGAGGCAGTTACTGTGTATAATAACTGCACATATTTCCATAATAACTTGAGATAATTAGTAATATGAGAAACTGTGGATTTGTGCCATGTATGTCAGTCTACTCTGTATTGGGAGTGAGGGTCACTTAACCCAGCAATCTGTCATCATCACCCACCCAATTCCTGTACCTTTTGAACTGTGTAGATAGCTGTTGGAGAAGATATGTGTTGCTGTGTCTTATGTGAGATTCTGAGTGCCTTTAGCTCATCAAACCTTATTCAAAATGCACTGCATCTTCCATTGAATGTATTCCTCCACTAGGATGCTAAATGTTCCCTTTTGCTTTGGTTTTCTGTTCAGCTGCCGAACAGACATTCAAGGATATGTAGGATATTACTACTGACATTCCTTTAAGATTACGCTTCAATGTCTGCTATATTAGCCATGTGTTTACTAAGTGTTTATTTGCATATAAGGCGGGGACGTGAGATCACAATTGGTCACTCAAGATACATGTGGAGACTGTTTCTAATGCCAGGTGTGAACAGACATACTTGGAGCTGTCCACTTGTGATTGGATCACCCATTGGATCACAAATGTTAATGCAAGGTCTGAACAGGGCCAATTACTCCACTCTCTGTGATGGAAGGCTTTTCGCTTTGCCTTTGTGGTCTTTCATAAAAGGTGAACTCACACTTTTGCCTTCAAACGTGGTTGGTTGACACGTGAAATTATCTAGTCAAACACCACGGCTTCATCATGAAAGCCATCCTCCTATTTGTTGATAGAAAGCTTTTAATCTGAAGTAACAACAGGGAGTGTTTGGTTTGCACGGACATTGGTTCACCCTTCTTTTCAGATTTCATAACAGCTGCAGTAGCATGGAGGGGGCTAGGTGTGCTATTGAAGCACATTTACCATGCTTCAGTTGCATCGTTGTTGAAAGTAAAAAAAAGGAATGTTTACATGTTCTTTTGACAGCGTTTCAAAACTCCAGACCCCAATGAAACTTGTGTTATGCAGGTGCTACAAAACTACTAAAGGCTGGGCATAGTGAACTCACTATCACCAAGCCATATGGTTTGGTCTTGTTCTGCTGTGAAAGTGATGTGGAAATGTATTTGCACAAGCTGTCAAAGCTAATGCTTGCAATATTGGGGCAATGGAAAAGGAGTGAAATTTTAGTACCTCAATTAGGACGATGAATGCATTTTTGAAAATGCTGTAATGTAGTCGTGACATTCATCAGGTTTCTAGAAATCCATGTGGCGTATGACATATTGCATATAATGGATAAATGCATACATTGATTAAAGTGGAGGGGACCCCATTTCACCCTGGATTTCATGGCAGATGGGGACTGTTTATTACTTTGCACACAAAATAAAGTTCAAATTTAGATTCAGCAGCAGTTTATGCAAATGTGTCGAGACTCATTCTGACTGCCATTGGCGTGATTAATGGCAAGAGGCAGTTTTCGTCAGCGTTGCAATGCTCTCATTCCAATTGACCACCTAAGTGTGGGCTACATACTGCTCCCTGGCTTTAAGCGAAATTCCAAACCGTAAATTAACCAGAAATGTGAGCGTGCTGCATGAATTAGAGAGAATATAGACTTGCCAGGTGTTATGTTTGGTTGACTGAATTTCAATGATTAGGTTGCCATGTGTTGTCCAAAATGAATTACATAGTTTTGTTCTTGTGCCCCGGCCACCAGGCCTGTGTGATCAGCATGTGCATCATGGAAGCTCTTGGTTTTTATTTATGTTGACAGGTTTGAGCAACCACACCAACTCACACACTGTGTGAGCAGTTTAGCTCAGGCTGCGTGTCAACTAGAGGTGGGAGAAATAATCGATTCGAGGATGCATCGCGATGCTTTGTTGAACGATTCTGCATCGATGCAGGAAAGTCTACAGTTGATTATTAATACAACGGACTGCCCAACTTGTTTACGTTCAACTTCGCTAAAAATCGCGGAGCAGCTGCGACCAAGAAAATAAATAAAACCACTGTTTTATAAAAGCTGATGTCTGGGAATTTCATGAATTCAATGGTAAAAAGGCAATTTTTCCCCAGACATGCCACACCAACGCTTTACAGTGATACCAGAGCTAAAGTTATGGAGTCACTGAGAAATGCCAGTGGAGTGGCAATTACCTGCGATTCGTGGACGTCCGTTCCAACAGACTCCTACGTAACTGTGACCGCTCATTATATCAGTGATGACTGGAAGCTACAGTCGCTTGTGCTCCAAACGAGCAGTTTACCAGAGCAACAACTAAAGATTTGACATTGGTAACCGATGATGCAGTTTTTAAAGGAGCAGTTCATTGTGTGATTGTGTTGCATCATTTTAGAAATAAAGATGTTTTAATTCATTCTTTTTTGTATAATTGGTAAACATTAAGCATGTATTTAAAACCAAAATAGAGTTGCATCGTGATTTCTAGAAATACTCCGTACCATGCACAGTTTGACATACTTACTAACTATTTAAAAGCCCACAGGATTATCTCTGGACCAAAAAGTGTGACTTTCACCGCTCCATAATTGAATAATTGATACTTTTAATTCTGGATTATTTACAAATGAGCACACGCTCCTGAACTTTCTTTCCTGTTTAAAATGTATATGAATTACATTTGTAATGAAATGAAACATTCGGGCCATAATGAAAGGCAAACTCTATGTAGAAAGAAGGGCTGGCAACCGCAGCAGCAGCTGTCTGTGTGGGAACCACTCACGTGAGAGACACAGCAGTTCAGTGAGGCGGCCGCCAAGCACTGCTCACGCAGGCAGCAAGGGCTGGAACCTTAACAGCAAAACCCTTATTTAATGTCCATGAAACCTTTCTCGTGTTCTAATTCACACTAATGCTTTGGCTCTAGAGGTGGCTATATTGGCAACATATGTTGCCAAATGAACGGCTTTATCCTTTGACTTAACATCTTGCACAGTACGGGCTTTCCGTTGGTCCATCTCGTCGGTTCATGTCAGGATACCTAAAGCTAATGCCTATGCACACCAAGCCCAAATTTATGTGTTTGCCCCATTTGTGGTAAGACTCTTAAGACGTGCAAAAATGTCTCTCCATTTGTCATCCTTTCAACAATTTTATTTTCTCTGAAGTAATGATCATCACAGCCTCATGGAGCTACGAGTGTGGCTGTAGAATCGTCTTATGACTTTTACATACATGTGTATACTCAGACCCCCCCAATGCATTAACATCTTGTTTGTGTCTAGACTGGAGGAGGAGTGGGTTCTGCGCTGTTCAGGGAAAGCATACTCATGACTTAATATCATCATCTGTCCAGCAACCCAGGCTCAAGCCAGGACTTAAAGACTGAGTCTTACAATACAGCTGCCTGTAATTTGTCTCCGCTCCCTTTTCGTGCATCAGCCTCTCTGCCACTTCACTCTCTGAGATTGTGCATTACTTTTTGTATCTGAGTCGAGAGGCCCAAAGTCCTGTCATCTCAGCCCACCGGCACCCACTTGCCACCCAAATCTTGGCATCTAGCTCTGACGGCCTGATACACAGGACACATGGCTCAGAATGCTGCATTTTTGTTGGATCTGTCCAATCCTAAATCCAGCCAGATGGATCTGCTCTTGACTGCCAGACCACCAGTAGGCTGCTCTCTAGTGTTGATGGCATAAGCAACTCCAGTCGCTTACTTAATCAGCAGTGTGTGTTTGTTAATTAATTAACTCTTGGATTCAGAGAGCAGACAGTTTTTCAGACTTTTTGAGTTTTGAGTGAGGCAAAGTTGCGACCTGAAATGTTAACGGCTTGCAGTTCTTTATGCAAAATGTTAATTATGCATTTAAAATGAAATGATCACTCTTTGTAATCTTACAGTTTCTAGTCAGGGTTGTGGAGAGCAGAACAAAGCAAAAGACTTTGTATTTTCAAAGCTCATCAGGGCAAAGATGACTCATTTAGCCATGACCCAGAAGAAAAGAGTTTTAACGTTATAGTAAAAACTTCGTTATGAATCTTTGCTTGCACATTTGTTGATTTTTCTGTGTAGGCTGTATGCCTACATCATGCATGCATGCATACATACTGGCCTTTGTTCCAAAAACCGAGGCTTTCCGTGGGCCTTCTTTATGGTTTTTAACTTAAGTCGAGACTAGTGATTTTGGCTATTTTTATTGTGTTGCATTGTGAATAGTATACTATTGTGCTGACAATTTAAGAAAGGGGAAACGGCAACCACTTTGGAAAAAGCAAGAGATGACCACTTCCATCCTCTCACAGCAACTCAGGCTGCCGAAAATAAATTGAAACCTCAAGTGTTCTTACTCAGACACAGAGGATTCAGAATGAAATCTACAGAATCTTACGGTATTACTTTCAGAGCTGATTATAAATGCCCCTGTCTTGTACCTACCTTTATAAAATGTGGACTATTTGATACTATTTGAACTGAGCGATTTGAAGAAATGAGGTTTTGTAACGAGAAGCAAGCACTTGTATAGCGTTAATAAGGAATGGTTTTGGACACTTTTACTTCTCTATTCTGCCCATATATCAATCTTATTTTGTTTGGTTCAGTTTAGTTTAGTAAGTTTGGTACAACAAGCTCTTGAGTGAGTAATCCCTCTTGAAGGAGAAAATGCCTTTCAATCTGGGCCATGTAGCAGATAGTTTACTGCATGGGATTATGTTGAGGTTATATACCTTTAAGCCCTTAATCTTTTTAAACAGGCATGCAATAAATGTTGAGGGACAAGGCTGTGTGTGCTAGCATTATTTCAAGAGGCTCTGGTATTCAAAGCAGTCGTCCTTTCCTGTTGATCCTTCTGTTTTGACGTTTTATGCTGCTGCTCTCCTCTTATTCCCCCCAGACAATGAATGATGGCACTTATCCCAGGTATGCACTGTGGCCTTGCCTAAAATGATTGCATGCATCTTTGGGCAAGCCCCTTTTCCATTGAAAGACATAGTTTCCATTTACCGTAATGACAGAATAATGGCATCACACCTGGTGCTCCACCCTCATTGGCTTGTACGTACAAACACATGCACACCTGCACACATATACACATCCACACACCAATGCACAGCAGATGAAACTCAGCCAAACCTGAGCAAACACACATATTGCTCTGACTAAGGAGTTGTTATGTACGTCTACAGTTGCGTAGGGAATCCCCTCCCAACCCCTTGTTTTCACTCCCAACATGCCTGCTGCTGCCTTCTCTACCTACAGCTTTACCTCCTCACCCTCTCCTCACAGCCAAGTGGAAACTCATAACCACCTTTCATTGGGTGTTCTGCCAGTTCTGCACATATTTCTTCAATTTGAACTCCCCGTTTCCATCCCGTTTCTGTTTACAAGGAAACAAAACATGCCCCTTGTTCCAAAAAAACAACCTCACAAGCACCAAAACCTGGCACATATGCTTATATGGCCTTTTATTTCAGCATCACCTGGTCATTTTGCCAGGGGTGGAGCCTAGAGTGTAACCCCATATATCATTTTAAAGCTGAGAAGTTCACCCAAAGACGGCGCGTGACTGTGCAATAGTCTTAGTGGCATAACAGTCAAATTATTATGCAGATGGGTGTGGCGCGGGGTGTCTGACATTATCAGCGCTGAGTGACACAGCAAGAAGAGTAGAGGAGAAATGGCAGCAACAATTTCCTAAAAACAATATCTACAGTCTGATTATTGTAATTTTTGTAATTGTATTATTATTATCATCATTAGTAGTAGTAGCATTAATCATAAAAATAACAATCTGCAAATGAACTAAAGTTATTAAATAAATAAGGGGAGTAAAATGTACAAAATGTCTTCTGAAATGTAGCCGAATTATAATTCAACCTTACAATTTGTCGTCTAGTGGAATCGTATGCCAATTAAATCGATTATTGAGACAATGTGGGTATTTCAGACTATTAATAAATTACCAGAAAATGTGCTATATCATGATATATGAGGTTATAGAGATATTAAATGACACGCCTTACTGAGAGGGAGCAGGAGTAGGAGCAGCTTTTTTCCTGTAGTTAAAACTAAATGTAATTGGTAAAAACATTAAGCAGAAGAAGGAAAAAAAACGCTGTTTGTTGTGAATAAGTGCAGATTGTCATGGGCTGACTTTAGATTCCCGGCCTGAATTATGTTCCCACTTTGGTCCTGATTGTGGGTTGCATTCATTCAGTGAAACATTACAACAGTGGTTGTTGCAGACACACCTGGCAGAGATCTGCAATCTACTGAGTGCACCTTTTAAGTCAGTCTTGTTTCAACAGGGAAGAAAACAAACTATTATTCTACTGAATTTGCTGGTAACTGTGCAGAGAGCTGTACAGAGCGTCCTTTTAGGTAAGTAATAAAAATAATCTAAATAAGTGAAAAATGAAAATAAACCTCCAAGTTGTGCTGAATCTCCCTTGGTGAGCCCTAATAACAAGGTATTCACTATGTGCCTTACAATTATGCTGTGCATGCTTCATCTTCCTTCAGATCCATCAAGGCCTCTGTCCTTCTACCCTGATGGAGAATGGCTTGTTGAATCAGCTCCACCCTGTACATGGGGAAATTCTGTGGTCTTGGTCAATGCGAGTCCTTGTAGTTAGGTTCAGCTCAGTATGTGGGGTATATGACTGGAGGGCAGGACTTATTGATGCCCGTGCCAGTTGACTATATCCTATTCCTTCGGAGCAGCAAAAATTATACTCGCCATGTTTTTCTTGGTTTTATCTGCACTACTGCATTGCCGGTTCAAAACATGCCTGTTCGGAAGAGGCCAAATGCCTGAGGTGATGCTGCTGCTTGCAGCTTTCTCAAGAACCACTTATACAAACACTATACACACAGCGCTTGCTTACTTGGGTCCTAACTCCGGGCCTGAAAGGTGAAGCCAGTGTGGAAGTGCATTCATCTTTCTGTCCTGATTCCAGTCCCCACGTTGTAGCAATCCACAGACGGATGGGAAAAGACGGTGAAGTGAAAAGACGGCGAAGTGAAGGGAAAGTAAACAAGAGAGAACAACTAAAGTTGTTTAAACAGTTATTTCTATTCACCTCCCCAAGCTGATTTTAGAGAATTGTTCATAAATTCAAAGTATAGTATCGTCAAATAGCCGACTATAGTGGGGGCAACCCCAATGTTTAGATATTCAAATATTGATTTGTGTTAACTTACTGTGTACTACTACTTCAGAGGAGAGTACTGCATTAACCTAACAGATTTTGTTGCTGATTCAGAAAGTATAACACATTTATTGCATTGCATTATTAAAAACTATCAGCATCATTTAATTATTGAAAGCTCCAACTTTAACAGACTTTAAGTACATTTAAATACATTGTGCTGAAAATGCGTCTTTCATTCTTTAATGGAGGTAAAAATGTGAAAACAGAACATACTATACCATGGTGTTAATAGTTTTAAAATTTAAAAGTTATGCTATTAGATAAGTATATCTGAGATTCAGTCAGTGTCGGTGGATAAGGAGAGAGTACAGGCAGCCAGGGCTGTTGCCGGTGGCAACCTTAGTGGTGTTATCATTTATTATGGTGAAGTTGCAATGGCAGAGTGGGGTTGTTCCTTTGTAGGCTGTCGGCTTGTGCTCATTGACCCATTGAGGGAAGTGAAGGAAAGTTGGGTTGTAACATTATCCAGCATTCATGTAGCGTCAGGAGGCTATATCCAGCACCTAGCAGCTAAACTGATATGCTGTTATTGAGCCACTGTCTACGCACTACAGACGACATGCTGGACCCTTTAGCTCCGCCCCCGCTGCTTCACAGAGTGCTGTGTGATTGTTTATTCAAAGTGTATTAATATTGAACGTGTTGCTAGTCCAAATTTGACTACAAACTACATAGGGTCCCATGAAAAACATGCTGTTCTTAAGATATGCGAAGAACAGCCTGATGGACAGACAGACAGAGATTACTTACTTTTGTAAAAGAATAAAAGTGGAATTACATCTTTTTTCTTATCTCCCGCACTGTTTGATGATATATATCATTTTGTTGGCTGTTTCTGCATCACGTTGACATTGGTAGGTATGAACACAGCAGCTGTTTAGGGGATAAATGTTTGGTTGTAGAGCACGCCCAGCAACCCCCAAAAAAACCAAACCACGTTTAATAGTTACTGCCCAGAGCATTACCCTAGAAGAAGTGATCATTATGTGATATCCACCAGCTGGTGTCCTAGTATTGAGTGTATATGTCATGGTCTCCATGGCGACTCTGGTTTGTTCATTTACACGCTTGCACACACACAGTCACACAGATGGACAAGATTCTGGATGCAGCCAGGCGTATTGTCTTGGACAGATTAAGGCTGAATCCATTTTATGCTCTGAATTTAAACAAGGGCATTTGTGTTTGACTGTGAAGGGAGTACTGTGAGAGGAATGGTGACCTCATCAGTCTGTGAAAAACAGGCATCAAGCAATACTGTTTTTGATCAACTGGCAGTAAATAAACTTGTTTCTCTGTGTCTCATGTAGAGAACAGCGTTTCCTGTGGCACCTGAAGCTCATCTTTCCTCAGTGCAGCACAGAGTTCAGTCAGAGGAGGTGAGTTATACAGCATTATTCAATTCCAGGAATAATTTGCCCATCAAGCAAAGCAATTTGTCAACACTGCTTCAATACTCAAAGTGCTTGTTGCTGTCGGTAACGCTGTGGCAGACTGTATAGGTGCACTGTCTGCGTCTGTTTGTCCAGCATTGTAAAAGCTTCACAGAATTTAACTTGATTTTTACACTTTTTCCCACACATTTAACTTTTCTCTTTCTTGTTTTAGGGTGTTTGACAACCAAACCTTGGAAATGATCTTGACCGCTTATATCCACCCTACAGAGTCAGACCCTGTGAGACGTCAAAAGTGAGCCTTTTCACATTAATACTTAAAGTTTCAGGTGATATATTTTGTTCTGATTCTTTGCATGGACACACAGATCCAACTTTTCCCCAGAGACGGATGCCCAAATTTAGACTCGCGGAGTACTTAAGAGAGTAGTCAGAGTTATATTGAGTTCATTTAGTGTCAACTACAGTTCCTGCTGAATCCTGAAGTGAAGCCAGAAACCTCAGAATTATGTGCTGCATTTAGTCGGAGGCATTTAGTCACTGGGCTCATGAATAAAAGTAGAACATTCAACAATGTGATAATAGATCTAGACTTCAACACCAGTTTGATATATAGTTTGGTTAACTTCTTAGTTTAAGGATAATGACTGCCACTTGGCCTATTGTTTTCTCTTGTAAATGTCCAAATGACCAGTTTTTCTATTGTTTACTGTGAAACTGTGTTCAGTTACTGGATTCTCATGTTCATAACAACTTGGAATGAGCCTGGGGGGAAACAAAGCTAATTGGATTGCTCACAATAATTGCTGTTGAAGTCCAGATATAGCGATATCTATGCTATTGCATTATAGTATACACAACCCCTCCCAACACCAGTGTGACGCAGTTACATGCATTTGCTATTGCATCATATTGTCCTGGGATCATTACATAGCAAATTAGCTTTTTGTATTGTCTGAAGCTGTGTTTCCAAGATGTAGCCAGAGCATTACTGCTGCTTACATGAATCGGTAGTTAAAGAGCAATGCAGTGACATGTTGTGTTCCAGATTGAATTTCTATTCTCACCATTCGTTATCTAAAAGAATTAGGCTGGTCGTTGCCATGAGTTCAGCTTTGGTTTTGATGACCTGTATCAGGTTCGCTGTTGCCTCCATCAGACCGGAGCCCCCATAATTGAGTCTGGCAGTAGTGTGTTAATACATTATGCCTCAGTTACATAATAAGTATGAATCAGCCGCCTGCACGTACAAGGGCACTATATAAGAAGGAATAAGTGAAGACACAAATATAGCTCTGAACAGATTCATGTGAAGTAAATATTTTATTATGAGTTTGTGTTCAAAATAAAGTGAAATTTCAGCCCCAGGCAACAACAAAAAAGTAGGCAAGGGGCCAGAGAGAAGGGGGGCTTTCCTCAACGAAGACACCGACAAGGTTTCATCAACCATTGCTGAAATAACCACTGTTGCTGCTTTGTACATGTTGTGGAATTCCCAGATACCTCGCGTAATCAAACACCGTCCTGTCTGAGTTTACAACATCAGCCATAGGTGCTCGGGGAATTTTGTTGAGCTATATTCTCTGTGAATAGCAATCCACATGTCGGCTGGCTTACTACAGCAGTATGAGCCTAAAACAAACAATTTGTTGTGAATTAATTGCAATAAATGGCTAAAATAGATGCTGATATCACTGAAATAATGACGACAATTTGTCTAAAGTCATGGTTTGTTCGGCCTTTTTGCAAGACGATAAGCAAATACCTTTTAAGATACTTGTTTTGTGAATGGAGTTCGGACCGATCGGAGATAGGCTATGCTAAGACTGTATCTGCTCCACTCAAAATAACGTCATCTAGGTTAGGATACAACATTTTTGTAAATTCAGGCGAATTCACAAAAACCTGTACTGATGTTTAATATCAACCAACTTAATCAATTTCAGTCACTAAGGTTTCCTTTGGTTTCCCTTCATGTCCTAATTCCACAATTATTTAAAAAAAATTTGCCCTTGCTTGACTTTCTTTTTAACTTAACAGCCTAATTTTTCTGCCTACATGAACTGCAGTCTTTGAACAAGGCAGGCTCTTTCATTTTAGAGCATTCAGTATTCCTAATCTGAACCTCTAGAACAGCAATCTGACTCCTCTGACCTTTGTTCTGATAACAGTACGGAGTCTACTGTAAAACCTACAGCAAGAGCTTATTGCTGACTGTTGTACCTCTTCAAAATAACTTGGTCCAGTGCCGACCATCCAGACACAACCTCTGCTTACTCTAGATTCATGTGAGTGGGGTTTAACTCTCCATGGCACATTGGCTGTCTCTTTTCAGCAAGCTCAGGTGCCGTGGCCGTCAGTTGCATGGAGGATTGTCCCTTAAACAAGAAACCTCAGTTAGATCCTCCATATATCAGTCAGCATACTGATCAAGTGTACATGTGTGTCTCACCTGTGCTTCACTCAAAGAGATCTTTGTGTTTTTACCTTTTATAGTAACCAGTATAAGACATTCTGCACAGCACCTGTTCCCATGTTTTTATTGTCTATTTTAGGTTGCATTTGAGTCTCTAACCCCTTGTGTTAATGTGAATTTCTGTTTCAGGTTGAAGATGTATGTGCATTCTCCTTTTGATCACGTGAAAGTCTTCATGAAAGGAGAGGGGAGAAAGGCTAACTCTGTGAGGTGAGATTTACTCTGTACCGTCCCGTTTCTTTTTAGCAACATCAATATGGTAAATGGTCCTCATTTATATAGCACTTTTATCCAAAGCGCTTTACAGTGTTGACTGACATTCACCCATTCATACACACATTCACACACCAGCCAGCTAGTCAGGAGCAATTAGGGTGAGGCGTCTTGCTCAGGGATGCCAGACACTCAGCTAGGAGGAGCCGGGGATTGAACCAGCAATCTTGCGGTTACCAGCCTCTACCTCCTGAGCTAACGCCCCCATTATGATGCGTACTTGATTGCTATTACGTCCTAAAGTATGTTTGCCTGTACTTTTTATAGAATTGAGCAAAGGGTCGAAAAAAGAGGCTCTTTCTTGCTCACTTTCTGTTTCCAAAATGTCTGTCCTGTTTGCTCTTGCTTCCTGTCCCATCCGTCTTGTCTTTTTTTATTGGGGGTCTGAGGATGGTGTTGATAGCACCCACGTGCCTCACCTACTTTTTGGATTCTTTTGTCTCTCCTCCATTCCCACTTAGTCATGGAGTGAATGATGATTCTCGGTGCTCATAATCATTGCCCTGTCATGAAACCTCCCGTCCCATCCTTCATCCTCATAACACACACATGCCCCTTTTGTTTTGCCCAGTGGGCCGGGCTGCACACACTATATTTTATGGCAGCATATAGAGAGAAAATACTGAGAGAGGAGTGAAGAGATGTGACATGCAAGCCACGTTGTAGCCAGAGTTGTCAGGCTGTCACCTTAGTCTGATTTTTTTTACACTGGCTCTTCTGCTCTTACTTGGTTTAAGTCACTACATTTCGACAAAACACCTTGGTGTTTTTTTTTCAGCCCAACATTGAAAAAAAAAGCAGCTAATTGAGTGTTTTTCAGTGCTGTCTTGACTCTTACACACAGTCTGTCAAAATGCATTAGGAGGGGAAACACAGACTTTTCTTGTAACAATCATAATCATGTGACGGCTTCATTCAGTGTATTCTGACGTAAATCTCTGGGATTATCCACTTACCTGGGCTCATTCATCCCAAAGCTTAACAGCTCTAAGACCACATTTCTTATTTTAAAGCAGTAATACTTACCTTGCACGACAGCTGGGCTCTCATGAGATCACAGGAGAATTGCAGGATCACATTTCACACATAAAGGCTTCAAGTAATGCATTTGTGACCGGTAAGTCAGCACGGACCCATCAGAGTACTGTGGGGAGGTAATGGCAGCTACGGCCGTGGCTTAGATGTGTGTTACATGACATGGAAAGGTGACAGTTTGTTCAAAGCAACAATGGCGGCTCATGAACAGGTTGACAGTAGAGCAAAGAAAATGGAACAGAATGGCAGATATGTTCTTCTCACTACTCTCTTCAGTAAGTGTTTGATCGACTGATTTCTAAAAATATGTATATGTATATGTATCAAAATATGTATCAGGTGATTGGATGAATTCCAATCACCTGATACATATTTTTAGAAAGTGCCTGCCCTTTTCCAAACAGTTTTCAATGATGGTGTCAAAAATATATTTTTTGTGACAAACCATCTGGCTGGTAAGGTTATACTAATAATGACTTAGAAGATGTTTTGCCTAGTTCACGGGACATTTCTTTATCCTGATTTTCAACTCCGAAACAGTTTTTGGATATCCCAGACAAAAGCCCCAGATCAGAGACAAATTGCCTACTCA
Source organism: Eutrigla gurnardus (assembly GCF_963514095.1). Classification (NCBI taxonomy): domain Eukaryota; kingdom Metazoa; phylum Chordata; class Actinopteri; order Perciformes; family Triglidae; genus Eutrigla; species Eutrigla gurnardus. The sequence continues at coordinate 14,496,253 of NC_139920.1, forward strand.
GCACTCTGAAATCAGAGCTCAAGTGCCGTTTGTGAACTATTTAAAAATGCAATCACCTCACTGGTGTTGCAAACAGATCCCAGATATGCAGCATGCTTAATATCTGGATCTGTTGGGGAGTTACAGCCCATGAGAGTGCAAGACATTGGTTGAGGGGATACCTGACTTGTAGTGGTGAAGTTGTTGTTGATGCATGATGAGGTGTTTACAACAACATCAACAAGCATGTCTATGTCCTTGTTTTCATGACAAAACACACTTTGGAGACCTCATCGAAGATTCCTCCGGGTTAAAGATCGTGTTGTGTCATGTAGTGTGAAAACCACAACGACTTCAAAGCTCACGATTATAAGACAGCCTGTTGTGCCGTATGGACCATTCAGCAATCTGAATTTGGCTTACGGTATTTTAAAATATAGCATCCAAATAGAAAGACAGAGTGGACAAAATGCAGTCAGCATCTGCTAGTGTGCTTCCACAAGAAAGCGTATATCACTTCTAAAAAATCTGCTATGCAAATCAACTGCACAAACCACTGCAAAGCTTCTTTTTTTTTTACTGACTGCTAGCTAAAGCAATGAGAAGCAATGTAGAGTGATGAGGGCGTATGCTGTTAAGAAACAAAAGGTTTTCTCTAAATAAAACCAACAATTTTAGAACATTTCCACTGAGAACAAAACATTCTATTGTGTATCTTATGAGTTTGTTCACTCTGTCAAATATTGCTTCAAAATAAAACAAGGAATTACCTTTAAGACTACAATGTGATCAATCACATGAGCCTATAATATATGTGATCTTTATCCCGCCCATGTTCTCTCACTGTTTGTGCCTGAAAATGATTAAAAAAAGAAGGGAGGAATAGCCACACTTGTTACATCAGGCTCTCTCCTCAGGCTTTATTTAATGTACTGTTATTTTCTCTGCTTTATGGCACAATTATACTTTATTTTCATCCTGGCATTGTAGCTCTCCTAATTCATAGTAGCCATCTTGTTTGTTTCTTTTCAGCTAGTGTTACTGAGCAGGGGTGGTACCACATGAAATAGTCACGCCAAGGTGAGGTGTGTAGGTTCTTATCACCAACGAAACAGTGTTACCCGTTTCCGGGAGAATGTTTTATAAATGAGTCATACCAGCCATTAGCCCGATACAGTTATAGTCGTCAAGCAGACTTTGGAGAAAGAATGTTTTGACTCTGTCCTGTCAAGTCTGTGATAGTGAGTAAGTGCTTTGCATAAATCTCTCACATTCTCTTCTCAGTAACCTTTGCCTGTCATAGCTTAATAGCTAGATTATGGGTTGTTTTAATGAATGACTGTAAGTCTGCAATTCAATTCTTAGTAAGTGTTTATTGTCAACATGATATTGAGGATGGATGAATGGAAGTAGGGCAAAATTGGGCTGCTTGTCCAACAAATGTATTATCTTCCATTAACTAGGTCCAGTTACATAACGGGACCGTGGCTACTCACTATAGCTCTAATAAGAAGAGGGGCCCTCGCAGACTGAGTTCACATCCCGTTTTAAGGGTTCCATACAAGGTCAAAGCATAGCAACCACAAAGGGGCCTTCATGTGTTTAAATGATGCAGTCTTAAAAGAGAGCCCCTCATTTTGAAATCTATTAATGTTATGAAGTCATGAGCGCCAATAGTCATGGTTACTTAGAGGCCGTTGCTAAGTGCAACACAAAGGGCATGACTGCATGTTTTTGTTTTTGAACGTCTACTGGAATATCAAGCTACTCCAATAAAGGAGCGCTTGTGTGAAACTAAACATAGCTGTGTAACCAGTCAACACTCTCTTACTGGAAAGGAGACAGACTGTGCATCAAGAGAACCATTCACACCCTCCTGGATGTTTGTTTGTGTTATTTGTCAATGTTTATTTTCTTAATTCATCCCACTCCTGAGATCCAGAGGATGCCTTTTGCTCCCATACCTCACCTCTTCTTTTCCTCTCAGTCAGCCTGTTAATGTGCCAGAAGTAGAGATGCTGTTTTTACAAAGGAAACCACTGTGTGTGTCTGTACGTTCAGTTTTATAACCAGTGTTGTGGACCCATCAGACAGTGATGTTTCTGTCCCGTCCAAGCAGTGCTTTCTCCCACATATTTGCGGCAAACCCTCTCCTTAGCCCTCCTGAGCCTGCCTATTTGCTCTCCCTCAGCTTGCCCTAAAGCGATGTTTCAACTTTGTTTCTGTGCAGCAGATGCTCCTTCAGGTCTCCTGCAATGTTGGGCTGGTTTGGGGTATTGTTACTTAGTAAGCAGATTACATTGCGTAATTGTTCAGTGTCACAGAGTTGATTGTAGTAATACTTGCACTATGTGTTCTGAGCGCTCACACTCGGAGGCAAGGCGAAACGCATGCAGTCATAGTGAGGATGACGAGCGCTGATTGGTCAAATGGAGAGATAATGACTCACTTTTGGATAGTTTCTCCTCAAAGTACTGGTGGTTCAGACATGTCTCCTCTTCTGTCCAAAAGTGGGAATGTAAGATGCATAAGCCTATGCAAAAAAAGTTGACACTATGGAGAGTGATGGGTGACTGCAACAATAAAATGTCTAGCATTTTGTCACGAGTTAAGGCTGAGACTCAAGCTACAGCTGGTCAGGGGGAGACAGAGTTTATTGAAGGCTTGGCGGGTGAGAAGGAATGGGGCTGGCAGAGGAGTTAGGCTGAGAGTGGGACAGTAATCCAGGAGTTGGCAAACTGGGTGAGCTGGCTGGCGGGCTTGTAAGGGTGATGAGGCAGGCAGCCATGATCCTAAGGACAGGAGCATGGAAGTTAGGCAAGGTGAGAGAGACATAGGGCAAGGGGGGAGGGGAACAAAGACAAAACCTAAGCACACCTCCATCATACTAAAATGGCTGAGAAATAAACATTAAAAGCACTTGCACAACATGTGGTGTCACCGGGGACGGACTGTGAAACATTATGCTCAAAATCACTTTTGTTTCAGAGATCTGCATATTCTCGTACCAACAGGTTGTCATCTTATTACATAAGGACACATAACACTGAGGACATGATTGGCAACAACAACAAAAGCTGATATGAATAAATCACACGATTCACATGGAATCCTTTTGCAGCCAGCACCATGCAAATAGTGTCCAGAGACCACATGAATCCAAACAAGACTTTGTATCTCTCTTAAAATATGTTACAGTGAGTCAATTGAAAGAAAAAAAAAAAGGCTGGTAGCAAGTAGCAAGCACCAATGGCCATGCCCAGTTTGTTTTTGCAGTAAATTAATCTTGAGTGTTTGAAATTATTATTTGTTATCACAATAATGTCTAATTAGAATTAAAATATTTGCAGTGGGGAAAAAAAAGAAACCTCAATGGATAACATCCGTCTTGCCGTCTGTTCTGTCCAAGTACACTATATAGAGACCAGATGTGTGTTCTTGAGTCAACCAGTCACTTCTCTAGAAATTGCCAGAAGTTTAACAATTGCATCAACAACCACAAGGAACTGCAATCTGCTTTGCCATCCACCCTCAAAACACAATTTTGTTTATTTTGTGTATCCACAAAAAAAATATTCATTTAATTTAATACAACTTATACATAAAACAAATGAAATGGAAATAGTTTTTTACTGTTATGCCCATTGCAAATGGGTGCAGTCCCTGATGTAGATATCCTACTTTCTTAAATGACTTTGCATATACAGTAGCAGCTTAACAAGCAGGATTTTAGTGTTTCTACTCTTCTGATGTGGAGGTGGGACAGAAATACTCTGCAACCATCTGTTGTATTGTGGTAAGAAAGGCCACAGGCTATCCCTTCTTTTCTTTATCCTGTCCTGCAGGAAGTGCCAGCACAGTTTGCTGTCTATTTGTGGTATCGTGCAAAATTATCTTTAGGCCACCTCAGAGCAACTGAGCCCGCCAGTAGAGACCTGTCATTGTCACACAATAGCAGAGTACTTTGATTGGCTTTGGGATGGTGTCTACCTGGGCGGTTTCTCAGTCTACTTGTGCTTTTAGCAAAACAAACAATGGCTCCACAATCTTCAGTCTGGCACAGGTTTGACAGTTGTTGGGGGTGATGCCAGTGATTGTATACAACCAAAATATACAATCCCTCATATTTTGGTGATGACAGCCTTCTGGATGGTCCTGAATCAGTTGAATGTAGAGGCAAGCCTTGTCTCCCAACAATCCTGTTAACTATTTAGTCTCATGATTTATGACCATCCCTAATGCATGACAGGATTACTTAGAGACAAGACGAGACTGATGTCATCTCATACAAAGAGCTAAAGGAGGGGTAAGAGACACGCTCTATGTGAGATATGTTGTTGATTTTTGGTAAAGTCGAGTTTACATCTCATGAGACAGGCATCAAGCAGGATTTTCAGTGCGCCAAACCATGACTCAAATCTCTATCGATCCCCAAAAGATTCCCAGCCGTCAACGTGACACAGGCGGCCTTAAATAAAGAGCAGCAGTTGCCAGTAAAGAGTTTCAACAACAGTGGCCATTTTCTTGCTCTGTCTTTGTTGCAAACTTGAAATTACATCCAATGAGCCTAAAGTCAATCATTTAACCAGCATGCTATAACTGAGTTATCTTGTAATCGCCTCTTTTTGTCCTTCAATTTTATCTGAAATAGGTACCATGAGTTGGACATTTACAAGACCCTCAGGGACAACCTGAGCTATAAAACACTGATTGAATATCCTGTGCTGCATGTTGTGCTCCGAGATCATTGGAAGGAGTATCCACTAAAAGGACCAGGTAAAAATGCCCTTAAATGTTGTGAATTTGTGTTCTTCCTGCATGCTAATTGCTGCCCCGACACTAACCTACTAATGCTTTATTGGCAAACAGTCATTTCGTCATCACTATATTCAGCTTGATGCTTCTTTTTTTCACCTGTTTTCTGTGATTAAACAAAAGGGTGGACATATGGCTAGAGTGAAAACCCTACGTAGCCCCAAAATGCCAACCCCTTTCCACTTCCCCGGTTCCAACAGCATTATATCATGTCCTGGTTTTCTCCAGCTGAGACTTTGAGACTCCCGGCTCCCTTATTTTTCACTATGGCAACATGCTACCCCAACGGAAATGAGGGATGTCTGCACAGCATCACACACACACACACACACACACACACACACACACACACACACACACACACAACCACAACCACAACCACAACCTTCACCTCAACAGTGACAGTGGCCAAAAAGAGGATCAAACATGTCTTACATTTGAACGGTGACCTTATGAGTTGTGAAATAACCAAAGAAGAGAAAACGGGAGATCAGCCTGTGGCTTTTCTCACCTGTTTGTCTCTTCCACTGCTCGATGTTTCAGGCCAAAAAGTATCAGGACAAACTAGAACTGCATATCATGAAGCAAGCAAACAGCCTTTTGCTCCCACTCAAATGTGCACAGTGTGTTCAAACTGTTGATATCGCAGTGGTGTTAGTAAGTAGTCATTGCACTGTCAGACTTAAATTGCCTCATTCAGCCTGTCTGAGTGCATGTGTGTTTTCACTGATAAGGCCATGGTGCCACACTGTGTTGCTGTAATGTCAGCCACAGAGAAACATCCTGATAATTGAGAATGCCATGGCTTGGGAAGCTGGGCAGGAAGTGATAAACTGCAATCGGACACTGTAGCAGCGGCATATCCAACAAGGATAAAGGGATGATGAGGAGCCAGCAGGCTCCAAGCATGCAGCCGTAAAGTATTGTGGCTTAAACTACATTCAGCGAGGCGAGGCCGACTCAGGCATCTGTTTGATGACACATGTACCTGTTATTTGGGTCAGATTGTTAAACTACCTTTTGATATCACTATTTGAAATGTACCTACCCTTTTTTATATGCTTACCAGACAGAGAAAGGGTTTAAGTACTAAGTTATGTACAATTTGTAAACAAAAAAATTAGATTTATTCTCTCAAGTCCAAATGCAATTAATTCACAGCATTCTTTTGTATTTCTCACTGTGGGACATGTGCGGGACTGCAGGCTTCTCTCACTAGCTTGCTAGGTGTAGTCAAACCAATGGACACCACGATTGACAGCCACATGGGTGGCGTACAGGAGTGAATGCTTCTCTGAAAATTGGATGCAAGTAACCTAAAGATTTATTAACAGGCCTCTAATGACTAGATTACCACAATACGAATAACTAAGTCGGATGCTGTGTTCACATCAAACTAACTGCATACAAAGTCAATGTTGAGATTCTCCTCCTGTTGTCACTGATGTCACTAAATGGGAAATGGAGGAAACAAATATTGTGTCTGTCTGTGGTCTCCCAGCGTGCTACAATAGTAGCTCACATTTGTATGGACGCCGGACAAAACTGCTTAAATGTATGCGTATAAATCATAGACTGTCTATGGTAAAAACAACAATGTCACTGCCGTATTTATGCCTAGATTACAATATTTTGACTGTTGATGGAGCAGCTACAATGTTAGCATACCCTAGCACTGATAGAACAAGCATTTTAAAAGTTTGCTTTTCATCTTGTGGACAAACTTTTTCACATTGTCTTGTGATTTTTTTTATTAAATCTCAGGAAAAATTTTTTAATTTGGGTTCATGCAGCAGTGGTAAACCAGCCGACCCACACAGGACTCCGTTTGGTCTCCCAGCATATGACTTGACAACACGTACAAAGCAGCACTAGTGGTTAATTCAGGCATGATTGATGAAACATTGGTGCCTACACAGACGTAAGCCCCCTCCTCCTCTCCCAACGCGAAGCGCAAATTTGCTTCATGTTTGATGTGAACACGGCATACGTTTGTCATCTGCCATAAATCTTAACATGTGTTTGCTAATTCACATCAACTTTATAAAGTAAAAAAATAGTGGAGCCTTGACGTTAAATGGATAATGAGAGGCAGGCATTGCTTTTATTTTAATTGTCTCGTGTTACGCACAAAGAAGAAAATCTGAATTGCCTTAATCATTCATATTAAAGTCTCAGTTGGATAGCCATTTCAATAGGTCCAATGTGAATGTGTCCGAGATTTAATGTGAATTTTACATAAATTGACTCATGCCTTTTCTAATGATGCAGACTGCGGGGAGAGCATGCTAAGGAGTAATTGCTGATAATTCACAATTATCGTTCTCCGAGTCATTTATTCTGCAGCGTTTCTTTCATACATGTCCACCCTACTTTATTGCATAACTAATTGCTTGGCACGTTGCCTCGTCCAGGAAACCAGCATGGAGCCAAACCGTACCGTCATCATTCCCCAAACTGTCTGCATTCTTCCTCTCTCCCCTCTTCCTCTCTTTCTCACCATTTCGGTTCAAGCATGACCCCAGCTGTGCTCCAACAGTCTTTGTGCAACTGACCGCTCTAAACACTTGTGTATACATTTGGGCATGTACAAATTTTACTGTTGCCTGAACCGTGTTTAATCACGCTTTTTCTATGCAAATGGGGCCATGTTGTTTCAGCTGAACCTGCCTCGACCCGCAATGGTGTTGCAACAAAGAAGGATGGGGTGAACCGAGCGGAGGATGATGCGATCCGAGTTTCACCATCCCTAAAAGGAGCTTGCCCCCCAGTGGGAACCAACATCTGGACAGGATCCCCAGAGACCAGCCCCGAAAGCAAACTCCCGCAAGTAAAAAGAGCCAAGCAGGAAGCAGGGCATGGCGATCTAGAGGAGGGAGAGATCACTGACAGTAGTGATGAAGAGAAAGAGGAGGACGAGCAGGAGGAAGGAAATGCTGAAGAAAATACCCCATTAGCTGGGAGCTGTGATGGCGCCAAAAGCCCTGCTAATGACATGGAGGAGATTAAAGACCGACCAGCAGACCGCCAGGACCTTAATGGTGATGATGGTATTAATAAACACGGTGACACAGATCAGCTGTCAGAAAAGAGCACTCAGGTCAGCGTGACTAAGGGAGATGCTGTGAAAGAGTCGGGGCTTGTTCATGCCCATCACTGTCATGATAACAATGAGTCAGCTAATGCTGCTGATAGCTCTGGGCTGGAGTGATAATGCCCACATGTTCACTCATTGGTCCACTCCCACGGAGATTGATGCCTTCCTGTCCTGGACCAATGCAACCCGACAGTGTTTTCAGTTCTTTAAAATAGATTTTGTTTTAAGGAACAAGAACAATGTATATTGTATATGTATGGTATCATTTCAATATTAATCTTTAGAATATCTTTAGAATTTAGGTTTAATCTGTCTGGAAGTGTGCTTTCTTAAATAAAGACATTTTTTTTACAATCTGTTTGCATTTCTGTTTTTCTGTTGCTCTCACTTGGAGGATTCCGACACTAGTATTAGAACAAACATAACAAAATAGCTCTTTTTAGGTAGTCTCATCGGTATTTATCAGTTCACTTTCAAAGTTTGTGATTTATCTTAAAGTTTTAAGCTGTTCTGGAGTTTTCGATCATTTTTATCACACTTATCTGTTCATAGTGAACCTCTGATGTGATAAAAATCTCTGGAACATAGACATTGTTTTGTCAATTCCTGGTTCCAAGGTCAATTGTGTGCACTTTGAAAACAAATGTATAAGCTTTTCCTAATAGTGGGGAAAGAAATTTAACTTTGTGCATCTATATTTCCAAGAAGGCAACATCCATCTGCTGGTGAAGATCATGTGATATAATGATCATGTGATCTAGTTGAATAGCTACTCTACTGTTAATAAATGTCATTATAAAGCCGTTTGTGAACAAATGCTCTTAATTGAAAGTCTTTATACTTCATGCCTTTAGTGCAGTTTTTAGCTATGACGTTTTTTTTAATGTCTCGTGTATCTTGAACGCTCTATAAAAATGCGTTGTTATCATAAAGCTCAGCGGTTAAAAAGACGCCTTTGTGTTTAACACTCGTGAGGTCACGTGTCCCTCACTGTTGTTTTAATTGAAAACTGAAGCAAAGCGGCACCTCACTGTGCCTCCGCCTTTTGAAGTTCAACAACTGTTGCCTTTCTGGTGAAGCATCCGTAAGGCCATTAGGCTCATTTTTCCATCGACCAATAAAAGTTCATGTTGACATGCTCAGTTTTCTGACACCTCTGGGGTGTCGCCTTGTGTGAATGTTGTTACGCACACGGTGCGTAGAGGCAATCCTTATAATAGTTACTTAGTTTATGACGACAACAGAGTGCCAGTAATAACTGACAGTATGGCTCATTGGCTGGGCCTGTTTTTATAACCTCTGCTAACCTCTCTTGGATGTTAACCCCTATGGACAGTCTTTTCTTTGATGTCTGGCCTGTGATGACGCACTTTCCACCCTTTTGCAGTCAGAGGCGATGATTTCACATCTGACTGCGCATCCCTCTGCGAGGGAGGACTCAGAGATCCCCCAACTCATTTATTCCTTGTCCTTTAGGAGCCATTTTTGCTGGATAAACCTCATCAGCCTAAAGCACTGCTTCTGTTTTTGTGGCAGACATGTTTTACATGCAACGTTTTTCTTGGACCCCATACACACTCCTCTGAAAAATGTACAAAAATGGGCTGACATCTTTCAATTTTGCAGACGTATAATGAATTGACTTGACATTTTGGGGAAATAATAACCGTAACACTCTACTATTTGTCTAATACAAGACTTAATAACTAGCAAAAGACTGCAAACGGAGGGAAACATCTTGTTTGACTCAGTCCAAAGCCTATACCTCCTCTCCGTCTCAGCAAGCAGACACGCTAATTTCCCAAAGTGTCCATCTATTCCTTTAAAGAAGCAACAGGGACGATGTGTCCCAGCCAGCGTTCAGCCTTCTCACGCCAGCCAGCCACAGTAGTGAGCGTTTTGGTGATACTGATTCAAAATCTTTTGTTCATGCAGAGCCAAAAACGGCACTTTTGAGCTGCCTAATACACTTTGTACTGTTTCGAAACAAAAGCAACATCGCCAAGTCGATGACAAAGTAGTAACCTCTGGTCCCCGCACATCTGTTGCGCTATTTGTCATGGGTTTGCCTGCATTGAATTACCACCCATTTTATTTTAGCAGGTCTCTTAATTTTCTATCTCAATAAAGTTACTCAGCGCGACCACACAAAAGCTCTGCTTTGGTTTCTGCTTGCTGTTAAAAGTAAATGTGAGCTTTTTTTAGGCTGTGGAGAACAGGCATTGGAAATAATTCCTCCAATTTGAGTAAGTTGCCCTTTGAAATTTCTGTAGTTGGTTTGCACTTAATTAGTCTTGATTTGGTGGGCAGGGCTCAATTGCGCTGCGTGCAGAGCTGGTATTTTATGAGACCAGCTCCGGGACACGCCGCTGCTGTGGTGGCCTTATCCAGAAACAGGCCATTGATGGCAGAACTCTGCATCGGGAGAAGGCAGGTAGCGAAGCGCAAACATCATGTTTCCAAAGTGATGTCACCCACACGGGTGGTTGTCATTAGGCACACTAAGAATCATTTATCAGGCAGAACCTCCAAAAAATGCACGGAAAAGTTCTCTAGCGGTCAAAATCAAACACTTTCTCATCTACAACCTTTGCATGCGTATTTCACATTTTGAATTGACATTCAACCGATGTTTCACTTATCTCACCGTTCCAAACACGGACAAGTACTACTAAATGAGGCCATCTGTTTTTTTCTTAACAGAAATGCTGTACCAGAGGATTTCTACAGCCTGTTCAGTGTTGAGCTTATTGGGGCTATTTTTATACCTGAAATCAGTTGTTTTGTGATGCTACAAGTTGTCTTTGGTCAACAAAAACATTACATTGTGATTTTTTTCAAAAGATTTCCCTCGTAAGTCCATACTCATTTACATGCAAGGACTTGTGTAATTGTGTGTTACCAACTTATTAAATCACTCTTTAGGACAGATTGAGATGGAGAGTCTTTGCCCGACTTAATTCATCCTGCTCTTCGGATAAACAACTTCGGTACAAACAGACCGCAGATGTTGTCACCTCGGAGACCGATCGCTAAGTTGTTTGAGGAAGTGATTCACTTGTTCCCTTTCTTCTGGCTTGTGTCAATCTGACAGTCCGAACCAACACAGCCTGCTTATTGTCTGTTATTCTTTTAGTATCAGCCTCCAGTTATCGTGTTGGAGTCGTTTTTCGAGCACCTGTCATTGAACCTCGCAAGACTTTGCTTCCTGTTGCTTCAGCCTAGCTATGTACGAACCTCTTCCATTTACGAACATGCAGGAGGATTTATAGTTTGATTGGTAAAATGACACAGTAAACAAGATTCAAAGAGCATTGTTTTTGGGAGAGATTGACCAGGTCCAGCTCATTGAACCAGGCCAGCTTGTACTTGTGGGTCTAGTGTGTTAGTTGAGGGGCAGGTGAAGGCAGAGGGCCTCGGTGGACTGACGGCTGACTACAAAAACCCCCGTTTGGGACATCGAATGCCTCCTCTCTAGTAGAACGTATTGGGAGCTATTGTGTGAGATAAAGCAACACTGAATAGGCATCCATCAACTGGGCTTGCCCCAACACACAGCATCATATTTGTAAGTCATTTTTGGGAGAGAGAGAGGGTTGCAAAAAGGCTCCAAACTGTCTGGTCATGTCCCGAGGTAAAGTTTGGTTCAGTATGATGCAGTTGTAATGAGACACAGTACAGTCCATGTGAAGTAGCCTAGTTCAAATATTTAAGAGTCAATATACACCTACATTTCAAACTTAATTTGTAGCCTATACATAGAATTTCTTAACATGAATTAATGGCCCTCAGATATCAAGTAGAACCTTGGTTTGAAACAGCTGCTCCTCCGTATTGAACGAAGCCGGGGAAGTTGACGTGTTTCAAGAATCTGACCCCGTTGACCACCTTTCTGCAAATGTGCTCTTGATGTTTCCAATTGGGCAGAAACTCTGGGGCAGGCCTAGAATATGCTGGAAGGGAATAGTCATCCCACCTGGGATAAAACGCTCAACGTCAATTCTTTCACTTGTGCGACATCATGGACGTCATCACTCTGCGTGCTACCATCTATTGTGTGAATGATTTTGACCTCTGGCGTAACATCTGGTTCTTTCTTTACATTTATATTTGTTCTTTGTGTGGTCACTTAATTGCAGTGTGTGACGAAGGGAGGCCAACGGGCACTTTTTGTTAAGTGCTTGAAGCCGGGAGTCATAGTTGCCATTCATTAGCTACATTTCCATTGTTGGCTTTAAAGATTAAAAGATGCAGAAGAAATGGGAAATTGTGTTATGGGGAAGAAAGGGTGGCGATGTAATGACTAGCCCTTATCCCTTCATAATAGTGGAAACCAGGCTGCAATTTCCCAGCATGAGAGAGACACAAAAGTAGGAAAATAAATCACTCTTGTCACTTAATGTTACATAGGAACGTCAGCAAAACCCTGATCCTGAGGCCCACAACGGCTCAGAAGTTCAAATCACATTTTTAAATGTCCGTGAGTGTAATGGCATAAATGATCTGTGAGAGAAATGAACATAGCTTCTCTGCATTTAGGTGACAAGCATGCTAAAATACAAAGGATTGTCTAATGTTAGCATAGCTACATAGAACATGGAAGGCAGTAGTTGTTTTTTTAGAAAGAAGTGGGCACAAGGGTCACATTTAAATGTCATTATATACTTTATAAATCTACAGATGATGGAATATCATAAGCTTCTTGACAATAATGGATTGTATGTATACATTAAAAGCTATGTATATTCAAGTTTGGAGTTGGGCCGCAATTGAAAATGCAGCAAAAAAAAACTTTTTAAACCTTAAATTGTCGTGGTAGATTTATTATACTTAAACTTTCTTAACTAAACTTGCAATTATTTCAGTCACTTTAAGTGGGGAACACAGTCCATTATAATGAAACACAAAGAAGGAAGTAAAATAAATACCACCTCTGCATTTAGGCCTTTATATCCAGGATCCACATTTTATGTCCATGCTTTCTCACATTTTAGCCCTTTTAGGAGGAAATCTTGGTTGTAAAAAGAAATGAGCTGCTGTTAAAATCCATTAAAAACATTTTAAGGAATTGGCGGCGAAATGACAGCGGCTGATTGTGTGATCTCATGGGTCTGTTCATGTTAAACCATGGCGAAAGCAGCGTATGCCAACATTAGCTCAGCTGTTGACGGTATGTGCCCCCTTGGAGATTATACAGTCCAGCATTGTCTCCATTGGGCTGAGAATCAAGACGCCCAAAGACTCAGCGTTGCCTCTCCCATCAATGCTCAGCTTGTTTGACTAAATAACCACTCCAGTAGCCAGTGGCCCTCCGGGGACCGCCTGGACAATCCAAACAGCCTGGGAGGGAATCGCCTCTGATTATCCCCTAAGCCTGCTCATCAGTTATCCTCCCGTAATTGCAGGCGAGGATCTGATGGGTGTGTCGGGAGACTTGCATCACTGTCGCTGTGTGTGTCAGAGGGACCCCACCCTGTCAGGATTTGGCAGATGGATGTCTTTTACATCGCCTTTGTTTTGGCGACGACTTTAACATTCAATATGAAAATACAAAGCAGTATAATTTGTCAGACATTTCATGAGTCTTTTAGTTGTGCAGGTGTAGTACATTTCCTACACAGAATGCTTTTTTCTCTTCTCTCCAGCAGATGGTGCTTTTTAAAACAAATGCCTCCTGCATGTGCACTTGGTGGCCAGCCTCTAACCCTCCTTGCTTCTTGCCCCTGTGCTCCTCATAACCGTGAATATTAATCTGAGGTTCTAGACGAGGGGGCTGTTAAATAGCTGACATCAGTGCTCAGCAGCTTCCAGCATGTTGTAATGGCCACTCTCGATCCTGTTAGCTTCTGGTTGTGCAGCATTACGTAGTGCTTGATGAAGCTTTAATGCTAATGTCTTTGTCATATAAACACACTTTGGGTTCAGGGAATGAGGTAGTCACTCAGTGATTTAATTGCCGGGGCCCGGCTTGCTTGAGGGCGATAGTTTTTACAGGTTTGTGCTGTGTGTTGGCGAACTATCGTTCCTCACAATGATCCTGATCTTCTCGTAAAAACTTTGCCACTGTGCCAGTCCGGACATTATAAAGGAATGCCACGGATGACCGAAAGGACTGCTCACATAAGACACAGATGCCATTGCATTACCAGGTGCGCTGCATTGTGTCAACAAGACGGATGACGGTCCGATTGCACGGCACTTTCCGAACTCCGAAGGGCCCGGGATGGAAATTTCCTTCTTTAGGGGCAGCGGCAGAAAGGGAAAGAGCAAAATAAAAACAAAAGTGGGCTCCCTGAAAGTGTTTGGACTGCAAATCCGGGCCGCGAGGGGTAGCCACACATCTTTGTGATTAGGTAAACCTCAGGAGCCTTTCATGTGAGCAATCTGTAAAACCTCAGTGGGCACATCCTGTGCGGTATGCAGCTCAATCAAAGGCAATGTGTCCATGCTCAACCTCTTATTAAATACACTCGATTAAGACTTATTTCCAGCAGCTGTGTGGGTAAATTGTGCAGGAGGAGCCTTCCACCTTTTGGATAAACATGTTTTGATAGTTGTTTGTGTGGCGTTAAAATGACCCCCTTTTTTTTTGTGTGGATGCAAGCGAGTGCTCCGGGAGGGTTTGTGTATATTTGGAAAAAATGTCTTCGCTAAAGTGAACATGTTGCTCTGAAATATTTTCCAACATCTGCCGCCCATCAGGATGTCTGCTTTCTGAGCCACTGCTGCATTCCTGAGCCACTCCCTCTACCTGGATCAAAAAAAAAAGAAAAGAAGAATCCCTTCCCTGTCGTTGCCCCTGAGCTCTGCTCGCCCTTACCCCCGGTTCAAACCGCACCGTTGGTATTTGTACCAGGTGCAAGCATCTGCTGTGAAGCCCCGCGTCTCCAAAAAAAAACAACACACACACATCCTTCTTTTCCAGACGGACACTTATTGTGCTCTTTAATTAAGCATCCCGTATTAACGTGCGTTTCATGTACCTCGGGTCATAAAACGTGCAGCCTCAAAGCATGTTGGGATCAATCTGAGCTCAGGTAAACAAATCATGAAAACGGCGGAGCCGGGAGTCAAGTGGTGTTTTAGACGGTAGCAACACACTGTTTCAGTAGCTGGGAAACTGAATTTGAAGCTGCTATGACCGCAGAACGCAGCTATGTTACCTCTGTTTCCTGTCCCTTCCCCTTTTTTTTCTACCTCATAATAGTATTTCTTAATGCCTCTTAAAGTGGAAGCTGGAAGGCAGACTTAAGCCCTCCCTTGCAGGGCTGTTTACAACTGTTTAGCAGACCCCTGCAGTTTAAATAGCCGTCGGAAGCCAATGCAACTGATTCACATTGAAAGACAACTGCTAATGAATTAGGTCAATTTGGTAGTCCAAGTTCGTTGTGTGAGAAAAAAAAAAAGCTTACCCGGGAATGCATTCTTTGTATACAGCCCATTGTATACAATAATAGTCATTGTCCCCCTTGCATGGTGTCTAATCCCAACCCATTCAGCGCAGCACTTAAGATTCTTGGCATACTCCCATACTCATTGGACTTAATCTCCCCCCCCCCCTCTCAGAATCAGTCAAGTGTATGGCTTAGCCAGATCAAATGAAAGCAAGCTAGCTCGCTGCAAAATGGCATTCCAAAGCAGAGAAAAGTCAGGAGAGAGTGCCCGGAAGGGTTGTGTTATATAATGCCGGACTGACCCCCGCTCACAGTATCTGTCTGAGAATCTGTCGGGTCTACAGGGTGATATAACAGGAGGACGTCCTCTGGGGGGAATAGTGTCTTTAAATGCCGGCTCGCAGGTGTCGTTCCAACAGACTGAACTCAGGCACTGCGATATTTTCATAAATAAATCAGTTTTATTTGTGGCATATAAAATTAAATCATTTTACAATTTATTCCAGTATGACACATAATATCCAAATAAAGTAGCTACATTTTTTCGATAAATAATATTAATAACAATAATAAAAACATTCATTCATCCTTTTGACATGTTTCGCTTTGTCTTCTTTCTTTTTTTCTCGTGAAGGGAGTTCAATAGCTGCCACAAAACATGAACAATAATGCCCACGTCAGGAAGGAATGAAACCGGCACGCTTGTCAAACAAGTCCATGGTGGGCTCCATTTCGGTGTCTTGCTGTTAAGATACAGGATGGTATGCTAATTGAAGTTGCGTGCGTGCACACGGAACATATGCACGCACAAGTCTACAGTCTGGAGTCATGTCTGGTGTAAAGGATCAAAATATACACAGTGAATTGATATCAGCGACTAAAGATAAATGTACAAATATTAATTACATCTTGCTCCATAACGAAGCTACTTCGGATGCTCCATTAATACGAAGCAGTTCTTAGGTGAGAATGCTGACGTAGTCACAGCAAACAGTGCACTTCATTGAGTCCTCATGCTGTAAGCCTGCGATTCCTTAGGAATCTAGTTACAACAAGAAGCTGGTAGTTGATTGGTAGTCTATTTACACCCCTGCATTCATCTGGACTGCCATTGGCCGCCAGTGCTGCCGATCATCCGGTTCTCTCGCCGAGGGGGGTTTTTTCGGACCTTCTTCCACCGATCAGTCTCTGAACTTGTGGATGTCGTTGGAGAGGCGGTAGAAGGGGTAAGAGGCTTCGTTGGCATGGGGACAGTTGTAGGTGCACTTGCAGGACTCGATCATCATGATGTTCTTGTTGAAGGTCTCGCCGTCCTCGCAGCGGAACTTGACGCGGATGGTTCTGGTGTCGTGGGGGCTGCAGCAGCGTCCGTCCACGCAGGCGCCGCAGTACTTGGGCCTGTACTTTTTCAAGCTGGAGCAGCCGGCGTAGGTGTACTTCACCGGCTGGCTGGACTTCTTGGTTCTGCTGCACTTCTTTCCTTTCTGAACACAACAAGGAGATGCTGGTTAGTCGTGCGCTCGTGGCTAGAAGCGATACATGTTTGGGGGCATCGTGCATGTTTCCACCACATTCGGTCACAGCGGCTTGAGCTTACCTTCAGACTGGAGTAAGGTGACTGGGTGCATAGCCGCACTTCACAGATTCTCGTCTCTTTGACCAGCTTGCACTCGCTGTTGTTGTTGGTGACTCTGGTGGAGATGCCCGTCCCACAGCTCTTGGAGCACTGGGACCAGGGCGTGGTTTGGACGATGCACTTCTGGTTGTCAAACATGTGGACTTCAGGCTGTGGTCTGAAGGCTGTGATTAAAAAAAAGGAATAAAACCATTAAAATCCAACATATTTTAAGATATTCTGTGAATATATATATAAAAAACAAACAAGCAAAAACAATCCAGGATGAAAGAGTGTTTTCTTACCAGGTAGAGACTTGAGTCGTCCCTTCACAATGCTAATGAGCTCGTTGGTGTTGGTGAGGTCTCTTTCCAACTCATCGGTCATCATGTCTTTGCCAAAGATCTTCTCCAGGATGTCGGCGTCTTTGCCGTCGTCACACACCCACTCTTCGCAGCACTGGCCCGCCACCTTGACCAGTCTGGGGTTGGCACAGCCCAGGTTGGGCAGGGAGAGCTCCTGTGGGCACAGGGGGACACATCCCACCGCCCCGTCGATGCATGTGCACTGGTGTTTACAGTTGGGCTGGAAGCTCTCTCCGTTCTGGTAGATCCTGCTGTTGTACTCACAGGGTCTGCCCTCTGACTTGGCTGGGGGGGAAAAAACAGAAGGTAAGGAATGTTATTATTTCCTGCTCTGGTCAGAAACGTCTGCTGAAGACATCACATGGCTGCCAGGTAGGGATCAGTTAAACTGTGAAATTCTTCAGGCTGCCTGAGGAGTACCCCCCCCCCCCCCCCCCCCCTACACAGTGGGCTGCCTGTACTTTGAGGTTTAGTCTAAGTTTCCTCCTATCTGCATTCCACAAGGCTGAAATCACTCAGGTCCCTTAATTCAACCCCTAACTTCAGACTAAAAGCATGCTAGAGGCTGGGTGATCTTTGTACATACCTCGGCAGATGCCACGAGTAGTAGCAGCAGCAAAGCTGGCCCCGAAGTTACACTCCAGCCCTTTAGTGTGGTCACAAGGCTCCGTCAGGCTGCAGTCCTCGTTCAGCTGCCTGGCGCACACTTTGCAGCAGCCGCAGCCGTCCAGGACGACGCTCACGCCGGGTGCGCACTTGGGCATCTCCAGCGGACACTCACACACGGAGGGACAGGAGGAGGAGGAGGAGGAAGAGGAGGAGAGGACCTGTACAACAAACGAGCAAATCTTCTATTAAAGACTGAACAACACAAGTCATGCCACACAGAATGTCAGCAAACTAACAGCTATCATTTAATTCCGTTTAAAGAATCACTGGCTTATTTCCCTCTCATGATAAACGCTCCTACAGTTCGTCTTCAGATTTAAATAGAGTAATAACTCACCGAATTGAGGCTTCCGAGGAAGGCAACGACAATAGTAAGCATCAGCATCTTGGATAAAAAAAAAAGTTTCTTCTGCGCGTTCAAGATGAATCCTGTTCCCAGTAAAGTATAGTCTGTCTTCGGAAGAGTCCTTAGGTATTCCCTCACTCCGTCGTCTTGTGTTTGCTGGTAGTCTCTGGTGTTCGAGGCTCCTTTTTAGAGTAGATGAAGCTCTCGGTAAAGTGGTTGCAGTCTGCTGAGGTCCGGCCACCTCCGCACTTTTATACCGTAGTGGGAAGCTGACGTCGTTCCTGGGCTGCCCGCTGAACTGTTCCCAAACTATGCCAGGAATGTTTCTCGGCGCATTTTCCATCCAAGACCTAAGCTCCACCCTGTCTAAACCTTTCTCTTTTTTTTTCTTCTCTCTTCTTTCTCAAATGGATTTTTCCCCCCCTGGATCCCATCTGAACACACTTTTCCGTCTCACATTTTTCCCTTCTTGTTTATCCCCCCCTTTCATTTTCTTCCCCTGCGCGCTTCTCACATCTATCAACTCACGTCCAGAGGACTTTTCTGTAGAAATAGCGGAGTTTTGGGGTGTTTTTATTGTGACTTTTTTTCTCCATTCTTCTTTTCGCTTTATAGACAAATGAGTCAAAGAGATAATCTGATATCTTAAAGCTTCCTGGATTCAGTGGATCCACGTTTTAACACCGTTATCCTGTGGTTAAAATCATAAAAAAAAACATGCCAGGGTAAATGACAAGGCAATATATAGAAAACGTGCAAAAAATATTCTAACGTGACTATAAATGTATGTCAGTAGGTATTTAATGTCCAGGGGTGCATATTAGTCTTCCTGTCATTTGTGTGCCAGTAATGCTTTTGGTGATACAAAAGAAAACAATTAGATAAATACAGTTTTTTTACAGCATGTTGCAGTGGCCACGTTGAAAATAACTATAGCTTTTTTTCTCTGTGACTAAAGGTGTGAGCAGAAATACGTTTAACAGCGTCTATTTCGGGCTTTCCAGCGCCTTTATTCCGAGGAGCTAAGCGTTTCCAGATGCGCACCAGAGCTCAGACGTAACAATATTGCCATATTTGGTATGGCAGTAGCCTACATTATTAACATATTTCTCTCCCTTTGGCCAGCAGACCACAAAGCATTCCTGACAGCTTAAAGGCTTGTTAAATATGTTCTTCATGCAGAGAAATTCCTTTGCATTCATTCCTTAAGGCAATTTGACTTTTTCTCGCAATGTGTCCATCACGTTTCGAGTGGGGGGAGAGGGGGGGGGAGTGGGTCCTGGTTGTAGGTAAAGTGATCCAATTTTCCACCAGAGATGTTGTGGAGACAAATACGGTCTCTGTCTCTACTTTTTTTTTTTTTTTTTACATCGGGGGTCTCAATAAGTCCCCTCCACCGATCGATGAAAACTTTAAGCAGATGGAAACGAAGTGCGTTAAGACCGACAACACAACACCACGAACCATGAACGGGCTGGCAGATTCCAAAGAGGACGTTTCGCGCGAGGGCAGAGTGTTTATTTGTGTTTATTTCGCTCGCTCGCGCTCTCTTCCCCCGTGTGAGCGCGTGCAGTTTGAACGTGACGACGCACCGAGACGGCGGCGCCCAACGAGACGGCTGGAGAGCCTCTCCGGTGAGTTTGGACTCTTTTTCTCTATATTGAAAGCAGTCGAGACTCTTAATGACTTGTCAGAGTTTACCTGTAAAACCCGGAGTCACCGTTATGTGAACGGAAAGCTGGAATTGATTCTTAACAGATCCTGTTCATTCAGGAAAAGTAAATAACTCCTGATTGTGTCTTCTTATTTGTTTGCGGGTCGTTCTGTACCCGATGTGGATCGGTTCAACACCGGAGCCTTTTCTTTTTCCAAACTTAAAGTATCCTGTTAAAGACTGTTTTTGCTTTGTGGATATGTGTTTTAAAAATCTCCAAAAGTGTCAGCGCCTGCTTCTAATACGCCACTCTTATGATTAAATAGTGACCGGATCTATACCCATGTGAGGATTTGGACTGGAGGTGTGCCATTGTGCGGGTAGGGGGTGTGTCTGTGTGAGCACATGTGCATTGCTCTCCTCCTGTGTGTTTCCCATGCTGCATTGTGCTAACGAGCCCAGCATGTCAAAGTCACATCAAACATGGATTCACTCCTCACGGGGGAGTTTGATTTAACAAGAAGACAGCTTTAAGATTAAGGATGAAAAATGAGTGGAGAGTTGGAGACTTAATTGATATTTTGAACAGAAAGTTTGTTACAAATTTTGGCCATGGAGTTTGAAAGACGTGGGCATTTACCAGGCGGCAATAGTTATGCTGTTGTTTGCATTGTGGGAAATGTAGGATCCAGTATTGTTTGGCGGTCAACACCCTAAAATCAAGATATCAAGGCCGTCGATTTGGATCCTTCTTTCCATACGGCCTCTCACAAGTCGCCTTTGTGGGAGTGCAATACCAAATTGGTGGACTACCCCTTTAATATCTGAATTGTTTGGACAGCAGGCCTGATGTCATGTTTTGTTTAATCGTCCTCTCCGGTGTGTATGCGCGTATACTGTACTGTCAAGGCGATTGGAAACAGTGTTGTCATTGTACGTCAATGGAGAATAACGCGCTAATCTTCCTTCCTTAATTACCCATTCGGTTCAGGAAATGTTCCAAAAGCTGGACATGTGTCTCTGTGTTACAATTGCCCTGTCATCATAGTTTCCACAAAGGCTCAGTACCCCATCGCACAGACGTACTACACGATCCCCCCAAAACCGAGGAGGGGGGCTCTCCTTCCTTCACAGAAATCATTTTTGGATTATACTCCCAGCTCTGTAGCGTGGCTATCCGAGCGGCTCCGGGAACCCCCAGCTGGGACGCTTAAGTGATTTCACTGTTCACCCAAAGTTTGAGAGATTATTGAGGGTTGCGTTGTGCCTCATTGTAATGGAAACTCATTGTCAGATCCCCCCGAGGAGCACTCGCAGCTGAAGAGACAGCGGCCCTCGGAATCGGTTCTCGGGGAAAGTATGTGGCAAGCGGCCCTCAGCCTTCCCATTTATGTCCAAGTGACAGATGGAACGTTTAAACAACAGATTCCATTGTAGTATATTCAAGATAAATGTCATAACTGGTATGCGGCGTGTACTAGCAACACTTCCTTTCTCTGTCAGGCCGATGGAGCAGCAGGAAGTCTGCTGAGTTATGGGTCCTTCTCGTGTGAACGGGGGCAGAGGCGATTAAAACACTGAGTCAGGCTCTGAAGATATGTAGATCCGATAAGGCAGAACTTTGTAGATCTATCTAAATGAACATCATTTTGTTAAAATTGCTTTAAAGGTTGCAGTCGAAGCAATTTGTGATTTTGACATTATTAAGGAGGCCCCATTTATTGTGTCATTTCTACCCTCAAGATCATTTTTGGACAGTTATTGCTTACAGCTGCAGAGCGCTCATGCTTACTTGACACAAGTCCACCTCTGTCTGAGATGTTGTGCATGCAGCCAGCTTATAGCACATCTCCTGTCAGTGTTTTCAGTGATGTTCAGGACAGTTGACACCTGCTTTGACTGTGGGTCTCCGCTGAGCGGGGATATGGCTAACAGGATGTAGTCAGAGTTAGAGGTCGCATAGTTGTTCAGCAAAAGCTAACGTCTGAAAGTTGCTTGGAATGTCTGGTTTCAGGAAGGTGCGGTAAACAAGACATCCCACTTAACACACCACTGCCAATGACGACGAAGTTATTTCCTGTGTTGGCAAAAACAGGAAAATAATAGTCCTTGTTTTACCGCCTGCGTCATCCTCTTGGATATGACCTTGCATTTATATGGCGTTCTAGGACACTTAGTGGAGTGAAGGAGCTGAGGATCCACAAACTATCTTCTGATTGGTAGATGACCTTCTCTTCCTCTTGAGCCACAGGCCCTGTAAAACAATTTATTATGGGTCAAGTCAGTATAGACCAACAAACATTCATGCACGGTGGCCATTTTTTAATATCCAACTCCAGCATCACATTGGCTATACTTTGTGTTCTAGGATCTAGAGACTCCATATCCCTCTCCCTTGTGTTGGCATATGCACATCTTGCAAATGTTGGAGACAAGACTATATTTTATTTTAATAAGCAAATTGCAACTCTCCCATAGTTTTTTTTTTTTGTAATGTGACACCAAAGTGAGATTAACATTGTCATCTTAGTGAAATAGGTTCAGTTAACTCAAACATGCTGGATATTTTATCTCGTCTTTCTAATCCCAAAAGAAAAAAATATGTTGGAAACTATTGCCAGAGGATTTGTACACATTTGGCACTAGTACGTATTTACAGCAGTAGAAGGACATGTTGTATACCTCCCTATGTACTTATATCTATTGCATGTTTAGTTTGTGATTTAACTACAAGGCCTTTCAACTAATGCCTTTCGACAGCTCCAAGGTCATTTTAGCTTCCAACCAAATGTTGAGTCTAAGTGCATTTAAATAGCTAAACAACTAGTTTTGAACAACATGTGCTGATAAATGCTACTGCATCTACTCCTAAAATACAACTCTCCATCTAGTTAACATCAGTTCTTTATCACTTCATGCCATGCTGTTCCACCACTGTATTCTGTGGTAACTAGCTTCATAGATTTGCCTGGCTGCCTCAATTTAATATACTCTGTGCACCTGGTATAATCATGCACGTGTGTCACCGTAGACGTCTAGCGTCTCATCATGAGTCCAATCACACCAGGCGAATAAGAGGTGCTGCTCTTTGGTGCCGCTTCATCCGCAGCTGGAGGATCACGTCTGCTTTCACTCATTTCTTTTATAGCTGCACAATGTACCAGCCAGGTGTGCCTGAAGTATGAGGGCTTTCCTTCATCTAAAGTTACCCAAATTCCTCAGCGTGGAGAGAAGAGAAAGAGAGGGTCTTTTCTTGGGCCACGTCCATCCGTGATGAGGAATGATGGAAAAAAAAAAAAAGAAAAAGGAAGGAGAAGTCTGGGTGGGGGCAGGTGTTAGTGTTGGGAGGAGGGTGGTGGTGGTTGGTGATCCTGGCTGGAGTGGAAAAAGGAATGTGGGGCTCCTGGAATGTTTAGAGCAGTCGGGGATAATTGAGTGAATTTGGAACAAGAAAAGACAAACCGAGGTCCCGCGGTGGAAGAATGTGCTTCTGGGACGTCTGAAGAAACATTCCATCCATTCAGACAGTTTCACCCGGCCCAGAACCTTCCATAGATGGCACCATAGGGAATATAAGCCCCCTCCCTTCCTCCTACCACACTCACACACACTTACTAACACTGCTCTTCCTTTCACACTCTCCTTGCCCTACACGTCTCACACTGCAGGACAAGCACATATCCGCCTTTTTATTAGTTGAAAACTTTTTATATAAACTTCGAGGGAAAATTATATATATATATATATATTTCCCTTGAAGTTTGTGTACATTATCTCACAAAGGCTGCCAAGTGTTGTAGTCTTTCTTTCTCCCTTTTTATTTGTAACGTCATTCTGACAAAGCATCAACAAAGAATGGCAGTCAAGTGGGTATTCATTTTTTCCTCTACAGTTGTTTTGTCCTTGTATGCAGATGCAATTATGATAACATCCTTGTTATTTGGAGTGAAGGTCATCCATTCCCCCGGTTGTTTCCCCTGGGTTTTACACAGTTTTACACATACAAATATATTATTACTATGTCCATCCATTTTACATAGGAGGCTCCAACAGTTTTCAATGATTGTGTGTGCAACCAGACATAAATACTTCTATTATCACACCAAGATACAACCTAAAATGTCATAATTTCCCATTATATGTCCATCTTTTCACATGGGCAGAAGATGTGAGCATGATTGGTGTCCATGTCCCTTTAGCCTCTGCTCTACTTGCTCTAGTTCTGTGTTTTATTATCTTGATGTGTCCATGATAGTGTCTTATTCTATTCTGTTTTGAAGTGAGCCCTGGCTACAAAACACATTTCCAGATTGTGAAAATAACTTTATCTAATGGTTAGAGCCCCACCGATACTGATTTCTTTATTACCGATCCCGATGTGGGGAAAAATTGCAATATAGATATATCAGCCAATATTCTCATATACCTTAAGATACTGTGTATATGTGTTGTGATTTATAACAACATCTGAGGGATTGTATACACACAAAGAAGGATATTTTATTGGCAAAAATGACGTCATTGCAGTGAAACAGTAAACTTAAATGTAAACCTAAATAAACATATATAAAGAACATGTCAAAAGTCAGGCTCAGAGAAGAAGAGCAAAAAAGAGGAAACGAGCGACTGTTTCCTGACCTCCCGTGTCACCGGGCATGTGTCCTAGCTTGTTTACTTATTGTCCCCGAACGCAGATTAGCAATTTCGCCCTGTTGCCATTTTTGAACGGTGTTTCCATGATGTGTGACCTGTGCTCAGTCAGGGCACGAGCAGGACGCACGGCTGGCCTGAGCTCAGCTGAAGACAGCAGCTCGACTCCAAACCATCTCAGCTGTGTTGGGCACTCTGCCAGCGCTGAGAGTCCTGTAGAAACAGAGATGGCCCACATTTCCCATCATGCCTGGCTGATGCCCAGTGTTGGACTGCGTAGTTTCTTATGTTTGCTCTTTTATGACAAGTTGACATGTTACAATCAGGGTTGGAATTTCGTCATTTTAGGGGCAAGATGGTTGCAATGCCAAAACACAGTAGCATACAGCTTGAGTGTTGTGTATGCCCAGCCCTTTAAAGATGACATGACCATGTTATTTCAGCTGGACCTGAACCGCCAGTGGTCAGACGGTCTCAAGCTCTATGACACAGTTAGGAAGAGTTAGGAAAGGTGTTAGGAAAGGTGTTTGCCCAGCCATCTTACTTGATGTTTCTAACCCAACTGAGCTTTGACACAGTGCAAACCATAATTTGAAAGAATTCCAGTGTCAGTGAATCACACCAGCCTGCAAACTCAAAGTAATGCTAGTGAACAGTGGCATCCACCAGTAGATTTAAGTCACCTGAATGGCGATCAGAGACAGGTAGTTGAACAGATGCTTAGGGGACAGTGTCATTCCTTCTCTCAAGATCAGACAATGATATTGGCTGCATTGAAAGGTTGCAAATGTCCATCTCTCTCAAAGGTCCTGAACCCGTCAAACGCACATATAGGCTGGCCTAGGCCAGTGTATCAGGAGATGAAGGGCTACCTCCATGATCCAATAGCACAGTCATATGAAGATTGTGAGAAGAGTGTTGCAACGCCTTAGAGAGTATGGCATCAAATTCAAGCCAAGTAAATGTGATATCTTTAAACCTCAGGTCTGTTATTTGGGGAGAATATAGTCTCTGCAGAGGGCAGCAGAGTGGATCCAGCTGATTTTTGAAGCAGTCAGGGCATTGAAAGACATTAGAGTGTCAGCCATCTGAGGAACATGCTTCGTCTACTCATCTACTTCAGGCAGTACATCAAAAACTTATCCAGGAAGGCCAGCTGTTTCTATGACCTCCTGAAATCAAACCATAAAGAAATCCCAGACAACCAAAAAAAGACAAAGACAAAGTGAGCCACGTTGTCCCCTCAAACAATCTCATCATGTGGACCGAAAAGCACCAGCAGACAGTTGAACAGCTGATTGATTGTCTGCCTTAGGTTTCCCTGATTGCACCCAGCCATTCATTGTACACACTGACGGGTCACGCCAAGGCTTGGGAGCAGTACTTTATCAACAACAAGATAGCAAGCTTAGAGTCATTGCCTATGGCTCTCGCACATTAACAACAGCTGGGAAAAACTATCACTACCATGCAGGCAAGCTAGAATGTCTAGTTCTAACAATCACTGACAACTTCTGTGGTTAGTTGTACTACGCTCCAACCTTTACTGTGGTTAGTGACAACAACCCCATCACCTGCATCCTGCCCAGGGAATACAATAGAACTGTTTGTAATGTGATTCCCTAATTGTATATGCTGAACACACACAATCTCGCCCTTATGGTCTAATGTGGCTCCTTATAACACATTGGATATAGTTCTCACACAGAATGATGCAACAACATCCATCCACCACAGCTGTTACCTGTCTACCCTGCCCCAGTACTGGCCTCCTGGCTGCCACCATTACAGCCATACTTTTCAGCCACCTAGTATGCATCGACTTCAACTAGCTTGACTCTACAGCTTGTAAATATAACCAGACTTTTTGCAGACTTCTTCTACAGACCATCAACAGAGACAATTCATGGATTCATGGTTTTCACAGACAGTTGTTATGGACTGTTAGACCAGACTATGTGAAGACTGTTTATGGACTGTTGATACCTTGGCCAAACAACAGCACATGGACTGTGAAACTGGATTGTTGACTGAATCTAGACTTGTGAACTGGTGCCACATTCTTGAGTAAATATGAGTATACTTTTGCAGAGTCTAGCGAGGGTGTGTGTGAGTGTGTGTGTGAGCGTGGTCCCCCACTTGGTAGCATAGGACATAATCACTCCGTATGCCGCTGCCATATTGTGTCGACTGTGAGCGCACATGTAATGTTATACACATATTGGAATGCATTTGCACTATTATCCATATGTTTTCATACACTTCTAGTAAAGTCCTTACTGAGGAAACGAAACACAATATCACTCGTGATTATTTCCTCCTTCTTTGCAGGGGCGTAACACTAATGTATATTTGTTTGTCCACCAAAGCAACATTAGCAACTTTACCCATGGCTAGCAGCAGCAATCCACAGGCTGCTGGTGCCATAATGCAACCTGAGCCTCATATTTGCAATTGTAAAGCAAATAACGCCCTCTTCTGAAATTGGGTCGGTTAGGGACCGAATTGCCGGGGCCCCTGCTGTAACTTGTCCCCTGTGTTGCATGCCTGACAGTTATCACTATGTAGCTGCCATTCTTGCTTTATGCAAATTGTATGATCCCGTTCAGCGTCTTTGTAATTTCACCAATTTGATACAGCCTCATGAAGCTTGATCTCGATTATATACCATTAAAAATCTAGGCTTCCATATCTGTTCAAATTAGACAACAGATCGATGACACCAATACATCCGTTATGGATAAATATTGGCTAATAAAATCGTCTGATCAATTCATTGTTGAGGCTTGTTTTGTCCAACCTAAACCCAAAGATGATCAGTTTATTGTCACACTAGACAAAGAAAAGCAGAAAATGGTTCAAACTGAGAATCTGAAAAGGGCAGTGATTGGCATTCTTGCTTGATAAAATACTAAAATAATCAATCAGCTTGGTCAGAATTCACGTTAATTGCATGACTTTAAAGCGTGCGACGGTTTGACTCGCAGCCTCTGCGCTGCTGATCCAGCGTTGGAGCGGATGGAGCCATGTTCAGCGCGTGTATGGCTGTCACTTGTTGGGCTGAGCGCCTCACGCGCGGCTGACAGGCGCGTCGGCTCCACGTGACGGTCGGTGCGCGTCACCGAGGCGCTGCTGTCCCCTCGCCTGGAGACCGGAGCAGGGCTGACTGACACTGTGTGCAGCAGGCTACAGTAAACAAAGAATACAAACCCAACAAACTAAGCAAAGCAGACAGCATCGGGTTAACGCATCGTCATTTCTATTCGAGTTGTCTGTTAGAGTGCTTTTTTTTCAGCCATTTTTTAATTTTTTTATTCATCTCAGATTTTGAACGTGCCAATCAAAGGAAAAGCAAAAAAAAAAACATGGCTGGTTTGATGACAGGTTTCGGTCATTACACTCACGCCGTTGTCCGGGGGATCCCCGCGTCCCTGGCCAAGGAGGCGCTCCGGACCGGCAATTCGGAGGTGGACCTGGCCAAGGCGCGGAGGGAGCACGAGGCGTACGTCGAGGTCCTGGGGACGAGGCTCGGGCTCGAGGTGGTCGAGCTCCCCGCGGACGAGTCGCTCCCGGACTGCGTGTTCGTGGAGGACGCGGCCGTGGTGTGCGGCGACACGGCGCTCATCACCAGACCCGGGGCAGAGAGCAGGAGGAGAGAGGTAGGGGAAAGTGTCAGCTTCCGCAGCGTGATGGTTCAAATACGGCGAAAATAAGAGGGGGAAAAAACAAAACAAAGTTCGATGTGAAAGTGGAGCGGAAGGCTGTCATTCGGCGTGCAATTAAATACTCCGTGAGGGTGCGTGTTGTGTGATACAGTATGAAGGTGGCTTTGTGGAAATGATTATGAGCAACAAGGGTTTATAAAAGTCAATTAGCGTTCACTCCAGATGTTTAACGCCAAATAAAATATGTATATTTTATTATCACACAGTAAGTTTCGGGGGGTTTATCCTGTAGGAGACCTACATATCTGGAAGCTGGAGGCTATTTATCACCTGCTGTGCTATATCAGACCACATTTTAACCATATTGTGCACCAGCCCATACAAAGGGATATGGTGATGAGGCATAGGCAACGCCCATTTTAAAGACGACAATGCTTTATATATATGCTACACTATAACCTACATGTTCTTATTACGGCAAAAACATTTTTTGTAAATGATTCATTATCTATGCATGTTTATAGTCTACTTAATGCTCTTCTTGGTGATTGATGGACCATTCATTGTCCATTATGTCAGTTGTCAATAATATTCATGTTTGTTTAAAGTGTCCAAGAAGATCTTATGTCATAATTCACTCAGTAATTAGCTGATGAGGCTCATCTGCAAAGTACAGAGGAAGAAAAGAGAAAATACAGACATGTGTTTTAGGAGCTGCATGACTGCTTAAATTAATCAAGACCATTTTTGAAAACAAAGCAACAGTGTGAGTGTATTCACGTATATGGTGAGCGTGGCTGCATTGTAGGGTAGTCGTATGTGTGTGTGTGTGTGTGTGTGTGTGTGTGTGTGTGTGTGTGTGTGTGTGTGTGCGTGTGTGGAAGAATGACGGTTGAAACGGTAGGACGGCTTCTGTGAAAGCCCCTGTCATATCAAATCAGAGTCACTTTGTTTGGCTCACTGGTGCTAATGGTCCCCAGCCTCACTGGAGGCAGGGATACTGATTGAAAAGCTTGCTGCTTTCAGCCACCACATTTCATTTATTCTGAACATGATACAAGTTCGGCATTTGCATGCATATGCACACGCCATCAGCGCTCTGACAAAACCCTTTCTCATATTTAAATTGTGATTCCCCCCCACCCCCGTGATGCATTTATAAAAACAATCATAGATGGATTCCAATTATCCAACTATCTACTACACACTTTATAAGAAACCTATTTGTATAATGCACTATGAACATATATAAAGTGATTATCTGCTTATAGCACTGCATGTATAATAAATGTTATACACACTCAGAAATATTCATAATACTTCATAACATTATGACATCATAACACATTATACAGTATTTCTCATGACTTATAAGGACAGATATCGTAATACTTTCTGATTGCTGGTCGCTAACATGCAGACCGGCTACAAATGTAAACAAAGCACAGAGAACACACACACACACACACACACACACACACACACACACACACACACACACACACACACACACACACACACAGGTGTATGTCTTCATCCTCTCCTCAGGATGCCATAACTCCACTATATATTTGCATGTAAATGCCTTGTTTGCTGCTATATTAATGCTCTGAATTTCACCTTCAGTGATATTAATGTTTGTGCACTTTGTCTGTGTGCGACCTGAGAGGTTGTTCCTGGTGATACAGAACATACGCAATTATCTCAATGCAGCCATTATCACCAAAGTAGCACTATGGGGTATTTATATTTCCTTTTATAACATTTCTCATTGTGTTAAAGTTTTTCCTCAAACTCTTTATATAGCCTGCTGTTCACAACAGCTGCAATGGCAACAGATAAGGTGCAGTTATCAGTGGTGCAGGAGCATATCTCTCAGCAGTAAATAACGCACTTTGCTCATGTGTGTTTTTAAGTAGTATGCACACTTATGGCGGGTAAGCGGTGACTCGTATTTCACCTACAAACAGACGGCGCCGTAATTATTAGGCACGTCTTTTTTGACCTGACAAATGATGAAAATGGGAAACGGCAGTTTAGTCTTTTTTTTATCAGCCTTGAGAATAAATCCTAGCTGAACTACAGTTTTGTGATCAGTCACTTCCTGTAGATGTGCCTGTGTTTGCTTGGTCAGTTACAAGTATAGCATCGTGTTGTTAAGAGATGCCTGTGTTGGAATAATTAGCACCATTTGCTAGATGAATGGGGAACACTACCCCTTAAGATAAGCTAGAAAAATCTGCAATTTTTTGCTAGTTTTACTGGTTCACTAATGATTTCAAGAGAATGGAACATCCTGGTTGAATTTAACATGATGTCTGACTTGTAACTTAAAAGGTTAATGAGTGACTATGGCTTTTCAGCTACTGCATGTTCTGCCGGGCTATATATATATATTGTATATGTGTGTGTATCCCTCTCTGTCTTCCATTCACTGATGCCAATGTAATGCCAAGCCCTACTATGGGGTAAGATTCAGTTGGTTTCAGTCGCAATTAGAAATAAAAGGCTTGTCACTGCTTGTGTAACGGGGTGAGACCTCTAATTTGTGTTTTCTTTGATGTTCCTACCGGGGAGCACTCAGATTTTTACAGAGATATAATTAAATAAAAAGAATGGTTGAAAAAAAAAAGAAAAACGATTAAAATAGTCCAATCCTGGAGTCTCTTTAAGATCACCATCAATACATCAAGTTCAAGGGGAGAGCCTCTCCTCTTCCTTTGTGTTGTTGGTCTCCAGGAGTCAGGGATTGTAAGGAGACAATGTGCAGAGAAGCTAAGTTAAGATCAAAATAGCACAGTTTTTAAAGGTCCCATATGATGTAAAATGTACTTGTTATGGTTTTTAAACCTTTCTCCCTGGTGTCTCTATAGACCCCCAAGCTATCTAAAAGAATGTCTATACCAGCTAGGTAGTCTCGCACACACAATAGATTTCTATCCACTCCAGTCAACAACGATGTGCCGAAGAGAGCCAAACACGACTTGCTCTGTTGGCTACAACAATCCAGATAAACGCCTGCATGTACTTCCATCGTCGGAGGAAGTCCATAACCAGCGGATTAGCATCATTGTTGATGGCGTTGTGCCCATCGTTGGAAAATGTTTGTATGTATCATTTCACTGAAGACAGCCTCGTCAACATGAGTCACTACGCATCTGGATTTAGCTCGATACCCAACTACAGACTTTGAAGCTGTAAGTTTTGCCAGTTTCATACATCGCTTGAATGTAAATATTGCCGAATTGCTTGATAAAGTTAGCATTAGCATGTTGCGCGGCTCATCTGGCTAGCTTGTCAACGTTTCAAGTAACAACTCATAATTATTTTTCTTGGGAAAGTTGTGCGGCTTTCAGTTACGTTAGCACCCACCGGCCAGCTAAGTCGTAGCTCGACTCGGTTTCATCGCCCCCCCCTCTCTGTCGACACCCCTCGTTGACCTGCTCGCCATCTTTCTTCTGTCCCTCCCTCCCAGATGGGGTGCCATTCACCTCTCTGTTTCCCCCAGTGGACAGTTGTTAACTTACATGTAGCTAATCAGTAGGCACATCTTCGTAGGCACAGGGTGAGAGAAGTCCCCAAACCACACCCTGGGACACTTTTAGAAGTCGATTTGTAGGAACAGAAATTAATGTACTCTATTGTCAAGTGAGTAATTCTCTAATCTTCATTCGTTTCAGGTTACTTTGTCATCTGCCAGGATTGTTATATGTGCTGCCAGTAAAAACTTGGACTCGGTCCACGTCCTTGGTACCGGCGAGGGGGGGAGACTCTAAACTTTTGCTTTTTTAAACTCTTTGGATCAGATAATGTTGAGTTAAATAGATGTGGGAATTCATAGGTGTTTTATCTCTGTTGGAATGAATCACTTGATATTCTTTATCACTAGCCCATTTTAAATGTTGTGGGATTTGGTTGTGGGTTTATTCGGCTCAGCCTCAGGTTGGTCTGATCGTTTTGTAGTCACCGCAGAAGAGATGAACTCGTTCGATCACACAATTTGATCCTTATCTACGCCATCACATTTTGTAATTGATTGTATCCAGTTCATTATTATTGTCCAACTCCATAAGACAATATGGATTGCAATAAGGTACTAAAAATGTCTTATTTGCAGGATGCATCTCATCTATTTGGCTGTGACATAAAAAGCTTTATTATCAGGGAAAATGCTTGTCCAAATGGACTGCGTGATTGTTGACTGCAGACTGCAGAATTGTCTGGAAACACTCCAACAAAGAGTCAAAGTGAATTATTCCACAATAATAAACACAAGTATGATAAGCTGAAACTGTTCATCAAGCTGGATGCAGAGCTGCAGAGTTAAAGATGACCTTTGCATTTGTAAAATTATACGGGAGCAATCAAATACA
Source organism: Eutrigla gurnardus (assembly GCF_963514095.1). Taxonomy (NCBI): domain Eukaryota; kingdom Metazoa; phylum Chordata; class Actinopteri; order Perciformes; family Triglidae; genus Eutrigla; species Eutrigla gurnardus. The sequence goes on from NC_139920.1 coordinate 14,528,875, forward strand.
TACAGGCAGCCGTCAAATTCAAAGATGCATTGTTGAAATCCTCCAAAATCCAAATATGATGAATAAATAATACCACTTAGATAGCAAGCTATGCTTTCTGTGCTCCTATGGAACAAACCGTTTGTATGCTTGTTTTCATCTTGTACACAACCAATGTGATTACAGGACTGACCCACAGTCAGTTTCAAACACATTTAATATAGTTTGTTGTGTAGTTAGTGTAGCAAACGTTGCCAAACTTTCCTTCCTGTCACCTTCATCGTTTGAATAACTTATCAATACATTTAAAGGGGAGCCTATTCATAGTCTAGTTAAAAAGTGTTTATGGAGGTGAGTGCACTGCGGATATGGTGTGTGGATGTGGATTCACATTTAATTTTGTTGTTGAGCATCATCTCGGTTGATGCTCTGATGCAAGTTCTGAACTGCTGGCACTCCTTGTGCCAATCAAAACTCACATGTTTTTGCTTGCTTACATACTTTATTGGTAGTTTTTCAGCACCAGCTCATGGAAAGGTTTTCAGGTGTCCTTACCCCATCATAAGTAAGAGGGTAAAAGGCTATTCAAAGGGTGTTGAGCCTGAGAATTTGAGGTATTATAAAGGGACAGTTACTGGAGTCAGTTTGGGTAGCACACAGATCAGAGTGCCAAGTAGCAGTATCTGCAGTTTGGTCCCATGTTATATGATCCCGAGATTCATGTGCAATTCCTCATCCCTGTTCCTGTCTGGTGCCTGTCCATGGCAGAGTCAAGTAGAGTAGTTCAGGAATTGGTATTTCCAGAAATTAAAAAAAAAAAGGTAGCACAATGGTTTTCTCAAATATTTTCTGTTGATTATACTGTTTTCAGTACATACTGGGCATGTTATGTACACATATGTGGTTACAGTGCTGCTTTACCTTCATCTGAGTAACTTGAGACCCAAAATGTTCTCACCGTGGTTATAAGCTTGTGGCAGTGGCTGGGAAAAACAAAGTGTCATGTTGAACAAAAGTGGCCAAAATGAGATTCCTCCACAAGATATCTGGGTTCACTCAGTGTGACAGAGTGAAGAGCTGAGCAATCACAGTCCATCTGCTGCTCCTCCACCTTCAGACCAGGCACTTAAAGGGCCAGTCCCCCAGACTCAAACTCTTGTAACTAGCTATGCCAATGTCAAAGTGAAAAATGCTAAGTATGCATGTTTGCCTTCACCAGATAAACCCCCCCTAAAAAAAGCCCTTTGTGTTTGTTTGCAAGACGCGGTGGGCACAAAGTTAAGCCTAATTTCATGCCAAAACTATTTCCAAGAGTTCTCTTCCCTGCCTAATCTGCATTGACAAACCTTTCACTGTGCCTCCTCGTTGCACTCACAGGTTGTCTGGAGCCTCGAAAGGACCAAACAAGCAAACAAATTGGACTTGTAAAGTGATGAAATTAGCATTGCAACTGCAGCAAGCCTTGCACCGGCATTTTAATGGAGCCCCAAGACAGATAAGACAATAACCTATGGAGGGAAGTTTTGCAAGAGAATTGGGAACTGTAATCGTCTCCCTTCAGCATAAATGGTTTGAGTTTGTTTGTTTGTGAATATTACAGAATAGATGTGCATTTATTAAAGGCTCAATACATTTTGTATGAATATATTTTCTGGAAGCATTCTTCAAATTGTTTTTTGTTGTTGAACAAAAGTACAGCAACTATTTACAGTTGTTTTTAGGTCACAAATAAACTCTCAAATCCAGCCGCCAAGTAGTGATTTTTGCTGAACTCTGATAAACTGCCTTGTATCATTTTGGCTGTCTCCGAGTTTCGGTGACTCCTTCCTCTGTTTTCATATCCTGTATTCCAGGCTGTGCTGGCAGTCTCTTTGTTTGACAGACAAACCTAATGGCCTAAAAAGAAAATCCCTTTCTGATCCTCCACTCCCACTTTTTTTTACTAATACAGCTAAGAACAAGTAAATCCACTTCATCAACTGTACAAACAGTTTAAATCCACTGTGAAATGGTTACTACTCAGTTGTCCTGCCCCAGACGCTATGATGACTTTAAGTGTCGCTATTATCTGTTTTGGAAGTGCCCGTTGACACTTACTGTATCTTATAATAGCGCGCCGCTGTAAGCAGTTACTGTAAGTAAAGCTCTCTGAGCCTTGGAAAATAATGGTCATTAAAAGGTTCTAAAAAATCTGTCATCACAAGTGTAAAAAGGTTTAGGTGTCAATGTAGGTGTACTTTCTGGAGTCAGGATGGAAAACTCTGCTTCACAGACACAATATTTAGGTCATGTTTTTATAGACGTAATATTTAGGTTTAGTCCTCGCAGTTTATACGTCCGCTTGGGCCCCTTTTATGGCCGTGCCACATGTACGCCCCCCCAAAACCAACGGCAGACAGCACAGAAGCCCTGTTTTGACTAGACGGCCTGCAGATGCAGACTCCTCCCCGTCCTCTTGGCTCTTATATGACTTCCCAAACGGAACCGACCTGCTTTCCTTCACGGAGGCTTGGCATCCGTGTGTGAATGGCGGAGGAGGGTGAGATACCTGGAACCCGCCAGTAGCGTGTGGGCCGGGGGTCAACGCGCCTTCCCAGACCGTCTGTCACATTCCTTCCACGTTGAAGCTGCCCTTCCTCTCACTGTTTGTCTGTCTGTCTCCTCGTCTGGCGTGTTCGTTTGTAACATCGCCGTGCTGCTTGCTCGCCCGTTCCTCCGCGGCTGATTCATTTTCTTACGATGGATATCGAATCGCGTTGTCGTCCGAGGTCTAACTCGGGTTTAGCTGATTGCGGTTACACATGATCTGTGTTTCCACAAATCAACCACTTAACAACGTAGACGGTCTGGCGGTGAAAAAGTGAGAATCCCTCCTTGGCTGAACAATATAGGTTACCACTTGCAATACAGGAAGAATCAATTACACTTCCTATTATATGATACTAGCGATAATAAATCACCGTGCTTGCTGAGAAAATATAATAATTTATTGGAAATTACGTTTTTGAATTCCAATATAAACAGTTTGGCAGTGAGCCAGACATCTTAAACTGGTTTCCCATATTTTGAGTTGGAGCTAACCTATGCCGTTCTCACCTTTACAAACCTAAACTAAATTAGGTAACGCTTCAAAAGGAATATTCAACGATGTGAGTCTAAATTCAGAACTGCACATCATCATATAGGCTTTTAACATCAGTATTTGTCTCCGTTACCAGCTCTTGACGGCCTTCCTCCATTTTTATTGTACACGTTGGATAGTAGAACATGCAACGCGTTGGTCTGCTGAGCTGCATCTTATGTCTTCAGTCGGTGCGACCATAACTATGAACGGCACTCAAATGCATCGGCATACATTTGCATTAGCTCATGTTGCACAATGAAATGAGGGAATACCCCTTAACTGACATTCATTATAAAATGTCAAACCTGGTAAGTCACTAGTTTCAAACAAGCCGACTAATGAAGGACTAAAACACAAACTTAGTAATGAAAACTGGTGCAAACGCATTCCAGGTCAGTTTTTGTTCTTGTTTCAGCATCATATGTTTTGGTTGAGTTGGTCAACACGTGCCCAGGAAGTGTTAAAGAACACAAATAGACCAGCGAGCTCTCCCCTCCCCATCCCGCCGGCACCTTAGACCCCGCTCCCTTTTATTTATTTTTTGCCTCTTATTCAACCACGGCAAACCCCTCCAACCCAGCACAGTGCAGCAGCCTGCGAGGCAGCTGCGCGACTCTCATGAACAGGAACTCCTCTCAGCCTCGCAGGATGACCGGGTCACGCTCAGCCGTCACTGTGGGTGTGTGAATGTCTGGTTTGGTATGTGAGACGGAGCAGTGGAAGACACAGGAAGTGGGCCAGGCATGGTGGTGTTGAGAAAAGTCACGCTAAGGTCAGAGAGGGCGCAAGCATAGCCAGAGACAAAACCTGTTTTTTTTTTCCACATGAAGGTTTGGGGATATGAGTTAGTTTTTAATAAAATGTTGTGCTTCTTTTCATCTTTATCTCTTTTCCTTCTAGCTTTTGCCTGCTGTCTGAATCATGTTCATAATTGTGCAAATACAAAGAAAAGTAACCTGATAGGAGACACTGTAGGAGACGTGGCTCCCAGAGACACATTACATTTGTGTAAATGTGATTTTGGGTCCTTTAAGGTGGAAAAAAGCTATTCCAAGGTAAAAACATTAATCATAAATTGCTTAGCAATTTGCACTTCTTATTTTTCCAGGGATGTTTGTATTGCCTTTGTGTAGTGGAGCAGGTTGTTCGGTAATGTATCACCTCTGAACATGATAACTTTCAAACTTGAACAGACACTAGAGCTTCTCTCAGGCTTTGTTGTGTCTCAAAGTCTGAAGGTCGGCCTCATTGACCTTTGCTTCCTGTTGAGGATTACTAAAGCACAGCTTTAAAGAATGAGAATAATGTGCCATTGGCTGCAGGCTTCCTGTTGGCCATATTTATTTTGTTTAGAGAGCATTGACCGATGTTGTTTGAAGGCAACAAACACCTCTGATACTGAGAACTCAGTGGATGCAGTAGGATTGCATTGATGTACTCAGTAGTGGCCCTCGCTTTGACCAAACACATACTTCAGTGGGAACACTGTGATTGTGTCTCCCACATTTTGCTGCACTTTGTAAACATGGTGGAAAGCTGTCAAGAATAACTGAGATAAATCTCTGTTCGCTCTTATAATCTCTCTTTCTCTCTCTCTCTCTGTCACTCTTTGTCTTCTCACTCCACTCCCTTCCTTTCATTCTCACTCTTAAAGAACAACACACTCCGGGAAAGATCCAAATTGTCAACATTAACTTCACTGATTGCTGAAAAATGCGGAGCCAAGACGACTCTCTTACGTCTTGCAGGCTATAAACCATCAGTCGCTGCTGTCAGTCCAGATGACAGTCGCAGTTAAATACACAGAACAACAACAACAACAACAACCGTCTGTCGTTTTTATCTGGAGGCCTGTTGATGGGATTTGGCTGCCGTCAGGTGCTGACAACAAAATACACCCGTGTCTAAGGAAGTGGTGCACCGACGGAGCTAATATGTTGATCTCAAGAAGGCGGCATGCATAGCAGGTTCACTTCTTAGTATGCTAACATGCTAACATGTGCTAATTAGCAGTTAACAGAAGGTACAGCTGCAACTGATGGGAATGACATTCGTTTTGTAGGTATTTCGTCATCAATCAACAGTTTCGGACAAATTGGACATTTTGACCTGATGATGAAAACTCAAGGGATCGCCAAAGTTGTTAACTATTCATCCCGAGTGTGAACCACGTTTGATTGCAGTCTATCTGGTAGTTGTCGAGATGTTTCATTGAGGAAGTAGTAGATGGAGCAACGTTGGCATCCAGCAGTAGCTAAAAATGACAAACTTACACAGTGTATGATGAGTCGACAAAACAAGCAGTTTTGAGATGTCACCTTGGGATGTGGAGAATTGTGAGAGGAATTTCTGACATTTTAAAGGCAACCAATTGATCGCTAATGGAAAAGAATCATTAGTCGCAGCGGTAACCGAGACCGTCCAAATGCTTTAAGTAGAATACTGAAATGCAGACGTGTGTTTTGCTGTTTGACGAAGACGAAAGCATTCTTTTTAAAGTAGAACATGAAAATGTGTCCTGCCTCCGACTAACAGGTGTGAGCCTGTCAAAACACTCCTCCTGTCCTACTTGTAATTATCAGCAGGAGGGTGACGTGATCGCGTTCTTCGCCCCAGTCGGCATTTTAAATTGACAGAGCATCAAAGGAACCCACCATCAGACTACTTACTTAAATCGTCTACTTTCCAATGAGCTCACGTTAGCTGGAATAATCAAATTCTGCACACGATTCGGATGTGTAGAGTCGGCAGGGTTGTGAAAGAACACGGTTGAAACTGCTTCAGGTTTTTGGCACTACGTCTGTGAAATAGAGCAGCGCTCCTGGTGACTTGGAGCCACATCAAGAGTGAAGTAAGCAACGAAATATTGAACAAGAATTGTATCCAATTGTAGAAAGAACCAATTGTATCGTCATAGTAAAAACAAGGGAGATAAGTCACAATTGGAAAATTAACTTTAAGAACCTTAAAATGATGTAGTTGTTAAGCGTTTTTTCCTCATGACAGTCCTCCACTATAACATATAATAATAATGTAAATTTCACTCACCTTTCACTAGGGATGGGACGGTATAGGATTTTGGCACACATCTGGATAAAAAAACAAAAACATACTCGCAATAATCATTCTGGTGAATGTTCCATTATCGGGATTATCAGAAATATCGTTACAAGTGACTTGAAAAAGCCGTCTAGCTTGTCGTCATGGTGTGAAAGTAAAAAACAGAGCCTGATTTCATTGTTCACTAAAAAGGATTTTCACTAGAAAAAAAGTAAAAAATATTTATTTCAGTTCAGTTTATTTATATCAAACCCCATGGCAAGTAATCATACAAACAATGATACAAAAAAATTAAATAAATAAAATAACTGATTAAAAAAAACTATTCTTTAACAATAACACATATGTACAACAATACTAATAATTACATCTTTAATGGCGCCATATATAAACGTATAAGCATATAAATAGAGAAACATAACTGTACCAATACATATGTACATATCGACACACTATGTATTTTCGCTTTAAATATTTAAACTTCTACAGTATATGCATACATGTACTCTATACATTTATATATTTTAGATATATGTTTCTTAAAAAGTCTTGTAAAGTGATTCTAAGAGTTTTAAGCACCTTTTCATGATTATGGGGAGAATATAGTGAATCACAATTATTTTGAGCTGGCTTTCTGTTTTCATGTCAAGGTTAAGCTCACGTGAACCAGACCTGATGCACGATGACACATCGCTATGATGCCCACATCCATTTCAACACACACCTTCAAATAAAACTGCCCTCTCACGCCCTTTTAGTCATTCCCAGCATGACTGGGCTTTGTTTGAACGGTGGGAAACAAACAAAAAGACACTCATCCTGAGCTGACACGTAGTGTGCATACGGATGCATACTAAATTCCACACGTAGAAAAGCTCTCACCTGCAAACAAACTTGCATTTCACCCCCCAGGCTGTCCTTTTTTTTTTCCACTGATGCAGACAGCAGGCACACACCCGGTCAAGTCAATTTCGTGTCTCGTTGTTGGACGGCGACCTGTGAGGACAAGCTAAAGCAAAGGCTCAGTCACATTTTGTACATTGCTGTAGCAGCGAGGCCTCCAGAATACCCCAATTAACCCCATTGTTTTAACATCTGTTCCACTCTGTTCCACTCTCGGTGCACAAAGCCAAAAATTATACTTCTGACGGGAACGTGAAGCAATCTATTAGAGGTGTAACGATTCATTCGATTAATCGATGAATCGATTGTCAGTCCTATAGATTCTACTAAATCGATCTGCTAAAATAAATAAATAGAATGAATCGTTTTGGCTTCACCAATAATCGATATAAATGCAATCGGATGAATCGTGATTCTTACTTATGATTAATGTTTTAATACGTTTAAGACACTCTCTCCCCTGCCAGCATGTAGTCTACTGAAAATGTTAAAAATAACCGAGCATATTTTAATTACATTTTTGTATTCAGCATAAAATATTATGCAGGTTTACTTTTTTTATCGAATAAATATGTTATTTTTTCACCTTTCAGAAAAATACAATTAGTCTCACTCGCATTATTGCATGTTTATTTAATGGATATAGAATTTTGGTTACAAGTTACTGAATCGAATCGAATCGTTACAAAAAAAAATCGGCCTTGAATCGAATTGACAACTACTGTATCGTTAATCGAATCGAATCGCTGTGAAGCCAAAGATTCACACCCCTACTGTCCATCCATCCATCTATCCATCCATCCATCCCTGCCTGCCTGGCTGCCTGCCTGGCTGCCTGCCTGGCTGCCTGGCTGCCTGCCTGGCTGCCTGCCTGCCTGCCTGCCTGCTCCAGCATATACTTTAATCCCCTCATCACTTCTTATCTGTTGTCTTCTTGTTTCATGCCTGCAAAAATGAAATTTCCCCAACTGTTGCGCTGCAGATTCATACCGATTCAGCCTATAACCAGGAATGCATCTCATGCGTTTGTTGACATATTCACTAATCACAGACAGATGATAATTCATCATCAACGTGAGCCCTTTTGTCTTCGATGCATGCTTCACATTTCTTCTCTCAAGTTGTGGCCCATCCATCACAGCGTGGAGAAAGTATTCCCGTCACTGCATGAACTTCGGCTGCTCCCCTCTTAGTTGGAAAAGCCTACTCATCGGTCTTTGACGAAAGCGATATATCTCAGATGTCATTTCTGCTCCAGGACCGCCCATCTCTGAGTTAGCATTTATTTTCTCCGCTCCATCATTCGGTCTGCACTAATGCTATTTGCAGAGTAGTTTTTAATTATCTCAAAACACGGGGCACTCTCTAATTGAATTTACCAGACGGACCAAATATTGGCCAAAGTAATGAGAGCATCTGTTTGGTCTTACTTTCATATATATACAAAAATGTTGAGCGAGAGCAACATGTTTCGACTTGGAGTCATCATTGGTTTTCTCAGCGGGATGATGTGCTGTTTCTGCTCTATACCGCTGTGATCTTCATTCCCTCAGACGAAATGATTCGCATGAATCGCTGAGCAGTTTGAAGCAAGTGGGGTCAACAGAGGCCATGCTAATGATCCTGTGATTCAGAGGATTCAGGAAGAAAGCATTCATTATGCACCGGATGCTATCTGCAGAGAAGTGCTCGTTCAGTAGCCGCGGCAAGGGCGGCTCTGTTCATTTCTTTTCCTGAGGTATTATAATGAATAAGACATAAGCTGATATCAATGGTCTGATGGTGAAGGAATTTGAATTTTAAATTGCTGTTCTAATAGACTGTTAGACGCCTCACTCTGAAGCTTCTCAGGATGATCTTTGTCCATAGATTTAATTTAAAATTCAATTTAAAATATCTAAACTGAAGCTTTACTTAAAGCTGCATTCACTGCTTTTATATGAACAAGCGCCAACTCCCCTCAGCTCTGTGGAGCATCTTTCAGCTCATTGTTTTGGTTTGAAAGCCCGCAATTTAAGTTAAAAAAAAATCTAAAAAGAAAACACTAAAATCGTTCTTCCTCCTCGTCAAACCTGTCGATTATGTTACCCACAATGCAACTCTGATCAATGCTGATCAGTCCGGTAGCTAAATATCGGCTAAATATTCATTCACACATTTGGAGCAGTACTGTTTTCATCGTATAAGCATACTGCTTGTTAGTCCGCGTAAATTAGTTGCAGAAATGTGCCTATTTGCATCCTCATTCATGGTGACACACACACACACACTCTCACTTTGTGTGTGTGTGTGGGGGGGGGGGAGGGGGGGTGCGAGTCCATTCATTCTCAGACGCGATGAGACTCAGGTGTCTGGTTCCCACATGAGGGTGAGTCAGGAGACAGTATGTGTCAACTGGGTGCAACAATGTTCTCAGAGCATCGGGAGGAGGCTGCTCTTCCGTCGCATCTCTCGCACCGACGTGCAATTTGTGCATGTGTTACAGTCGTGTCTGGCAGCTGCATCGGAACTGAGTTGCTGATTTATTAAAGCCATAGAGACAGGTTGGGCTTTAATTTTCATCCATTTTTACAATGTCTCTGCCACCTTAATACAATGAAGGTGAATGGAGTTTTTATTCTGGAGTCAAACAGTTTCTTTGGAAGTTCTTTTTAACGGGCCAAAGAAAACAGAACTATCACACTGGGGGGAAATGCTGTTCACTGCCAGGATTTAAGGTTGTATTTTTCAAGCTATCCACCAGTATATCATACCACTGTGTGAGTGCGTAGCCAAGCTTGTTGGTTCAGCCAATAAATTAAGCCTTAACTCTGTTTTACACAGTACCGATATGCACCCCACAGCAGTGACCTCCAGCTTGGAGCTATGCAGATTGATTTCCACGACTCGTGGTGATGTATATGCATGTCGACGTCAACGTTTCACGTTCAATACCGAACGCAATTTGAGTCGCGTCTGCCAATATTTCCACCACCTCTGATGTCACACTGACTGACACGCAGAGAGGAGTCCTCGGACTCGAAGAAGACGCCAGCGCAGCCAAAGTAATCAAGCATCAGTGGTTGAGTTCTCTGATATCTCCGACTGCAGTTTGATGATCCTCATATGTGGGAGCGTACGCCACCGCACGCCTCGGATCATTTGAATCTGGTGTGTAAATCGCCACGTGTTTTAAAGAGTAGTGTATGTGTGGATGCATACAGTGACATGTGCATGACGGTTAAGGTGTGTGTGTGTGTGTGTGTGTGTGTGTGTGTGTGTGTGTGTGTGTGTGCAGGGCAGGTATCAGGGCCGGGCAGGGAGGTGTGTGTTGCCTCCCCTGTCTGCCCTCGCCTGTCACAGTGTGGTGTGATGTCCGCTCTCGGTCTGTTCTCACGCCAAGGATCATACTGAAAACACACACTACTTCTCCGCCGACCGATCTCCTCAGTCACGCACAGATCACACGCAGACCCAGCACGGACGTGTCAACGCTGAAAGGGTTCGTTCAATAATACGATTGTCGAAAGAAATTAGAAGATAATCCGTTGTTTAAGTGATGCCAAACGCATGCTGGTTCCAGCTCTGCAGTTAGACGTTTCTATGTTTATACTTCAAATGTTATATGAACAAAAACAATGAATTTGAAGATGACAACTGGGGTTCTGTGAATTTGTTTTGACATATAGATAATATGTATATAATAAACAACAAAAGGCAAATAATTTGATACTTAAGACAATTGTTGCGTTCCTACAGCATATATTGTCAACAATAAAGCTTGTATACAAATAGAAAGTGTACTATAAATATTTGAAACATAGATTCAAATGTTTTGTGGCACACCGTACACCTGACTTCCACAATCAAGCGGAGGGGAACACTTTTTTATTGCCAGCAGCTGAAGTACTAAAATTAACAATAAAGACTGCTACTTTTAAATTAGGAAAACTACACTTTTAGATGATCATGTTCCTTTAGATATAAGTAACTGTCTACTTTCAATGTATCATAGATGAGAAGTGGCATTAGATTTTTGGGAAGTTTCAGACTCCCATAGCTTGACTGCATTGTCATGATGAGAAAACTCATCACGGCCTAAAAGCTGCGTTACTGCTACATTAAAGACTAACTTTGGTAGTATTGATGGATAATGCTGTCTCCAGCAGCTTGTGCAGGTCTCAGATTAATATTACAACTTTTTGACATCATTAGGGAAAGGAATTTACAGAGAAATAAAAACAATTTTCCTCATCATTTGCTTGATCCAATCCAATCTCCACTGTGTAATCTGAATATCAGGCAGCAACAGGCTCTTTTCAGTATTCTTACTTTGTTGTATATTTTGAACACAAAAACGTGGCAATTTTGGGTCCAGGTTGAAAAATTCAAAGTTGCGCTCACAGCAGTGACAGATTTATTGTAAGTGGTAATGTGTGAAAGACAAAACACTTTGCAGGATGAGTGACCATGACATCATCATCTGCAGTATTTCTTCATCATTGGATCTCTAAAGATGTTTACATCATGTAGAGCAGGTTGATGTTGTATATGTATTGTGTGTGGGGGGGAGGGGGAGTTGGGGGAGTATTCAAGTTCAAGGCCGTGAAAAGTGTTACATTTGTGCCACGGCATGGCTGGTGTCAGTTACATAAGACCCCCTTTCCATTGTGTAACTATGTTTATTTAGTTTTCCAGCGAATACTTGAAGAGGTGAATCGCGTAGAAAGACTCAGGAGGATACGCAGGCCTCAGAGGTGGAGCGGATGAAGTATTTTGTTGGCACTGCACTTGGAAAAAAGACATCAACAGTGTTGGGAAACGCTCTTGGGACTGCGTGGGGAGGTGCAACATAGATGATTTTTTTTTATTCATGTAGGGAATGCTATGCTAGTGCTCTCACTGTTTAAAATGTGTTTTTACTTTGTGGAAAGATTTCTTTTTTTTGTCGTGCCACGGCAAGATACCTCATTGTTCGATGCTATTGCTTTAGTCGTTAGAAGATGTTGTGTGTTTATACAAAGTCCCTCTGTAGCCAATGAATGCCTTCAACATCACACAGCACTTTGGTTGTATGATGATAGAAACTGTAGCAAGGGGTTCAGTGTTGGGGGATTTGTGTTGCTGCTTAAAATGCATGCATCATAATGTAACTTCATCAATATAAACATATACAAACTGTGGCTCAGATTGCTTAGCAACAAATTGCACTTACAGGAAGTAAGAACAGAATCGCTGCTCGGTTGAAAAAATGTTCCGCTTCCCTCTTCCTGCGTGGCCATGGCCCACGTCCACCCTTGGCAGCCCTGAGAGGTCGGCATTTGGAGAGAGGGGGAAATCAGCTCTGACAGAATGACAAGCTTCTCCGCTTCTTAGCGCTTACCATAAACTCATCTAATTGCTCCAGGGCTCCAAACCCACAATAAGGAGTCATCCGCTGGGGCCCAGAGCAGTGGGAGGCTCCAGCTGACTTCCGGAAAATTGGAAAGAGTTGAAAAGGGCTCACACGTGCGTGCACACACACACACACACACACACACACATGGTGAGGTTGCAAGTTTATCTTTGATAAAAATCTATTTTCTCCTCGCAACTACTGATGACCACAGATGTTTGCTGTTGTTGGCTAAGTGTGTGCATGACTTCCCTTAGCTGATGTCTGATCGCTCAGAGCGAAGGAACACGTGTCTGCGAGTGCACGTGTGTTTATGTCCGTGTGCCATCGGATCTTTGTCATGAGATCAGGTTAATAAAATCACAGCGGGGGGTAAATCACACACCGGGCCGGTCTCCCACTCGCTGCCTGGCTTCAATGGAAACGCTCTTGGCAGGTGATCACAGTTCACGGGCTGCAGGGTCAGCAGGCAGACTGATGAACTGGAATCCGGTTGGCCAGAAGAGGATGTTCCCATCAGTCGGCTAGCAGACATCACATTAGCACTCCAGGAGGCCTGATTGCCAGTATCAGCTTTACAGGTCACACGCTTATGTCAGCAATAGCAGCTGACTATAGCTAGTAGATTCAGACCTGCAATTAACGATTGTTTTTAATTGTGAAAAATCTCCCAGGGCCAAAGATGTATGTTCGACCAACATTTTTTCATCGAATTTAGAAAATCTGCAAAAGAAAATGGTAATACATGCTTCTTTCAGTCCCCTACATTTATACAACTATTTTGAGATAAGTTCACATGATCTCATACCCAAATGTTGACTTTCAAATTTGTCAACAGTCCAAAATCCGGATTTATTTGCTTTAAAGTTATACAAATATGGAATGGTAGCAAATCCTTACAATTTGAGAATGTAGAATAAAACAGTTATTCATGCTTGATCAATTATCTAAATCGCCCACTTGGATTATTCACCTTGATAATTACAGGAGAGCGTGTTGTGGTCACGTTTGTTGGCCCAGTAACACGGTGCGGTTGTACAAGATGTGCAATTATGTCACGCTCATCACCGTTGGAGGTAAAAAAGAAAAGTATTGCATGACTCTGTGATTTGTTCACAACTTGATCGGGGGTGATGACTCACATACCCTGAGGCCAGATAAGCTCTGAGAAGGACTTAATTGGGCTTGTTCTTTTCTTTTGAGCCCAAAAGACGCCTTATCAAAAGGGCTTTTGCAATTCTCCTAAAGATGGCCAAGTAGCTCCAGTAATATTTTGGAGACAGTACAATGACTCACAGGTCCCGGGGACCATTACAGCAGAGTTATTAGGGAGAATCTGCCATCCTCCCCTCTGTCATAATGGGTCCATTTCCCTTTTAGCACACACTCTGCTGTAAAGGTTGAAGCACATGGGAACCATCGGCTCATATAAATTTGAAATTACACTCTTGTCACTTTGTGGAAATCGTTTGAATCCTCAAGCAAATTTTGCCTGACAGGGCCAAGATAATTACATAATATTGGGGAGATTCATGGTAATAATTGCCCAGAAACCGAAATGGAAGACACCATTAGAGAAGGCATTCTCCGGTCGGTGGCGTCGGTTTGCAGTCGGCTCAGGAATGTAAAAGTTTAGTTCAATTTGTTTGAAGATGGAAAATGGAGGGATCTGCTCACAAAATGCTTGTCTCGTGCTATCTATCACTTCATGCAGTGAAACGTGTCTCCTCGGAGAACAACATGTGATGGAGAGGAGCGTGCCGGTCATGTTTTTGGTCCTGTTTGCCAAAGATAATATGAACGAACCACAGTCTAAGGTTCACTCAGTAGTAGCAGCTGTAAAAATAGAATAAAAAGCTCAATAGTGAAGCGCTACGTCTATTTCAGATCTCGCTCCTTCTGTTCGTCTCAGCTGATGATACTTATAGACTGACATATAGATATATACCAGAGTTTTTCAAACTATGACAGTTGAAAGCCTGAAAACAACAATACCATTAAAGTTCTTTAAGGACTAAAGAAACAATGCAATCAAAAGAACACATAGGTGTGATACACATATTTTTGATTCATATTCTTCACAGATATCATCCTCATCTCTCATGTGCATTGCAAATAAACATCCAACAAGTCACTGACATCATAGAAGTAAGCTCCTTGTAATTTCAGAGCTTGCCTGAAAATCATAAAGTCTTAAGTTTTCTTGAATATCAAAGATCTGGTTATACTTGTCTGTAAATCCATGGATTCATTGCAAACAGGAAGTGCTAATAGCTATTACAGCGTACTTGTAGTGGTGCCACAAATATACAGAATTATACTTCCTGTTTCCAAATTATGGTAACTGTAGATGCAACACAAAGATTACAAATGGGAGTTACAGAATTCATTAATCTATTTTTTTTTTTCATGTTGCACCATCAATACTCTGCCTCAGAATATCCCATAAACAGGGTGATTTTATCACACACTGTCTGCCATCTATTCATACACAGATATTTGCAGACATATAGACAAAACACCCAAACAATTTTAAAATCACTGACGTGCTGTTCAGAGTTTGAAAGCCGCTGGTGTAGACTACACAGTCAGTCCCAACATAAGCAGTCTGGAAGAGAACACAGCGAGCTCGATTCTGTGATTCAACGTCTTCCCGTGTCTTAGTCGTCCGATCCCACCCTTCAACCCACCCAAAACACACACAGACTCGCACACAAAGAAATGGGCAGATAAATAGACAAATGCATCCGAGGCCACACAGATTCATACGCACAATTAGATAAGAAAACAGACACACACCCTCAAAAGCTTATCCCAACCCAAAATACAAACCCGTACACACAGACATCCCCTCCAGACGCACACACAGGTCGGTGTGTCCCGGCAGTGAGCAGAACTCATTGTCTGTTTCCTGTTAGCTGTTGGCTGCTCTCTTTGTCCAGCCATAACAAACCACACAGTTCCTCCTCGTCACTGCTCTGGGATTCTATTGATTGACCTTTTTCAACCAGGCATGTCAGGTCAACTTCAGTGGTTGAATTTCTCTGGTCACTGGTTTCCCATATGTTCGTGTCAGAGATTTCCATAGATCTGCCCGAAGGCTTTATTTATCTGCTTCATTATGCAACAACAGCAGCTACAGGATTAGCCTGGCTAATAGATGCTAACGAAGAGGTCAGAAGAGCATGGAATAAAACATTTTTGTGGACAATATTACGAAATTCATAAATCAAAGCAAATGAGACATTAAATAGTCCCTAAGTAGAACTCAGCTTGTTAGAATGAGGCTGAACGTTTGAATGAAGCGTTGAGAGGTGTGTTGATGTTTCATCTGACAAATCTATATGTGGGTCATTGGGACGATTGGTGTAATTCATGAACTACTGGTATACAATGGGCAGACACTGGATTTAGTCCCACATTGGTCATCAATAATCTGGCGATCACATGACTTTGTGGCATGCCTGAAGGTTTGGTCTGCTGTCTTGCAGTTTGAGCAGTTCCACCGTCGACCTGATTTGTCATAAATTACTGGAGGAGTATTTTACATGTTGTGGTGACAACTGTTGTCTGCATCTTCAGCCAATTACAGCTAAATATTTTTCTTTTTCTTCTTACTGTACGTCAAAAGAATTAAACAAAAAGCAGCAAGCCCGGTGGTTGTATGGAAATAAGTGCATGGCCTTTACTTCAATGTTTAGACAGATTTCCAGAATTTCATTTTTTTTCCTTGTGTCCTAATTTTCTGAGCCACACTTGAGTTTCTTGTTTTCAGAGTATCAACATTTGACTGCTTTGCCACTGAACAAGAGTGAACAATCTTCTCTGTCACACAATCCAGTGGTGACAATGCAGTGTGTCCATTGGGTTGACTGGGTGCTGGTTGGTTGGTCTTCCAATCTGAAAAATTAGTGTCTCAAGAATGGAGGGCCATGAATATAGCACAGATATTCATGGTCCAGAGAGGATGAATCATCCTAATAACTTTGATCTCTGACTTTTCATGTAGCGCCACCAATTAGTCTTGAGTTTCCACATGTCCAACATGACAGGATAACTCCATTAATAACAGTTTAGCACTTTGTTCTGGAAGGGAAGTATATATTTAGTATTGTTAAGTCGTGCACACAGACTTTTCCTGCCACTGTTTGTACAGTTTTCATTTACTTTCAGTAGCGTCCTGAAGGTTTTTTGCTGTAGAGAAGTGAAACCACATCCATGCCCAAGTATATGCTGTTAATCCAGGCCAGACATGAAACATCCGTTGCAGCTCCATTCTTCTTGCTTCAGGCCATGAAGAGTTTGTCATGTGCCAGGTTTCCTTTCATCACAACATTATTAAAAACCCCTTATGTGACTTTGCCCCGTCAGTATTCAGTATTCGCTTTGCAAATCCAGCCTGAATAGCGAGGATGGGTAAGATGTTTAACCAAATAGCTTTGCTGCCATTATAAGCATTGTATTCATGAATACCAAATGAGAACTGGCAATGTTTTGCATCTCGTTCTGACATTTTCTCTAATTGAGGTTGTGGCACTTAGGGATTGTAAATGATCTTCTTATTCACTGAGATGATAACCCATGTGACCCACTCTGGCTGCTGAGATGAAGTGATCCATCTGAACTTTAAAGCTTGTCACGCAGCCGTTTTAAGTTCATCTGATCTTAATTTAATTCCCAAAATGAGGCATCGGGTTGGCATCGGATTAAATAATAGTAAGTATTTAAATATGTCAGGACTGTCTCCATGGTGTCTTTAAGATTAAAGGCCCTCCCTTAAAATGCTTATCTGACCTTTAAATGAGTGACCTCACTCACTCACTCACTCACTCACACAATTGTTCATGCTGTAGTCCGCTTTAAATAGTGCTTCTCCTGCCGTGTGAAGTAGAGGTCGTGAAAGCGTTATCCATCAAACCATCAGGTACCATCAGTCTTTCCCCTCTGACCTCTGTAATGACCCGACAGACCACGTCATTCAACAAGGAAGTCATTGTACCTGCTGGAGGACACAAATTCCCCTATCGTCACTTTAGTCTCCTGCTCTGCTGAGTGGGGCTCCCAGAAATGTTTCACACAGGTGGGGCGCACTCAAACTCCTGATTTGGCAAAACCAAAAAGCCATTACTGAATTACAGGAATTCTATTATGCTGTTCTAGTATATTTGAAAAAATGTTGACAATTATGTAATAACATACTGATACACTTTGCTTTTCCTCACCCAACGGGACGGATTTGTTTGCACATTTGCCGAAAATGTTTTGCTAATAATAGATCTAGAAATGTGGCAACAACCTTGAAGAGACGTCCGACAAAACAAGAAACACAATGAGTCAGTTGTTCGCAAAGCCGTTAAATGGATTCCCAGGTAGTCCAAAGTTATTTGGAAGAGAATATAAAGGTGAAGTGTAATATTTTGTAATCATTCACCACAGTTTACACGTTGCCTTATCTAGTGAAGTGATCTCGTAAATCTCTGATGTGCTTTCATTTGTTTGTTATTCAAGTAGATGATATGACTGTTTAGTGGCTTACAGTCCTCTACTATAACATAGGTGATGAACGATGGCCAGAACTACAACAATGAGTTACGATAACCCAGAAATCCCCATTCCTTGGTGAGCTATAATTTGATTGAACATGCCTTTACAAGTCAGCGGCAAATAATGATATATGAACTTTCAACAAGATCTAAAAAGTCATGCTTTGTTGATTAAGGCTTTGAGGATTTAGCACCTCTCTCTCGAGGAAAACAGCTCAACTTTCCCTGCTTTTGTCGATACTCTCGCTGAGACATGAAGACAGCCCCACAGACAGACGCAGAGGCAGACCATGGGCGTGATGGGCTAAGCGACTGGTCAGACAGCAACGGGAAGTGGAAATGAAAACTAATCAGGCGGAGTTGGGGTCTAGTCAGGGAAATCAGGTCAGAAAGCTCTCACTGTGGTTCTCGCCGGCCCCTCCTCTCCATTTCTCCCCCCGTCTCCTTTTTCTACCTCTCTGGCAGTAGCGTAGCCCCAATCACACCACCTGCTTTCCCCATCAGCTCTCCGCCGCCGTCCCACTCGGTGCAGAGTGAGTGCTGTGCTGTTCTACGGCCCGCTGACTTCAAACATGAGCTACTCCAGGAATGATAATGACAGAAACATGCCTGGAAAAATAGGATTGTCCTCCAAAAATACACTCTGCTCTTTGTGTTGCTGGTCCATTTTTTTTTTCGATGTGTGTGTGTGTGTGTTTGTGTGTAATTGGCACGAGTCAGGTCTCAGCGCATGGAGTGATTGATGGTTGTTCTCTTCTACCTGTTTACCAGTGTTTGGATGTGATTGGCTGGGTGCGAGGCGGTAATAAAAGGCTGGCGACGCAATAACAGGGATTGTTCAATCCCAAGAAGCACACCTGTCCGATGCCAGAGCTAAGGAGTTACACACACACACACTGCCTGTGAGACATTCCCACTGTGCTCCATTTCACATTCCAATCCTCTGACAGCATGTCTGCTTTTATATGATCATATTCAAGGTTTACAAAAAAATAAATGACACCTTTTAGCCTGAAGGACTTGTTTGTTTTCGTTTGTCCACCGTTTGGGAAAGAAAACCTGATGATTTCTTATTGGACGGTTAATGGACGTCCCTGCTACGCAGCTCCCTAGACGGATCTAGTCTCTATTGATTCTCCTTATTATTGATTTTTTTTTTATTTTGTTAAAAATTATATTTGATGTCATCTGTGGAAGTTTATGGCATTTTATTGGGTCATAGGCAGAAATTATATGCAGACAGATGGGGAAAACTGGAGAATGCACAGCAATCATAAACTACAGTTAAATGCACAATTTCACATTATGGACTCAAGCTCAATTAGTTTTGACTCTTTCAATGCGGAGTGCGAGTTAGAATTACATTACATAATGACACAGAGGGCCAATCGACACACTTTGTCACACGGAGCAAAGTGACCGTGACATGATGAATTAACGTAGGCGCTCGAACCATATATATGAGTCTTAAAGACTCCAGGAGTTACATCATGCTTGTCAACATGCCGGCCCAATTACAGATACACCTGCCAACAGATGGGAAGTCACGCGTTCAGCTCGCAGGAATGTCCTTGTCACAGCGGCGGGGCATCAAGGTCTCCTCAGGAATGTCGCTCTCGGGCCCGTCACCTGCTCAGCACTTGTCAGCATGACTGGTAGACACATACATGGACTCTTTGACCATATAAGGCTCTGGTGCCAGTGTGGGTCATGACTCAGTGGTGTATATATGTAGCCTTGTGCAGCCTCATAGAATAAGAATGGATATGGGAGCACACCTGTTGAATCATTTAGGTTAGCGGTTCCCAACCTCTTTGTTTCGTGAGCCCTTGAAACAAAGCTATGCCTTGTTGCGGGTAGACATATTTTACATATGTCTGAAGAGTGAGTATCCCTTCCCAAATTCTTTTATATCATATTTTTCAGATGCCTGATCACTTTGTGAATTAGAGCATATTTCTAGCCAAAGATAGCAATCCCATCCTGTTTTGGATTTCGTTGGTTTTAAAGAGGAATACTGCCAGTACCCCCTTTGGTACTGCTATAGATTTAAATCCCTAGAAATGGGAGACAAATATATGATGTCATTTTTTTTTTTAATTATCAGTCATTTCCTAAAAAAGCTGAGGGCTTTAGTTTGTAGTAAAGTTTCCTGAAACGTTAGTAATTGTATCTCTATTCCCAGGAAATCTGGGCTTTATGGAAGAAAGATGATGTATGTGGGATTGACTCAAATGAACTACAGCTCCCATGTTCATGACAATGAAAGAACATGTCACCCATGCCATGTGTTTGTAATAGTTTTGGACAACTGTAAAAGCCTATGAAACACAGGAATAAGCTATTTTCTGGCAAATGGTAAAATAAATGGTAAATGGCCTCATTTATATAGCGCTTTTGTCCAAAGCGCTTTACAACAATGACTGACATTCATTCACACATTCACACACTGACGGCGGAGTCAACCACACAGGGTGACAACCAGCTCATCAGGAGCAATTAGGGCGAGGTGTCTTGCTCAGGGACACCAGGCACTCAGCTAGGAGGAGCCGGGGATCGAACCGGCAATCTTGCGGTTGCCAGCCAACCCGCTCTTCCTCCTGAGCTAAACCCCCCCTGGCTTTGGCCACACTGTCAATACACATTACTGAGATGCATTTATGGTTGGTTTTGGTCTTTAGATAATCTAAAATTCTTTAACTTTTTCTCTATGAAATCGCCCTGAAGCATTTCCAATATAGTGACCTAACAGTATGTAAACTCTACCTAGGGAATAAATAAAAAAAAACATGTCAACAACCCTGAAGATTTCCATGCTATCCATCGTTGTAGCATTTTAGCAAGAATTTAGATTTGAATACTTGCAGATACATTCAGGCCCAAAGAATTAACCTAAATAGGTAGAAAGAACAAACTGTTGACCATTTATGGAGTCTGACATAGTAAACAGTCAGCAAAGGAAGAGGATAGGTTGACGTATTTAACAGCAACTTTATGACTGTTGCAATGTGCCTGAAATAAAACTCCAGGAATGTAAAAAGTGTGTTTCCAAGTCTATTTGTCATACAATAGTATCCGATCCCTTACTAACTCGACTGCTGTACTTTTGATGCTTGCGAGATGTTTTGAGCCTTTGAGCTTGTTGTTTATTGAAACTGACGCGTAATGGACGTGGAATTGCGACGAGAATGCGACATTCTTCCACCTCAATTGTGATTCCTCTTCCAGCACAATGACTAATGGAACACAAGAGCCTCAGATGGATTGTTCTGACACCGAATGGCACTTTGCATGCATCCGCTTACATTGTGTCAGACTCGTTCATTTAGTTTGTCCCCACGCAGCCTTGAGGAGGAATTTGCTCTTGTTAGAGGAAATGCCACCGTACGGCTGAGCATTTACAATGAAACAATTTGGTGTTGATCCAAATCTTCTTCCTAAGAAGGAAAAGATTAATGCGAAACCAACATTCCCCCATCATTCTTCCTGTGGTTTGTCAGAGGAATCCACATTTTCCTCCGGCTAATGTGCAGTTCACCCCCCCCAACCCCGCCATCTGCGTAATCCTCTCAGATTGGGTCCATGACATCACCGGGTGATAACAACATGAGAGCCGCCGGCTTCATTGGGGAAAGTCTGAAATAGTTTGGGCCAGAAATCATAACAAAGTTTAAGGGATTTGGAAAGGTTTCTCAGTGATGTACGAAAAGATTTTTCTCTCTGTTAGATCTTTTTCCTTTATGATGCATGAGCACATTTGGTGCTGGTTTTCCTATGTGTATAGAAAAAGGATAAAGCTGGTCATGCTCGGCACATTCACTCAAGAGAGTTCATCTCGGGTCCTTTGTGAATGGAGGACACCCTCCAAGTCACCCACAGGGTCTTAGTCATAGCATAAACATCCCAGCTGCATCTGTTTCTCCTTGATTTCTACTCACTTTTGAAGTTTAATTTGTTTTTAAATTCCAGCTTTTGCCCACAAACAGTTAAATTGTCGGTTTACATCATGCGATTCGGTTTCACTTCTTCCTTTGTAATCTCCCATATTATGCAACTGTTTAGCAGATTCCCTCAAACCCTCCAGTGGGGATTTTTGTTGCCTGTAGAGACGATGATGGACTAAGTGGAACTGAATCAGCACGACTGCGATTAGTCCCAGAAATGAGCCAAGGTTTGAACTTATCAAATGGAGCCTCCTTCATCCTGGGCCATCCGAACCCAGATCTTAGCTGCAAAGGGATTATGGATTAAAGATGGAGGGGATAGGGCGAGAATATCGTGACAGATATCACCGTCCCGAAGGCCTTTTATAGACAGCGTGCCCATGTGCATTTTTCATAAATTGATAATAAGTTTCACAGGGAAACAAAACAACGGACGTCTTCCCGTCTCCCGTCACCGCACCTTGTTGCTACTCATTGAACAACATAGTACTAAGATGTCTCTACCGGCATTTTGTTGCTCTTCTCTTTGTCCCTCCAATCATTTGAAAGGACCGACTGTGACTCACTTTGTCTTTTGGTGTCAGTGCTGGTGTGTGCGAGTGCAGAAAATGTGTCAAGTGTTTGACACCATGCACGGAGCTCCTATCTGGACCGATGAGCGCATTGCCCTGTGAGCAGGTGGCTAAACATAGCCGAGAACCTAAATGAACAACCTTTGTGCAGCACTTACAAAAAGGTATTTGACCTCATGTTCAGCCCCTAAACTGTGACTCCAAAGTGAGGTATTACTCTTATCGTTGGCATGAAGTCAGCACACTTGCATGTGTGCCTCAGCAGCTGTCGTTAAGGCTCTAAGTGTGTGCACGTGCATTCTTATCTGATATGCGCATGCTTGGCTGTGAACTGCGACATGTGTCCTCTTGACCTCAAGGTCAAACTCGGTGGCCTTGCCCCTGTAAGGCAGAAGACCGGGCTTTGCTTTGCCCCTTCACGCTTGCCATAATGAGCACACTTTGGGTTCACGTGTCACGTTTATTCAAGGGGTCCGAGTGTCTTCATCAGTATTCAGCTTCAGTTGTGCAGCTGTGACTTAAATTGCCGTTACGAGATCTGATTCGCCTTTCTTCCGCAGCAGATATAACACCTCGGTAGTCTGACAGCTCATTCTCACAAAACTGTTTTGACATATAGTCTAAAAAAAGACATTTGCAGCAGCACAGACAGCATTTTATCGATCTGTGAAGTCACTGTACACAAAGCTTAGCAGACAGATGTCGAAATGAGTTCTCATCTCAGGCGGAATCACATTATTTACAACTTGTGGCGATACTTTTGGACAGTTTGTTTAGATATTATATTACAAGTGCTGCTGTAAATTAGGCGACTGCATGTCTTAGATGGTTAGATTTGTGGTCATTTAAATGTGAATGGATCCCATTTGTTTAGATTTGTTTGAATTTGATGAAACTACTGATGAAACCATTTCCTGTAACCAGACACATCATACTGGATAAGACTGGACTCAAGGTATTGTCTGGGTGGACAGGCATTAGTCAGTCTCAGTTGAAACTACGGTCTCCCAAATGATATATTTATGTATCCTTCTTCTCTAAAGGTGAAGGAAATCTTAAGGATCTGTAGAAGCATTTATGATGCCATTTCTTCTTTATTGGATAGGCCATAGTATAAATGAGGACACCAGACCTTTTAGCAATTTCACAGAAAAAAACACAGCAAGACTATAATCTATAAAAGCCACAAACTTGCACCTTTATTTGTAACAAATTCCATCTTGGTTAAAGCTTCCGAGAGGGGTTCAACTGCTTATCAGCTGAAGGGATGTTTTAGAAAATCCACCTGCTGGTTGGTTGAAGATAACGATGATCAGAGAGCTGCGTCACCTGTGGTGCATGGAGTGCTTTTTCATCCAGCCTTGTTGGAGCAGACTGCAGTTTATATTAGCCTTAATGGTGCAAAACCATCAAGAACTGCAGAGGAAGGGGAGGTTTTGGATTGAACGACTAGAATTCCAACAATGTTCCATTTCAGACCTACCACCAGGAGGGTTTCTGTGTTTGTGTGTGTGTGTGTGTGTGTGTGTGTGTGTTGCTGGCATGGATGGCTGGAATGGAACGATGTTAGACCAAGTGGTAACCTCGGAATTTTCTCTTCATCTGCCTTAAGCTTTCCTAAACCGCCGCTGATGCAGAGACACCATCGCTAGATGATAACAAAGACTAACCAGCTGTGCAAAATATTTTCCCCTAAACTTATCCGAAGTCCTCCGGCACACCTACGTGCACGCAGACACGTATATACACACAACCTAAGGCCCAAAGTATTCAAACCCTTATAAGGTAAAATCGCAGGTCGGTTTGGAGTGAATCTGTTTTGCAGCGTCCCGGGCGAACTTTGGTATTTGCGGCTGGGAAAAGCATCAAGTATGCAGAAAGGACATCCTTCAGTGTTTGTTTTCTCTGCTTCCCTGTATGCATCCTGTGGTTCTGACTGACTGGCTGCTGGCATTACGTAAAAGCCAGACTCCGTGCTTATATATTTTTTTCCACCTCAGTTTTGGTAAATGATTCAGCAGAGCCTGACTAAATGAATGTTTTCAGAGCCTGGTTATGAGTATAAACAGCTTTCCATTTTTTTTGGCCTGACATGCTGATCGTTCCAAATTTGTGGTTTGTCTATGTGTGCATGCTGCACATTTTAGACGACGTGACATTTTATGCATACACGTGCCATTTTGCTAAGTATTTGCAGATTTGGGTATTTATTTGGTAAAAGTATTGATTAATATGCATGGGTTGCATGTGTCCCTGTGTGTGTGTGTGTGCGTGTGTGTGTGTGTGTGTGTGTGTGTGTCTCAGGGCATACCTGAGCTCCCAGCTATGTAGTTAATCATATCCACCTACGGTCATTCAATAACCCCCCGGTACAAATGGCGACTCACGCCACAGCTATCCCACAATGACCCCTTCTCCTCTTTTTTATCACCAGCTAGTAATTATGTGCTCCAGTGAGAGGCATGCAACCTGCTCGCAAACACGCACACACGGAGGGACACACACTCTTGCTTGATTAGCAAACCTAATGGATCGCCTTGCTCTGTATTCCAAGAACATTCCATAAAGCAGAGGGCCATATAATTGCTTTCTACTATCAGAACTTCCAACATTACCCCACCTTTACATGCACCTATACCTCAACCTGCATCCTTTCACTTTTGGACCTATAAATGAAATCATTCGGAGATGCCACACTGCTAGACAAGTTTATTTTCCCTTCATACTGTCATTGAATCAAGTGTTTCCTTGTATTGTGGAAATGGTTTTTCTGTAGTATAAAACCACAAAATTAGCATCCAACTCTGCTGCTCTATGGAGCTTTTAGCTCATTGTTGTGCTTTTCCAGCCAGACTGTATAGTTGAGTCTCACCGCTCTCATAAATCTTCCATATAAAACTGTAGACAGCAGTTTCCAGTAAACTCCCACTGGCAAGCCAAGTGTTTGCTGCCTGTGCAGCATGAAACAGCAAAGAAATGAAATCAACCAAGGAGCTACCAAACTGAGAGCCGTGATGATTTTGTCAGGACTTCACAGAGACCAAGAGAGAGCTAAAACACTACGAGATCTGGACTTTTATTCTTCACATGGCAGAAACATTAATTCATTCGGTTTTTGTTTTGTTTTTTTGACAAAAAGTCAGTGTTTTGAGCAAATACGCTCTAATATCCCACTGTACACTGCTGTCCAGCTCAGCACCCATCAGCAGACTAGTTAGTGACTATCTGGTGAAAATAGTATAGCATTTAGCAGCCATAAATATGTTGCTATGAGACCAAAAACAGAGCTAAAAGAGAGTGAAAATTGGATTTACCCGTCATTTATCAAGTGGCCAGAAACAAGTCTCCATATTATATGAATTTGTTCCGTAACTGCTGGTAAATAAGCAGCTGCTCACAAGTTCACCATCAACGATACCTGCTTCATAATGGTGCAGATAATACAGTGCATACTGACAGACAACAGAGTAGGAGTAGTAGGAATCTACTGTGCAGATATAATTACCAGGACACATCGTATCATTTATATCTGACTTGATTCCCTTCATTATCAGATTTATCTGAAACGTGTCTTGCATCCCAAGGTGTGCACGGCTTTACATGTTGGGGGCACGTTCAATAAACACATTTATTTGTGCAGTTAGACTTAGTTTAGACTTGTAAAGTTATCAAGTTTGAGCTGGCAAAGCTGCCTTATAACTGCAGAAAGTTGCAGCGTCGGCGTGTGTTTATTGGGTGTCATGTCTGTGCACGTAAACATTTGATGCTCACATTTGGCATTCACACCTACAGAATAATGATCTGCACACCGGAGTAAAAAACATGCTTGTGTAGGAAAACATGTTGTTTTCACTCACAAGTGCAGCCACAGTCAAGTTTGCACATAGTCATGCATTCTTTGTTAGCTTAAGTTTCCATGTTGAAGCAAAGGCTCGGCCGGGGGCTATTTTCCTACCAGCTTCAGCTCACCCAATGAGGTCACTCCATCCAGAATCCTGGGAATGTCAAGAATGGCGAGGTTTAAGAGCTCCTGAATGACACTATACGGTTATCAGATGGAAGCGGGGCTGATTGAGACGGGAGGTCGAAATGTGATCCACTTCTATCACGGTGAAATGAAGGAGGGGGGGAGGGGAGTGACACACTTACTTCACCTTATAGCTTGTTCTCTAATCTGGGATCCACCTATAGCAGATGCCAGGACGTCACTTCGACACTACTTCATTTACATTGTTGTTTTAAATTGGACATGAACACCGAAGGGCGATTACATTAGCCCGACACCAAAAGCATGATTCAGAACTGAACTCGGGAGGCACAAATTAGGTAAAAGGCAATGTCCTAATTTAACCCCCTGAATCAGTTGTAGATTAAACTGGATTACTTATGAGATCAAAGGCAGTCTGAACTAGTGAACTAGTCTGCAACAAAGCTACATGTCGGTGCTTTGTGTTTTCTGAGGTGAAAGGGGCCATTTGGGCTAATTCTGTCTAATTCCATACAATAACATCTTTGTAAACTGAGCATTTGCTTGTAGTGCAGCCCCAGTGTCAGCTAATGCATCCTTGTTCTTCTGCGCAGTCACACCATACTGTAAGGCTACTGTAATTATTTTAACTATTGGAAAATAACTGATAATGAAAATTAAATGATTGTTTTCAATGTTGTTATTTTCTTGATTGATTACTAGCTCCATCATACGGCAGAAAATTATGAAAAATACCCAAAATCATCATATTTATTCAAATTGCTCATTTTTCATCCCAAAGACATTTTATTTATGATCTTGTAAGACAAAGAAAGCAGAATAAGTAAGGTAATAGTAAGAAGAAAGACATTTAAAAATGATAGCTCTGTCTCTCTGTCGCTGTAGAAAAACTTGGCAGGTACACAGATGAGGCTGCACATCCACAAGAAATATCATAATAAATCATATTTTTCACATCGTTTAAACTATTCTGCCATCCCTTTGGAGGTTTAGTGTTGCAGTGTCATCTGTTAAATCACATAAGGGTCAGTGTGCAACACAAAACACAGTCTAAGGATTGTCTGCTCTCCCAAAGTAAAGTGTCCCATACAGTGATAAACAATAAGCAGGTACATACATTTACATTTAGGACATTTAGCAGACGCTTTTGTCCAAAGCAACTTCCAATAATTACATTTGTCGATAGAAAGAAACCACAACATATCATTGCCGTTAAAGTAAGAGCAAAAAAATAGAAACAAGTGTCCTCGTCTGAGTAAAGTAGTAGCTGTTCAGCAAACATACTTTAAGAACAACAGTGCTATGATCAAAGTGCTATAGGTAAGAACATAGAAGTGCTTTTTTTGTGGAGAAGTGGGTTGTGCAGAGTCGAGGTGAAGTCTGAACAGGTGAGTCTTGAGCCTTTTTCGGAAGATGGCAAGTGACTGACATTGGTCAGGAGTTCATTCCACCATTGAGGCGCCAGAACAGAGAAGAGTCGGGACTTTGCTCAGAGACATACTGATTACTGAATCTTGCTTTTAGTAGTATTTTCGTAATTTTTTGAAAAATCCACTGACTCGAAGGTTTATTATCTTAAATGTATTGTAATCATCATGAAACCTGCCCAGTTATTTCCTGACAGATGTCCAGACGAGCTGAGCTGAGTGGGGGTGGGGGGGCTCGGGTTGGTAGTCCGTATGTTTTTTTTGACCGGGCTGAGACGGAGATCCTTGCTATTCCCTCAAGTGTCTGGAAAGTGTGCCGTTTCCATTACAGTCTGTCTCGTTTCACTGCAGCAGTGGCGAGGTTTTTCGCATGGAGGCCGGAGGGCAAGAGGCGTGCTCCATGGCCTTGTGAGTCCAGGCCTCGGCAGTGTGATGTAAGCGTGGGCGTGGCTGCGGCCCGAGACACATACAGGTTACACATGTGCAGCTTCAGACTCAGCTGGACGGGCCTGACTGCCGGCAGCCTGGCATCACTCATCGGACGAGGCTGGGGGCTGTTTTCAGACTTTGTAGCAAGATGGGGCGGCCAATTTGAGGAGTAATAGGCTTACTGTTTAGCATGGGCGAGCGGTCATAATAAGCTATAAATGCAGTGCATGCCCAAGCCCTTCAATAAAAATAATTGAAAATATTAATCTGGCAGTGTGTTCAATTATACAATACCTTAGTTTTACTGTTTTGGTCTTAAATCCGTGCCTAATCTGTCCCGTTTTGCTTGCGAAAAGCTGGAAAGCTGACAGCTTGTTTCGCGCATGCGCACTGTGACACCGACTAGTACAGTTACTGCTAAAGGCCGTGTTTACTGTAGATGAGCATTTTGAATGGCAAAAAAGCTGTCAGTGAAGCAGCTTATCTGCCAACGCGCATGCGCAAAAATGACTTGTTTGAATTGTTCAGCGGGAAACTGTCAGTGGTTCATTCATTGTGTAGCCTGGTCAAAATGGCTGAAAATATTAATTATATTCAGGCTTTGCGTTCAGTGCTGTTTTCGCGGAGACCTTTTGAGGAAAAGAAAGCTATAATTTCAAGTGGTCGGCCTACTCCTGAAGGAAATATCACAAAGACTGCAAAGAATTCCGTCCGTCACTTTCAAGCTAGCGCGTATGAGAAACATAAATGGCTAGCTAGCCGACCCCCCTCCCGTCAAACGATCCGGTCTGACAGCGACATATTGCCTGTTCATTCATGAAAACCATCTCGAAACACTCTCAGTCAAACAAGGTGGGGAATGAGAAATCTGCGGCGCTACTAGCCTAGTTTGTTTTAAAAACACACCGGCAGCAGCGCCTACTGATCTGAGACGTGTCAGTGAGTTACTGTAAATGCTGTGCGGAAAACCAGCTGTGGTCTGTGATTGAGGTGCAGACGGGTGAGTTTGGAGCTGACGAGAGGATCGCGCTGACGACCGCTTCGTTACATTTTTCTCATTGAAAAACTATACAACTGGCATTTAGATGATGTTCTCCATAAAAAAAATAAGTGAAATACTGTAATAACAATTCAGTTTTAGTAATCAACCGCTTATAGTGATCAAATGTACTCTGGACCAACGTGATCACTACAAGCTGTTTCCACTAACCATATTATATTTTTTATTAAAAAATATAATGCCCCCCCACGGGCGCGCATGGTATTGACACTTCTGCATGACCGCAGTAAAAGGTCACCGCTCGCCACTGCTGTTTAGCTAGATTGCAGACTGACTAACATGCTAAGAGGAAAGCATGCTACATACATGAGCTAATATTCAAGTGATATTCTCTGTAGGTTCATAGCACTGCACAAACCCTTTCACATTTCTCTAAAAAAAGGATTATAGGATTATAGGAAGGAAAAAATGGATTATAGCCGCTTAAAGTGAACGATCAACCATCAAGTTACAGTGTTATGCTGCATTGAGGAAAAAATAACATTTGTTTAGTTTGAGAGTACACAAAGGCCTCTAAACACAACCAGTATAACCTCTGCCATTTATTCGGCAATTTGTCAGTTGAATCCTCCTCAAGCAGCTGTAGTCTACAATGATGACATCAGTGTAAGTTTTTTATTAAGCTGGCCCAGTTGAGACCTACACACAGCCAACAGCCCATCTGAGCGTAAAAGTATAATGACTTTTCAGTGATGAGAAATAATAAGGGTATAGAATATCAACTGTAGTTAAACTGTCTGGACATTATACAGCATGTAATCCTCCCACGATAACATCATCGTTATACACAGACACGATCATCTGCTACTTTATTGACGGAGAGTCGGACTGTCAAATGGCTTTGTCCTAATGGTGCAACTATTTTATGAGTTCAGTTGCTCTCTGTTTTTCACCGTCTGGACCCTTAAATACATCCTACTGCTTTGTGAAACTATCAAATAAAAAATAATGCCCTAGTTAAGTGCTTAAATACTTGTTTTAATTTTGCTGATCTCACACGTTTCCTGCAACATGCCTTCTAACCAGGGTACAGGGCTAATGAACTGTTTCAGCCATTTACTAAATGCTACATGTTAGGTGTGTAAGCGTAGCTACCCTGTGTCACTGAGGTTGCAGTCATGAATTTAAGTTATTTAAATGGCACACCCATATAATGTATGTGGGTGTTTTGCAAATCTGAGTATGCATGCCTGCATGTAAATGGGAATATATGAGGAATATTAATTTTCATTAGCCATGTCCACCGCATCTCCGCAGAGGTGGAGTGAATCCCCAAAGCCTTCCACTGCTGGTTTGGGCCTCTGTGGTAATAAACTGTTCGATTGCATAGAAGGAAGTATCCAACTCTGCTTTTTGTTGGCACTTCAAACAAGATACAGGTTCTTTTTATCATATAGTAGGGGATTTCAATTATAAAAAAAATCTTCTGGGAAAATGTCACATCCCCTGGCTATACTGTTCATTGTGATCCAGCAATTTGCCATTTGAATAGACTAGACAAACCCATTTTAACAACGTGATGCGTGACAGCTAAAAAGACTGATAGCAAGGCAGGGATGTGGATAAGCTGAAAGAGAGAGAGAGATGATCTCCATGGAGGGAGCTGCAACTTATCTTTCTGAGGTTTATAATGAGGAACAACAATGGCATTCTCCCAGAGCAACATAAATGGTCCATATTTCCTTTATTTATTACTTTATTGGAAAAATGGCTATCCTACACATAGTCCCTCGTTTTAATTTTACTTAACCCTTAGAGACCCACAGTGACCCGTTTAAGTAATCAATCTTAGTACATGGGGCACTAACCAAGTGAGCTATACGAGCACCCCAAGATTTGGAGATTTCTGAAGAATTGCGATTTTCTGCAATAGCATGTATTTCTGTGTGAAATGGCTACTGTGGGGACTGAGATCATCATGCATGAATACACTTGGGCTCACTGGATCCACACTAATACCAGCCTTACAGTCAGCTGCATTGTATGCAATTGTGTGAGTGTTTAGGGAACTTAGAACAGTTGAAAATGTTGTTTAGTTTGGCGTATGGTGTTGCACAATCCAAAATCCAGAGACAGCTGAAGTTGACCTGCACTTGTGTTGTGCTTAATTGCTGCTAAAGTATCTTCTGAAAGTATTGATTACAACTCCAAAGTTGGTGAGCCAGTCAACAATTATTGACTGTAGTTAAGGTTGATTTAGGTAGCTTCAGACAAGCTGCTGTGAAGTTCAGAAACCGAGTTGTATCAGCGTGTCAACAAAGACCCTGAGGAATAAAGATAACAGCAATCCCGAGTGAACATGCAGTGTAGCAGAAAATGTCTGTCAGTGTGCAACAGACAACCATAAGCCAACAACCTTCTAAATGTTCACAGTAGCAGCTTTAGGACAGCCAAAGCATTAGCATTCAAACATTTGAGAAATTACAAATGTTTACCTCTAAAAATGCTCCTATTTCCGAAATCTGGAAGTGATAAAATGTTTCGGTCACCTTGGCCTTTTTCATATTCATGTGCTTCTCTGTGCACAAGGCCTGTTCAATTTTTCTAACACATCATCATCCAAAGTTAGCTCTCTAACTGCTAAATCCCTGCAGTATGGTTAATTCCACGTTCTTCTAAAGGCAGGTCCCTGGATCTAGCCCTGCTGGTTAACATTAGCACCTGACCTCTTGTTTCATGCTGAGGGGGGGGGGGGGGGGGGGGGGCATTCTGGGAAAGCCCTTCATTAACATTTATGGGAAACCTTCTGGCCCATCTTGTTCTTTTTCCCTTTCAAGATTAAAACGCATAACCCCTTCCCCCCCATTTTTCCATAGCAGCCCCTCCCATACATCTAACTTCACATGGCTGTTTTGGGAAATCCCTCATAATGGGCAGTCAGTCTGTACTTTGCCTGGCAAACTCAGTTTTTTCCCCCTTTGGGAACACGTCCATTGCATTCTTTGGAAATCGTGGGTGTAGCCGTGTGGTATGATGGTGTTTTCTTTCCTGCAGAACTCCCTGTGTTTCCACGCTGTTTTTAGTATCCTGGACAGAGTGAACAACCACTGGAACACCTCAACAATGAAAAGAATGCAGATGTGAAAAGATATTACCAGATTGTTTTTGTTTTACAATCTAGACAGATATTTCAGTTATATAAGCTCACAAATTTGCTTTTTTTCTATATTCAGAATGGCAACAGCTTGAACAAAACAGTATCAGAGCACATGGCAGGAACTTTTTTTAGGGAAGAGCCCTTGTCAGTCATATTACTCATAGCAAGTCAACATTCTCTGAGTGTCTCCCGTTATCCTATTTCTGTGGCTTCCCTGACCTTTTAGCCAGGGGGTTCCTCTTTCTGTGAGCAAGCAGTCACTATACACTAAGAGAACTCCCTGCGTGGGAGGGAAGAGGGAGCGGGGGAAGCCTTCGACAAGAACTTCACCTTAACGTGACTCACCCAAACTCTCCGCCTCCTTTCTCGAACCCTTCTTATAGCTCTGTACTCACTTGCTTTGCATTGCACTCAAAGCACCAAAGCACATCTTTTCCTCTGCTCTGGAAAAGGCCACGGTAGGCAAGTCTCCGGGCCACAAAAACCCAGACGAAGCTTTGTGGAGTGTGTCTGTTGGACATTCCGTTCCGTGGCACACCTTGGGCCTCACAAATGTTGAAACAGCTTAAATATGTGGGAGCTCTGGGTATTTTTACTTTGACTGTCCGGGGGCCTCAACCCGTGGAACAAAAACAAACACAATGGGGATTCCTGCTGGATTCGTCTCAATTGAATCATCTTTTGGTACACGTGACACGCGTGCCAAGTTTTGATTCTTTAAGGGTAATAAGAGTCGGTTAACCACAGCGCTTGGAAAGCCTGACAGGTTATGGGAAATGACTTCTGGTGACAGTTGTCAGGCATTCCACTTTCCGTTCGACTTTTAGTTCCCTTTGTCAATTCTAAACCATATGTTCTTCTACGAAAACCTCCCTGGCAGATGTCTACTAAAGCATATTACCATCTTACATCAGTTCATCCTGTTTCCGAATGTCATTCAGTAAAGTCTAATTAAATTGTTCAATAAAGGTTTCTGGAAATTGTAGGCAGCCACACTTCCTTCCCAGCTCCATAAAGGGCCTTACCACTGTATTTGCAAGTTTTAACTCTATGAAAGGAATGTTTCACCCAAATTACTGTACATATTTTCTCACGTTTTATCTTCAGCCTTGATCCAAAAGAAGTGGGAATTGCAGTTTTCTGGGAGTTTGTTCTAGAAATATGGACCATACAAACTCTGACTCTGGGGGCAGAAAGCAAACCTATCCCAGATGACATGAGATTTTACTCATAATGTAGCAGAAGATCTAAAATGTATTTTGACCCTAAAGCAGCTGCATTTTGACATCAATTATTTGAGCGACAGGAAGCCAGTGTAAAAACTGGAGTGATGTGATCTGCATTTTTATTTTGCTTTTATAGGTCCATCCACCTTCCGTAAATGGTCTCATTCCTATTCATCAGACGCTTGACGCTTGGTCAAGGGCCCCCGTCGCGCCAAGCGGAGGTAATGGGTTATGGTTAGGTAATTTATTTTTAGGTTATTTTCTACTTCTAGATTGCATAAAATACTCACTGGAGAAGGTCTAAAAACTCTAAATACAACTCCACACAAAATGCATTGCCTGAAACCGAAACCGCGCTACCCTCTTTGCGTCAAAATCCAATGATGAGCGATTTGCATTCACATCTATCAGATGACCCTCTACGTTGAAAAGTGACGCCAAGGGGGAAATGACCAAACGTCAATATGTGACGTCTAGGGTTGAGCGTTCTGAATCAGCAGCAGCTGTCTAATTGATTTTTAGGGAAGCCTGTCAAGACACTGTTACAGTTGTCGAGTCTACTGAAGATAAGATCAATGAACAATTTTCCAAGTCCTGCTGAGACTTAGTCCTTTAATCGACAAACAACTACCCCATTTTTATCTTTGTTTAATTAAAGAAGATTTTGGTACGTCTTATTGTTATTGTCTTCATTGTATTTACTTGTATTGGATGATAATCCCCTGCTGATAGTGTTGTGTAAATGTACACATCATCTGCATAATGATGGTAATTCATTTTGTTGTTTACCATAACCTGAATCAGTGTAGATGAGAGCAAAGAAGAGGCCCAAGAATGGACCATTGGGTAACTCATCATGCCATATTTGCCCGCTCAGATGTGTAATTACCTGAAGATAAAAAAATAGTCCCTCTCCACAAGTACGGTTCAGTTTAGTACTGGGCCAGAAAGTCCCACCCAGTGTTCCTGTCAGTCTTGGAATATGTTGCGGTTGACTGTCAAATGAATCACTGAGATCTAATAATACTAATATTGAGATTTTACCACTATCTGTGTTTACATGGATGTCAATCAAGATCTTAAAAAGAGCTTTTCTAGTGCTGTGCTGTGGTCAACAGCCTAATTGGAAGTGGTAAAAACAGTTTTTTGGGGCGGTGAGGGGGGTGAAGGAGGGTGAAGACTCTCGGTTCTGATGTCTCTCATGATCAAAGCTCCCCTCAGACGGGGGTTGAGACTGTTCTCCTTTAGGCTTTCTGCCGTGCTGTGTTACGTCTTCCTCTTGTTTTGATTCCTTTCGTCCCTGGCAGATTGAACAGATGTGGGATGCAGGATGTAAAATAGGAACAGGAATAGTAGTCCTGATGGCTCAGACAAAGTCCATATGCTACAAAAAAGTTGAAATTATCAATAAAATACAATGAATGGGCCACTGATAAACCAAGAGAGCAGGTATGACAAACAGTACATTCTTTTTACATTTCTTTTACAGCAAAGTCACCAACAATCAGAGTTCCTAGTAGGTAGTTTTTCCTGCAGCCTTTTACATTCTGGGTTACTTTGCATTTCTGTGTGAAGCTGAGAGGTTATCCAGGTTATCAGGTGGAGGTCCAGGGTCCGGCAACAGTGGAGCAAATCTATTCTTCAGTTGCACACTTGCTTGCTGGATAGTTACTAGTTACTGAGTATTTAAGTTGAAGAGGAGCTCTGCCTAGATGATAATGCAGGCCTATCCGTCACGTCACAAATTTCAGGCCGCTGGGCTCTGCCTGGCAGTCTTCCTCCCAATTCCCAGGGAAATGATTTACTCTCGGTTTGCACTAAGATAGTTCCAGGGAGGACCAATGATTTTATTACCCAGGACATAGCCCTCCTGTTTCTTGGTAATCCTGTTATTGCTTGTTATTGTGAATTTTTGTTTCTAGCACTGTCATCTTTTATAGCTCACATAGATCAAATCTATCTATCTACCTGCCTACTTACCTACCTACCTACCTGCCTAGATGTCAAGATGTCCTTTGACTTCCATTCATTTCTATACAAAATGGAAATGAATGGACAGACAGTAGATTCATTTAAAAAGGCTAAATCTAATATTGTCATAATGATTGTTATTTGAACAAGCACAAAGGCAGACTTGATGTTCAGTATGATGGATTACACAAACCAAGTGATTACTTGGGATAATAGATGTTGCTATTGTGTAGAGAAGAATAGAAAACAATGGATGTCATGAATGTTTGTGGAAAAAGCTTTACATTTTCAAAACAGGGTGTGTTCACATCAGTGATGTAAAAAAGAATGTGATTTCCACAAATTGGATTAAAACATGAAACAACTGGCATTGTCCTTTAAATACGAAAAAACACTACAGTGCTCTGACCTCTGACCTCCTGCTCCCACACACACTTTATACTGAGCACATGGAGTGAATGACATAAACAATGTGCTCACCTTGAGCTTCGGGCCTCATCACCTTTTACTAGAAGTGTGGGTGGTCCTGTGTCAGCCCAGGTAGGCCAAAGGTGGCAGCGAGTAGGGTTTCCCACTCGGGTTTCCCTTCAGGGGAAAAAAAAGAAGAAAAGCCATCCAGCTTTTTGTAAGTTGTTCTCAACATGGCTCTGTTTAGTGTTGGAATATGACTTTTCACGGATTTGGCCATTAGTGTTTTATTGCTTTAGATAATATCATCAAGTTAGCGGCTCAAGTGTTAACCTCAGTTCATCAGAGAAGAGCTGCGGAGCTTTATGGCCCTTCTTAAAATGTCGGAGGAGATTTGAACGACCTTTAACCGTGTAGCACTCAGGGTATTGTAGGCCTCCGATCTTTAAAACATTTCACTTTTTTCCAACTGATCTCTACTGCAAAGGAAATCTTAGTCGTAAAAGCATTTTTTCGGGGGGTTGCTTGTCAGTGGTTTAGAGCAGCGGGACGTGGAGAGCAATGCAAGCTGTTCTTCTTGAGTACAAACAATCATTACTGACGTCCAACCAGCCGGGAATTGCAAAAATGCTGGTGGAGGTTGCCAAGTGGTTTTTCTTTTCCTAAAATAAAAACAGTAATTCAGCATGAATTCTTGGTTGTGAATGTAATGCGTAGTAAATCTTCCCTGCTGCGGTAGCTACATTTTTACATAGTGTTGGGATCTTGATATGGTATTATTTTTTCATCGGAACAATGCAGCCAGGGAAGCATGAATCACAATTCTCCATGAGCTAAGGTGAGTTTATTGGCTTTTCCCTCTTGTTTGGGTATAGAGGTCCAGTCTGTGGGGGTCAAACCCAATAAACACCAAAGAGTCGTGGCCAAGTGGACGTGTATTTAGCAAAAGCCCCCCTACTGTTTTTCCCCACGGTGGAGGCTCACGTCCATTTGAAACCAACATCCTCCATTCCTTTTTTTTTTTGCTTTCCTGCAGCTCTCCTGTATTTGTGGAGCCATCACAGTGAGAGGTAGGCAGCAGACACATTCTTTACAGCATTGCTGATTGGAGTGAGCACTTTATTTGCTCTGGGACTGACTCATATTTCTGTTTATTTTTGCAGTACTCCGCTCCGCTTGGGTGTCTCTCTACGTGAGTGTAATCAGCAAGTAGTTACGGTACAAGACATGACTGAAGTCACTCCTTTATTGATTAATTTTCCCAACATTCCCTTTTTGCATTTTCCTCTTCTTTAACTACATATTACTGCATATTTGACGGTTCAGTTAATAATCTTAGGATGTGTAAGAGGTTTGATTATTTCCGATTTGGAAAATGAGGATCTACATTATTTGAACCTAAATCTCACGGAGGTAGACATTTTTACATAGCAGCCCTTAGGTAACCCCTGTTTCTTGGTTGGGAGTTTTTTGCGTCATCATCCCAGCACCATTGAAATGGAAAGCTTGGTGATGAAATTTCATTTTGGTATGCTCTTTCAATTCAGTTTCCATCTAAAAACAATAAACAGAGTCACTAATGAGCAGCCACTAGTGCATAAATATAAAACTAATGAGAAGAAGTCTTTATTTCTGTTCTGCATTAATCTCCACACAGCCAGTCACACTTTTATGTGTAATTACATGAAGGGTACTGCGGCCTTTCTCAGCTTTCTGAAATGCAATTACCCCTCACACATACCATATACTGAAGACACCCCATTTAACAATCAGAGGCTTCATGCTCTGCATTTTTTCTCTGCTATCTCTCACCATTCAGACGGGTGTAAATGTGTCCAAGCAGGACTCCCGTGTGGCATTCTCCTCCTCGGGGCCCTGATATCCTGGGAGCCCCAATTGAATGGCTTTGGCTGAAACAGCTCTTTTACGAGGCAGCCTGCCAGATCCTTGTGGTCTGTGTGGTGCGAGGGTCTCCAGATCTGCTACCGTTAAATGTACACGCCTTCACATCGACCTACTTCTCAACATTTATGTAATCCTAAAGCTGATTGGGGGGGTTGCATAGGGGGAGGATGTGATGGCTTGGTTAACCACAGGTATGTTTCAACATACACCAAGAATTTGTTTGGATAAGACGAGGACAGGCCGTGGAGGGTTTGTTTTCTCTTGGCTGCAACGAAATGAGTTGTTGCCATTTCATCCTTTCGTAACAGGCTCGTGACAGTGCGAACGCCTCACAGTCAGTTCCCTTTAGGAATGTAACATTTGACCACCATGACAGCATCAGACTGGGCCGCTTGTTCCATGTCTGCACCTACCTGTGTGACTCATGTGTGAGTCCTTCGTGCATCCTTTGTGATTACCGTTCCCACCAGAGTGACTGGAAAGAAATCGCCCAAAAATGATTTCCGATAACTTCACGCCCCCCCGCCGTGTGAGCATCCTCTACGTGTAGTCAGTGCATGCGTGTTCCTGTCTGTGCGTGTGCATGTGTAAATGGAGTGTAAGATGTGTATGAATGCAACAATAGCCCTGTCAGAACCCCCATTACAGCTTCTGCAGATTTTCTCCCTCACGGCTGCCATTTATTCAAGCCTTCAGGCGCATTTTCTAAAGAAGCACTCAGTGAGAACGCTGCCCCTGGCAAACTTTTGACAAATCTATAATTGAGCCATTTAATAGCACTCACTCCTCTTAGCAAACAAAGAGAATCATCTCTCTGCTTCCTCCATGATGTCAGAGACTTAATACCTGAAAGGTTCAAGCTTCATCCACCTTGTTGCTGCATGCACATGTTTGTGTCAAATTCCCAGTGGTCGATTGCCCCAAAAATGCT
Source organism: Eutrigla gurnardus (assembly GCF_963514095.1). NCBI lineage: Eukaryota > Metazoa > Chordata > Actinopteri > Perciformes > Triglidae > Eutrigla > Eutrigla gurnardus. The sequence goes on from NC_139920.1 coordinate 14,567,816, forward strand.
GCCATTATTCCCGTATCCCACCGTTCTTTTAACTTTCCTCCCATTAGGACTGTTACGATCACGATCTGTGTACTCGGTGTCCAGCCAAACCCTCAGCTGTGACGCACGAGACTCACTGTGCAAACTTGTCCCCATGCGTCAATACATGAAAGTGACGTTTTTCTCTTACAGCTCATTGTTTCTCGCGTCACCCCCGTTATTAGCTGCAGACAGCTGTTTTCATGAAAAAGCACTCATAAATGCCACCTGTTCAACAGCAAGTTGGCAACCGAATCCCTCGAGAGATGGTAGTGATCGAAACACGGTTAAAGGGATAACCATTGGTTCAACTTGTATTTGCCAGAAACTTAACGCCAGATGAATGCTAATGCTGCTTCATGTCTGCTGGATATGTAAATAGGCCAAGTGGTTCCCAACTTTTGTAGACCATGGCACCCCATCAGATGGCATTGTCAAGTCACCCATCCCCCAGTGTAACATGCATATGGATGCGTATCAATTGTGACAAAATCTGTCTTAGGTCACTTAGCCAACCAAACTGTCCGGCACTATTCCCCGTTGATTGCATGTACTTTATATAACAAACTGCAGCCGATAACTGTCATTTAAAGAGGTTGACCTCCTTTGCGTGTGAGGCATAGAGGAATGCTGTGTCCCCATTATGTCGGAGCGTGGGACTCTGTTGCCTGGTGTAGGGAGGCTAGGATGACCTTCTGGAATGCTTTTGTTGTGCTCTATTGCCTTTCCAAATACTCTATCAGACTGATGGTCCTTTTTAGCAGAATGCGATATCAACGGGTACCAGGGGGCGAGAGAATGGAGAAGGGCTCCATAAAAAGGCCCCAAATAAAAGGCTGTTCTCTCTGCTCCGTCTCCCCTGTCCTGTGCTGGAACGGCAGGAATGTGTCAGGCAGACCGACTGGATCTCGGTGCCTTCGGCCCCTAATGAATTTTAAAAGGCCTTTTTCATTCAAAGCAGGCTGTTGGCTAACAGCATGTCGAGCTCTCAGGGGGAAGAGGAGGAGAGAGGAGGGAAGAAGAGAGGAGCATAGAGGATTGAGGTGGGGGGGGTTGGGTGCTGGCAAAGTGAGTTGGCACCTAGGCAGGGTGGGGTATTGGATGTCCCTCGCAGTGAGAGATAATAGGCCACTCTGAATGAGAAGCCACTGTAGGAGCATTCTTGACCCTGACATGAGGGTCTAAAGAGAATAGAGGGAATGTGAGAGACAAGGAAAGAATGGAAGAAGTGAAGGAAGAGGAAAAAGTGATGGAGAAAAGAGGCAGAGCAACTAAAGATGGTGTTTTATGACAAAAAAAACTTGAAATATCTGCACCTGTTGAAGGAATTTTTCGTTTAACAATATATTGACCTCTAAATTAAGCACAACATCTTCCACAAAGTCATTGACAAAGACATACCTGACTTAATGACTGATGGACCTGAGATTAGTAACGGTACTGGATGGATAGATTTACTGTTTTGTAAATGCAATACGAATCGAATGAGGAAACATTAACTGAAGTCTTAATATGCTGTAATTACCAGTTTATCTGCAGGGAGCTATTTAGGACTTGCAGTGGCATGCCAATTAATTTGTCAATCACGACTGCGGCACTTGATGCTCTGCCACAACCTCGAGCACAGCATGAATTTTATGATGCTGATTCAGGTGGAGAAGAAGAAGAAAAGAGACTTCAATGTAATGAACAGTCCACTGGCTGCTTTATTGTAGGAAGTCTTTTGAGAATGGCGTGATGATGAAAGGGAGTCATGTCGGAACAAAAAAACGAAATTGAACCTTGATGTGGATGTGTGACGGCAGAAAAAATGTGCACTCCTGCACAAACATATAGGTTATCAGCTTCAATGAATCCATGTTTCTGCTGCAACATGCTGGTGGCAGCATTAAAATGTGCCCTTAGCTACATGAGGAATGCAGGTCAGGAGTGTGACGGTGCCAGGAGGGTTTTCTTGGCTTACGTCAGGCCTGTTGATGCCAATGGGAATCTTGTAGCTGAGCAGGTGCATACCTTTATTGTAGACTTTGGATACTTCGAGCACAAACAAGATTTGCTCCAATAAGCCTCAAGACAACGGGACATCATTCGGGGATTAGTGTGAGTGATGATCCAAGTGTTGCTACGCTGGCAAAATCCCCATTTGGTCGTTTGGGACTTTGGAAGGTGGAAATTTCCTGTTAGATACTTTCTATTTACTGATTTACTATTTACTGATTTATTTCTTGGTGCGACTACCGAGAAAATATAATAATATGGCCCTTAAAAGGCCCCAATGGCTGGCAACGGCCCAAAGCTAGCTGGCGCTGCTAAGTGGAGCCGATTTTTCAGCAGCCACTCCAAGACTGCTCCCAGAAAACTTCTGGAAGGCATGGTATATGGGTCAGAGTCGGCTCATGGTCATACGCCCACTTGGCTCTAAAGCCACAGATTGATATTACACAGTGTCTGCTTTGTGAACATTTTAGCTGCGCGATTATTCTAATAGTTGTAAAAGTGATAAATTGCAGTTGGCCTGTCATTTATTTCTGCCTAGCCTGTGTACGCCTGACCATTCACAAACTCTATACACAAGACTGTTAATCGTAGTTTCTTCTGTTTCTTTTGTATTTTGTATAATTGCTCCGTGTACATTTTCTGTGTACGAAATCCAAACTCACAAGCCACATTTGTTGGGGAGTCTGTGTGTGAGACTGGGAGTCTCATTAAGGTTCTCTACCACGCATGCACACAGCAGACAGAGCAGATATCACACTGTCTATGTATAGGGGCCATTACGTTTCACATGCTGAGGAGGAGGGGGCCAGCTGAACACCCTTTGGGTCATATCACCTCTAGTGATGTCAGAGGAAATGCCAGAGAGCTGAGGTAGAGAGCTGCCTCATGAAGTCCTGCAGATTCCTGGGCAGACAACCCTTTTGATAGCGGAGGCTACACAAAGGGGAAGAAGTGAAAAAGCCGCGGCTGATAACGATGGTGGAGATGCAGCAAAGTGTGTGTAATGTGTGTGGCCTTGTTGGGAATGGTGATTTTCCAAAATGTGTTCTGGTTATTTTCTCAATATGATCTGGATGGGGTATTAATATAAGCTCTGTTGAACAAATCTGGTCTCTGATGGGTACAGACATGCAGACAAGGTCATCTTAAAAGAATAACCTGGACTGGAGTTCAAAAACGCACGTTATCTCTCAATCATCCGGATTATTTACTTCCACACAATCCGACTCAACCTCTCACTTGACATCCGACCCACTCGGAAGCCTGACTAAATGAAAAGCAGAGCGTTCCATGGCGGGGCCTTGGCTTGCAGAAACAAACAAAAAATGAAGTGGATTAACTGTTACCTAGACGTAATATGCTGCTTTTTTTTATTTTTTAAAGAAAGCACTCGTGAGTGTGTGAACACATTGGAAGGACACTGCGTTCTCCCTTGGTTATAGCTGTGGTCGAAATATGAGCAGATTTCCTGCAGCGGCGATGAAACACGGAGGAGGAAAGTTTGATCTTGTTCTGTGGGAATTCACTGTCGGGCTTCTGTAAAAGTAAATGCCACTGTGGTTGTGAGCCACCGAGTCATTTCAAGAAATGGGTGCGGTGCTGTCTGGTTGTATTAGATTGTAGTAAGAGGTGTGTCTGTTATTCAGCCTATTCTGTACAGTACGTACAGTTCAACAGCACAACAAAGTGCAGCCTCCAAAACGACTAAACAGTCAAAGGTAGGATTTATAGCCGCACTGTTGTATTCGACTGCAGTTTTAGTTACTTGAACCTACTAAACTGGCAACCGAGCGTATGATACAGTAACTGCGTATGGGGAAAGGAGAATTCATTTATTTATGTGTCCGCATTCAAGCTTTTATTTTGTTATCTTGGAAGTGCATGGCAGTCTACCTGGATGACCTCATGGGTCGGCTTTCTACAAATGAGTAGAAGCAGAGCTGTTGTGTTCGCCAAAAAGCACAGTGAGGTCATAGTGAGATAGGGCTCGTGGAAACACTGATGCTCCCGCTAACATGACCGGCCTTGGAAACTACTCCCGCAGGAGCCCCTAAAACAGGATAGTAAAATCACACTGGGCGGTCAGACAGGAGAGCAGACCAGCTGAAGTTCAGCCCAAAAAAAAAAAAAAAAAATGACCTGCTCTTTCCTCAGGTTTGAGGTTCAGCAGAGAGGACATGCAGGTGAAACGCAGTTTGCACGTAATTTTCCATCCTGGGAGCGCATTGCATAATATATGTTGATGTTATCCGGGTGGCGGCCTTCCTTTTACCTCCTTCCTATAAACATATGAAAGACAGGTGACCCAGAACACGAGGACAGGATGAGGCTTTTTAAGAGTTTGTGTTGGTCCTTCAGCGTACCTATTTTCCGCAGCCGCTGCCGTGTAAAAAAGTTTTAACGTACTTTCTCCATAATGACATAATTTCATGGCTCATTAAAATGATGTCATCGCGACCTGTTGGAGAGAAGAGCGTTTGCTTCAATGTGCTCGATCTCAGGGATCTAGTGCTAAACACGTTGCTTTAAAGAGATACGGCGAAAATCTTCAAACTGATTTTCATCATCTTGTTTACAGACGTCAGATCAGAACTGGACCATATCATACTATTCCTGAGGAAATCTGCTGTTGGTTTGGACCATTTGGCGGCGTAGCTTACTGCACGTCATCACAGGATAATCTTTTGTTTAATTTCAGCAGATGTTTTAAGTGTATTTCTTGTTTGTGTCCCTGTGGTTCTTCCAGACGGAGGCGATGAACACAGCTCTGAAGGATTTGAGTCTGAACATTGTGGAAATGACTGACGAGACTGCCACACTGGATGGAGGAGACGTGCTTTTTACCGGTAAACGATGTCTCCTCAATCATTGTGTTTTATTGAACTCCTAAAACATAAGACAACAGCAACAAAAAGATGCAGCTGTCTCTCTCCCTAAAGGGGGGCATTGTTACTCTTGGGTTGCTATAAATTAATGCGAGGTGTGTCACACAGTTGCATTTGTACTGGGTGCAAATGTGGAAGTAATGTATTGAAATGTATTGCTGTAGTTGCCATGCGTACGTTGTTATATTATTACGAAAATGCATCCTTTGGTTTTTATCTCCTGCAATTTATAAGTGAAATAGACTAAAAATAAAATTTGATTTAAAATAAATGTGGGTGTCAGGGCGTCATATTCTCCCACAGCTGCTATTAAATGTTACCCTAATAGACCTGTTATTTTTCTAATTGAAACGTCACTGTAAAATAGAATTTAACACATACCATTAGCTTATTAACAGAAACCACATAAAAGCAGCTTAGCTCATCTCCAAAACAAAGTAAAAGAGGAAAGATCGTCATTTATTGTTTAACAAAACGCCCCTTAATAGGAAAGTGTTGGATGGAAAACAACAAACAAACAACAGTCTGGTGATGTTTGCTATACTTAGATCTTGTAAACTTGTGAACTGCAGTTGATTCCTGTGAACTAGGAAAAAGGTCATCAGGTCGTTAAGGGCCTTTCTCAACGTTTTCTTACACCATTATGATGGCATTGTTGGGCCAACAGAAATCAAATGTTACTTTTCAAAGCTTGAATGTGTTTTTTTGTTAACAAACACAAAAATCCTCCAACCTTTCTCAAACATATTATAAAGCAGCGATATAATGCACATAGACATTTCTGGTAATAGTAACAGGATGCTTTGTGTTGGTGAGAGTATGAGCTTCTGCAGTCTCCCCTGAAGTTACTACTACTACTACCATTACTACTAAGCAAGCAAATCGTTGTGTGTTTGTGTCAGTTTCGTGATCCTCCACACAAACATTCCTCAGAGCGACCTCGACGACCTGGTCCCCCCCCCCCAGAAAAATATATTCTGTAGCAGCACCGCATGGTGAAATCAAATCGGCAGGACTCCTGGCTCTCTACACAGGCCTCTTATTCCTCTGGCATCAGATAATCATATTTGATGAGGGCAGAGAATGGCGGGCGCAGTCATTCGGTGAGTTAAAATGTGGGTCAGAGTCTTCTACACTGCACAGGCCACAAGGAAAAAAGCATAGTACACTTAATTGGGTTTCTAGACGCTGGCTCTGTGCGCTCGTTCCTTCCAGCTGAAATCGGTTTCACATGGCAGGGCTAGAAACATTTCCTGTTGGCAGGCCACGGCCGACGGCTCATTTTGTAAAGTCTCAGCAGCTCCGTTAGAAGCCCATCCCTGAGCTCAGTGTGCTCCTGCAGCCTCGCCAGGCTTCCAGTGCTCTGTCTGCTTTGTGCACCACCGGGCTGACCACAGTTGGCCTTTTCTCTCAGGCATGCATGAAGCACACACTGTGGTGGCGGCAGTGTTCACCTACTGGAGCTCCACATGCTCGTTGTACTTCTGGGGTTCCAGACATTATCCCTGTCAAACTTTGAAATGTATGCTAATACTCCAGATATTATACTGATCACTGCTCTGTCCTATTTCCCCTCTGCTGTATTTGTTCATTATACCTTTTTTTAAATCTTTTTAGATTGATTTTTTGGATATGTATAGTTATTCATCAGTGTATGCATTTATTAAGGATTCCACATGTTCTAAGCTTAAACCCTTTAATAATAATATAAATATATATGTTGAATGTTAATTTTGCCTATATTCACTTACACTTCGGTGGTGATTCCTTCTTCAGGTCGAGAGTTCTTTGTGGGCCTTTCCAAACGGACCAATCAGAGAGGAGCAGAGATTTTAGCAGATGCCTTCACGGTGAGTTTTAACGGTGCAGCAGTGTAAAAACTGGTACGTTGCCTGAGAATGACTGAAGGGAAGGTGTAAGTGATTACATAACATGCATACATAAATATGACCATACCTTAAGTTAAGTGTCTGCATTTAAACGGCCATAAACCTGCATTAATTAATATTTATAGCTGCAGCAGGGCTGCACAGCGAGCCATAAACATAACACTGACATTAAATCACCTTATAAAAGTTGACATGCGAGCCAACAGTTGCATATTTACACATCCAGCAGAGACATAGTATCATTAGCATCCATTTTCATTCCTACTTGTAGCCAACTGCTAAATGTAGGTCCAATATTCACACTCCTTTTTGCTGTATTCAGTTTTCCAACCCTGAGAGAAATGTCTGAGTGTATAGCTGCTAAATGGGAGCTATGTTTAGCCCCTAGTCGCTCATGATGTCAGTCTCCAACTCTATGCATTTGTGTGTATGTACACACATGTGTTGAATCTGTTGTTGTGAGCACTTTGCCACCACTCTGACTCATTTTAAGTCTCTTGAATGCAGCAGCCTGCTGTGAGCAATCAGACATCTCAAACAAGAAATAGCATGTTATTAATCATAACAGCTGTATGCCAGGAAGATACAGTGACAGCATCATCTCCATTCATCTTGCTTCCTCCATCCTGTTCTACCTCCTGTTCTCTCTAATTCTATTTCTCCCTCCATCCATCTCTGCCTCTCTCCACCTCCTCCTTTCCATCCATTATGTACATCCCCTTCTGCCTCCATTTCCTCTGACTACCAGGTTATATCAAGGCAGGTGGTCTGTGTGCTGTACAGTATATATAAACATAAATTGTCTCAGGGAGATATAGAAACGCTTCAACACTTCTAGCAAAAAGCTATTCCTCTAATGGCTGCGGAGTAAAGTGAGAGTAACCAAAAGGATAAATACATAATTAACTATGTCTCCTTAGGCATTTAGCTGAGCTGAAGCAGGAGAATTGTTCTTTAATCAGCTGTTGATGCCAACCTCTGCTACCTCTGTGTACAGTGATGAAATAAGCATGAATGACAGTAATTCAAAAGGTGATTTGAGAGGGCAAATACCTGCCTCATTAATAAGCTTATTTATCATCATCATGGTGATGGTGGCTCATTTGTTGTCAATTGATAATTGTAATTTTTTTTTACAACTAGTATTTCCTCCCTTTGAATTGGACGAATGTAACATTATCACAAATTTATTTGTTTTTAATAAGCTGCCAGATCGTATCAGGGTAAAGCACTGTTAAAAGACAAAAGTCAGGTTATATTCTTTATATTTTTTTATTGCAGACAAATCCCAAAATTTAACAGTTTTACAAACTCTTTAGAACCACTTTTTCCCTCCTCATCACCATGGCTACACTAATAAAGACATCTTAAGCAGCCAAGAATAGCAGGCGATACACCATTGCAGGCTTGAGACAAGAATGTTTTCAAGTGGCGATGCTGCCACTCGTCCCGAAAAGCCTCTCTGAGAGTGATTATGGCAGGAATACATAGGTATTTGAGGGCGAGCCTGGTGAGTCATGGAAAGCGTACTTTGGGTGTTTTCCACCATGCAAGTGGAGGTGAGATCAGGTAGGTTTCTACCTCTGCTTTCACAGCATCCTTAAAGGCTAGAGAGGAATCACTATTTACTGAAGTTCGACTCTTCCCAAGGACCTCATGGATTTCTTTGCTGTCTCCTGGCATTCGATCTTATCTGATGACACTCTGGCCTTGAATCGGAGCTTCTCGTCTGCACTGACAAAGTCCATCTTGAACCTTGTTTCTTTAATTGCTTTGTCATGTCTGCCTACTATCAGCAGCGGTTAGCAGACGTATGGAGGAGGTGAAGAACTGGCTTCACCGAGGAGACACTAATGTAGTGCAGCGGTGAAGTCCAGCATGCGGGTCCAGTGACTTTGCTGATAGATTCCAGGGCATCTTTATCTCGCCAGGTTGGAATAAGATGCCGCACCTTCCCGTTCCCAGACAGGACCTGAGTTACAGCCTTCTGCTGCTGATCATCATCTGTCTGGAACGCCATCTTGTTTGGCATTCTGATGTCAGGGAATGTGACGCTAGATTGAGTTCCTTCTGGGCTTTTTCATGGCCACGTCTGGCACGTCTTCCAGCTGTGAGAGAAGTGACCCACCAGCTTCTTGCTGACACCTGCAGCACATTCAATGCAGTCATATTCTTTTTACTGCATTTTCTCAGGGGAAAAACAAAAAGTACACATTCAATTGTATATAAATATATATTTATATTTTGATCAATAATGTGCTCTTAAAGCTAGGTTTTTGCAACAGATTAAATGATAAGACATCAAATGTTTAGTGCCTGCATGCTTTCTCAACAAACCCATTTATTCGCAAAGAATATAACTGGTTTCTCATGAGTTTCAGATGCTCTCCAGTTTGAAGTGAGGTTGCTTTTAGCACTTTATGGGAGATAGAATCATCTCATCATAGCTGCGCCCGCCACCAAGGACTACTGCTGTTCATATTACTACCAACACCAGGTAGAGGCCTGGTCTGCTTGAAATTTCTGCCTAAAGTTAAAGTCCCAGTTGGCAACATTTTTTTGATCATATTCACTGAAGCCGACACTATGCTCTGATAGAACAACATAAATCATCCGTTTTTAGAAGAAAAAAAAAAGCACGCCTTTATGTGCACGTAGAGCCTGTTGTTTGTTTTGCAAAAATCGACAGAGCCCGGATCATCCTGTCCAATCAGCAAGCAGGGCTGTGTTTGTGCACACACAGAGCCCCTCCCCCCTCGGGTCGTACCACTATCACAGGGGGGAGGTGGAGGGAAGTAGCAACAAGCTTCAAATTCCTCGGTTAAAACCGAAACGAAGAGGTCCAAAAAGGAAAGAAAACACCGGTGGAAAATAAGGAAAAAAAGAAAGATTGCGACGGTGCCCGTGATAAAACCAGAGTCAACATCGGACCCACGTTTCAAAGGTGGCGTGATCTAAGGGATTTCAAAGGGCACCGAGTCGAGGGGGAGGAGCTCGGTGGTCGTGGGGGAGGAGCGTGAGAGTTGTAAATATTCAAAATCTGACAGAGTGCCCTCGATCCGCCAGACTTACTGTACTTACTGTAATGGCGATGGAGTTTCATACTGAAGACGTACGCATATCGCTTTTGGTTTTGCTCTGAGATAAAAGAGAAAAGCTGGCTGACTCACAAGTTCAGAGGTGGGTCATGGCGTGAAGAGTTCAGCACATGATGGTAACCTGAATGGCCTTATTGCTGTGCTTCCTTCTTCCCATCTGTATCTGATTTGAATTCCTCATTACGGATTCCTCAGCGTTCTTTGTTATCTTTGATAAGACAGGACTTAATGATGCGTCTCTGGCAAATGACACTCGGAAAAATCACTTGAGCGTCCATTATTGTTTTTTCCGTTTTTTATCAGATTGACTGCCCCTATCGCTGTTGTTTTTTCCTTTCATTATCAAATTAGGGATCATTTTGTTGCCAGGTTTGTTTAGCACTCAACAACTGCGTGCAGATGTCGAAAGCCCCTTTCTTTATGGTCGTTGCGGAGGTCAAAGCAGATGGTGCTGCTGATTCAAGGAGTTTGGGAAAGAAGTAACATGGAAGTCAAACCGCTTCTTTATGTCTGCGGCGAGAGGCGTTGACTAACTCTTTCCCTCTCCCTTCCCTTAAGGATTGATCTCGATGAGGAGAACGGTATGACTCGTATTTCTAATTTTGCTTTGGAATCAAGCTTCCTGTTCACGCATAAGGAGCGAAGGAATTTCAGATTACATAATTCCCACTTGTCTTTTTTTATCTGCTAAACAAGAGCCAAGGAAAGAGTTCAAGTAAACATCAAGGATGGAGTCATTTAAGTTTTTTTCGGGTGATGAACTGCCAAGTGCTATTCCGTTCATTCACAATAACCATTTCGGTAAATCACACCACTTTAATTGAGCTAACGATACAGTGCAAATATTGACCTGAGAAGTGTTAACATATACTTGAATGGAAAATGTCACAAAGGAGTGTAACTTTACACAATGTACACAATACTTCCAATACCTCATAGAGTTTTATGAAGCTAAGAGCTATAAAAAATACCCAATTCAAAACATATTGTGTGATTAAGAAAACACATGGATGTCAGTTCTTAGACACGGAGCAAAATTTATATCCTCATATAAATGTATTTGCGTATATTCAGGAAGGAAAGGTCTTGGCAAATAAGCTTGATGTCTCATATCCTATCGTAAATTAAAATTAGAATCTCGGTGTCACCTCGAGGTTTACAGATCTCTATAGAACTAAACTCAAAAGCCTTATGGCTAGCTCTCACAAATGGTGAGTCCATGTATCGAATGTTAAATCAATCAAGTTGAAAGCGGGAGATTGTTGCAGTCCAGTAAATCAAAATCAAAACAAAGTCTGTGGTCAAATGATGTTGTTTCAGGAGGCTATGCTATTCTATCATGCTTCAAATATGGACCCCGGCTTTATTTCTTGCTAAAAAGGAGGCTTTCAACTGGCATTTTAATGATGGGGGTCAATCCAAAATCAGCTGTTAAAGGCTAAAGATAAATAATTCAGTGTAGTCCCCTATAAATTAAATACCATGCTGCACTTAAATGGACCGCATATCACTTCTATGGACCATATATCAATCAATATGGATTAAATTGCTGGCTGAATCCTTCTTTTATCCTGACTCTGAAGGGTTTCTAAATCCAGAGGTCCTGAAAACATATTTTTTTAATGAGCCTTACTATGAGTGATGGGAATCTATACGAACACTAAGTTTTCTGCCATAGCTTGAAACTTTGGTCATTTGATAGATTTATATCTGTGTTTTTGTTCCTTCTTTCCTTTTGTTATAGTGGTCAGGGCAACACACTGTTATGACAGTTGTAGTGTTGTTTGCTCACGTTGCTAGCCAACTGTTTATTAAATGTGATCTCACACCCACACTCTCCACACTGATTGTTGCTTATTTAGTGGTGAATATTAAATGTAATGGAGACAATTTCAAGATTTGAACCAACGTTTTAGGGCCTTTAAAGATTTTCACGAAGCCAGAATGCCATGTCCCGGTGATAATAGAACTATATTCAATAGCAGTTGTTTACCTGTTGTTTTGTCAACATTCGGTATGCATCATCATGTGTCCAGAGAGAGCCTCTTCAATAGGGCTTCTACTCAGACTCAGTAACTTCAGGTCCCAGACACTCTTGACATATGTCTGCCACTGAGCTGTCAACTACTTAATTTTATAGGAATGAACCACTACAGTACTCCTCTATAAAAAACAACAACAATATATCACATCATTGCGAAGGAACAGATGAAGGAAGACCTGCAGTGTGTGGTCACACCTGTCCAAGATGATCTTATTGTGATTACATACATTTAAATAGATGGGGGAAGCAGTACATGGTACTGCCATACAGGCCATTGGAGATATGTGTGGGATGTTACCACAGTTTATGTGTTGGGTTATAACAATATGAGTTTGTCTCTTTGTATTAAAAAAAATCAGTAGGAAGCTATTTACAACAAATTACTATTGTGAGGAAACGTTATGTCTTCAAATTGAGCTCAACAGTTTGACCCTAGAGAGAGATGCCACTGATTGAAATCCTATTTTATTACTATCAGGTTTCCCGCTTTGCCTAATTGCATTGTGTTTTGCAGGACTACGCTGTGTCGACGGTGCCCGTGCTGGAAGGGCTGCACCTGAAAAGCTTCTGCAGTATGGGAGGACCAGGCCTTATTGTCATCGGTTCCAGTGAACCAGCACAGAAAGCCCTCAAAGTATGGAGTTTGTGTATGTATGTGTTGTATATAAAAGCATCATCCCATTGCTATGCTATCCCTAGCCACTGAATCACTGTAGTGGCATTGTTAACTATGATGCAGCTGATTTTCTTCTTCTTTTTAAGACCCTTGGCTCGATGCTATCGGTATTAACAGTCTTGTCTTTTTTTTTCTTCTCCCGTTCTGCGAAATATTCAGCAAGAATAACACGACAAGACATCACACGTGTGGATTCAGAGCAGACTCCCTTACTTACAGCTTGATTGCCGCTTCCCACTGCAGGCACATTGAGGCCACATGTCACCTTAATCCGTCGTCATAAATGTAACTTCCTAGCAAAGCTAAGGGGATTGCCCCCCTGGCGCTCACACTCCAGCTCCAATCACAAAGGTATTCCATTCAACAGCTTGAGTTCATCATCACGGCATAAAAGGCTGCCCCGGATCGATCGAGCTCCGTCGCGACAGTCGCCCTTAAAAAACAAACCCATGGGGATGCTGAAGGACTCCACATGAACATGAGACATCTGATAGAGACAGATCGGTCGTTTTCACAAAGAGACTCTCTCAGCCCTCTGATGGAATCATCCCTAAAATACCCAACACATGCAACTGTATGTGAACGTTTCCCAGTCCGTACATGACAATGCAATGTGTTGTTGATGCAGCATTTATGCTATATGTTTAAATACACATGTATGAAGGCTTAAGAGGACATCCACCATTGGCCTTGACAGATCCTCTCTGGCAGGTCTTCTCATTTGCCTCCTAGTGTGATACCTCCCCCTACTGGATCAACCCCACCACAAGGTTACTTGAAATCAAGCAAGAGCCACTCAATGTATTGGGGGGGGCAATTAAAACCAGATCATCTGACAGCAGCTAATGAAGCAAAGTACTTGAGAGCGGCACAAGGTTAGACTTGCTGTGTTTCTTTTGTACGCGTGTTTGCGTAACTGAAATGTACACAAGAAGTCAAGAAGCTACGCTTAAACACACGGGCTGATTGATTTTCTATCCCAGCATCGACTTGTTAAGACTCCTGTCTGTGCCACCCCAGTAATTAGCTGCTGGAGCAGGCGAAGTGGCTGTTAGGGAGACTTAATGACAGACTGCTTGATTTTCTAATTACGACCTTACGTCACCCTCTCCTGCAGCAATTAGCTACTGTTTTAAAGGACATTTAATGACCCTCGATCCGTAATTAGGTAATGCTCTCTTTGTGGGGGCAGTGAGATCTCATGAATGTTGTTTTAATGAATTCAAAGTGCTCATTTTGGATGTGGGTGCAGCTCTTACGGCAATGAGGCTCCTTGACTGTGTACCCTTGGACAAAGACACTTTGCACAAATTAAAGTTGGAGCCCGACTAATTTCGGTCTTCAGGGAGCTTGAATTTTGCTGCTGTAAAATATTTAGACAAGAGAGGAGACCCTGGCCTGTTGGCAGTGTCGAGTAGAAGATTTGTGTTTGTTTATTGTCACTCTGTTTTTTTTTTTTTTTTTTATCTGTTTGGCTCATGTCTTTATCTGGGATGTGTGCTCAGAGTGCGATGAGCTCTCCTCACCGATGAGAATACACGTTGACCGGATGGATTTCGTCATCCGTCAGCCGCTGTCACGGCCAAGCTTCACTCATGAAGTCATCATCCCGAAATACCTCCATAAGAGGCTGCGGCACCCACTTCCTGTTCCCTCACACACCATTCCCTCCTTATATCGGACCCCGGGGGCCGACATAGCTCACCACTTTAGTCAGCCCTGGTCGATTCATGAGGTCATCACTCTCTACTGGTCACTGATCCTGATCACAAACACATACACAAGCAAGCTCCCAAAATATGAACACATTCTAAGTGTTTTGATGAGCTTTGGTAGCCAGTAACTAACTAAGTATTGGTTGAACAGAGTAACGGTTGATCCATCACTTGAGGGAAGCTTTTCAATTGTTTTTGATATATTTCAGTCGGGCCTAAATGTTTGATGACTTTCCTGCTGAGTCACACGGCTAGCGTGGCGAGGAGAATTGATGAGCTGTGCAGCATGCATCATATCAGGCTATATATGGCATGTGGGCTTCCTTGCCAATGATGTAATTCAGTCCATGAGTCAGCTGCAGTCAGACAGCAGCTACTGATAGCATATCAAAGCCGACAGTATACGGTTTCTGGTTTGTTGCCTTGTTTATTCATGAGATAAGAAGAAAAAACAGAAGAAATGTAAATAGTTTCAGTGCACTATTTGGGATTCTGTTAATTTCTCAGCATTATCAAAGGTGTTATCATCCTGCCCTCCCCTTACCTCCCTTCTTTTTCATCTTCCATTGGATACCTTAGTGTGCAGCAATAAACCCTCCCTATGGACCAATAATATTCCACAGTGAGCAATGACAAACATTTATCGTGCATCAACAGGAACCAATTTCAGTTTCATTTCCCCCCTTAGTTGGAAAGCAGCAGCGAGTAGCATTTGTTATGCTGCTGTAAGAAGTATTGTAAAACTGTTAAAAGGCTTCCTAGGAAGGATTACTGCACTGAGCATTATTATTCACATCACGGGCCAAGATACCGATTATGCCGATTACTACTGTGGACAGCATCAGATCTGGTAAATTGTATATTTTTTTAACTGGTCGAGATAGCTCAGGGGGGGATTTTATTACCTTCCAGTAAATATTTGGTTTCAGCAGCTCTGACCGAGCACATTCTGCTGCCCAGTTACCACTCTGTGTATTAACTGGACCTCGGCTACTGTCCAGGACTAAGTCGCTGCTGATTTGCTGTAGCTTTGTAACCGAGGGGCAGGATGACGGCGTAGAAGCCTTTGTTCTCCACTTTTTCATTTGCTTTCACAGTAAACATGTGCAATCTGGACAAATTGATGATTGCGACACTAAAATGTCTTAATAATATACAGTAACCAAGATAACTTGGCTGCCCTTGATTTTTATTTTGTAAGCCCTAAATAAATCAAACCACCTTCAGCATTAAAGATAGATAGTAATCTTGTCTTATATTGACCGGTTGCACCCGTTGACATTGAACCGATTGAACCGACTGTTCCATTAATCAAGTTTTCTAAGGATTTAATTGCATTTCATGGATCAGAACTTCACACGAAGCATGTTGAAATTTCGCTGGAGGACATTTTTCTCACAAGCCGACTTTTTTGTTGAGAAAAATGAGATGTTTTATAGACCGCGTGAAACGGGAACTGTGATCTTTGGTGGAGTCCGAGTTTATTCTCCCCTCGACCACTCTTAATCCCTGTGTGCGAGAGACAGTCTCGGCGGTCACGCAGATGGACAGTGTTTTCATTTGGGGCGGCTGCAATCACCTAACACACCCACAAGTCACCTGGGAATGTGTCTGGTCTGGTTACACACATGCAGACGTACAGTAATGCGCACACACTGCTTGTGATCCGCCCTGCAGCCTTGCACTCAGAAGTGGCCATGTCAGCTCCTATAAAGTTCATTTCATGTTTTAAGTCAGTCATTTTCAGAGACTATAAATTAACTGTTTATACATCAAACATGAGTTATGGCTAATCATGCTTTACTGGTGTAATTCATGTTTTCCCGCTGTTTTTTTCTTAATTTTTAACATTTCTGGTAAATCCGTTTGTCACATATTGGAGCAAAACTTTCATTATGGCGTTGGCGTCGGGCGGCACTTCCCCGAGATCAACAATTCGTCCGGGAAGTGTGTACTTTTTCCTTGGGTTTTCTATTTAATGATGGCTTTTACTGCTCATACGAACTGCACAGTTGTTTTATTTATTCCAAACAAAGGACTGTTGCTGGTGCCAGAAACTAAAATGTGTCACTTCCTGTGTGCGGAATACTTTTTCCCAGGAAACCCCTAACGGATTACTTAGAACAGCTCATTTGCTATTGGTTTGGACCAATAGACATATTATGTAAGTCACATACTGCATCTCCCACGAAGATGACCAATTTGGTATTAAAAAAGAAAACCCGTCAGCCTGTACCACCCAATTTCCAAGGATGTATCACAGAAACATCTGGTGTCAGTCCTCACTCAACCTCCCAAGGAGACCGTGGTCAGCCATCAACAGATTCAGGACGACCACGACTCCTCCTTGGCCGGTCTCCAGGTGGGCCAGCAGCCCGAGCCCGCTGTGGGTTTGTGGAAAAAAGCAAACAATGGAACACATCATTGAAGCTTGCCCTCTCCTAAGACTAAAAGGAGGATTTGTCACCCTCCACACAGCAGACCAGGAGGCAACTGCTTGGCTCAATAAATAAATAGCTGCAAAGTAAGCCCGTAAAGTTGGAATAATTTGCAAATGTCTTGTCTTTTATAGCGCCAAACAAATGTTATGCATGATTAATTTTACATGGGTAATTGATACACATCATGTAATTGTCGCACCTGGTCAAAAGTGATTACTGATGCATTTAAACAGGAATAAACAGAGGATTGTGTCTGAAAACGAAATAGTCCAACAGTGTATATAAATCACAAAGGAAAAAGGCTCTGCTCACTAAGCACGTTGTGCTGACAAACACACATTTTCCCTCCCATATTTCTAGTTATGTCATCATATTCGCTCACAGCCACTCCTCCAAACCTATGTGTATCAGGCAAGACGTCAAACATTTACACATTTGGGATGCTGTTTAGTCCCATGGCTGGCATTTGGTGAACTTTATGAGCAAAATCTGATAGAGAATTTAATTTAGTAGTTTTAATAGTGATTTTTGAAAGGATTTTTTGAATTATTAACAAACAGCCGACTCATCCCGCCCACCATTAAAGATGAAAGGTGATGACAGAAAGAGGAACAGTAGAAAAACACAGATGAGGTCTACATCTGAAAAAAAAATCTCATTTCTCAAAATACCTTCTCTGAATATTCTTTTGTTTTTTTTCCCTTCTTGTCTCTGAGGTAACCGTCCGCAGATGTTCTGCTCATAAACATTAAGAGGCACCTGCCTATCCTTCTGGTCATAACATCCTCACCCCCCGACTTCCACTTGGCAACATAGGCGTCTTCTAGTCCTCCCCCCCTCCACCGCATGTCCCACTTTCAACTCCTTCAGATTACATAAATAACATGACATCTGCCGAGAAAGAATGTCTGTCTGCTCCTGTGTTCTCCATTAAGGCCCCACAGGCCCCCGAGAGTGGTTTGGCCAGCAGAGAGATGCGGTGCTGCCTTTGGTATTGTGGCCTTGCTTCAGACTCGCAGTGTAACTGTTCTCTGTCTGTCTCCCTGGAAGTCATCTGGACTCCCCACAGCTTGGAAGTTAGTTTAGCTAAATGTCTATTCCCCGTCTGTCTCATTTCTACGTGCAGATCATGCAGCAGATGAGTGACCATCGCTACGACAAACTGACCGTGCCTGACGACCTCGCTGCCAACTGCATCTACATGAACCTACCTGATAAGGGACATGTGCTTCTGCACCCTACAGCCGAGGAGTATCCGGAGAGTGCGAAGGTAACGTTCGGGGTCATTGGACGCACACACACAGGGTTACTTTGTCTTATGCACACAAACATGTTATTTTACAGTCCTGAGGTTACACCTTTGAGAGGAAAACACATCGTCAGGACAACCAGACTGGTTTAGTGGCTTACATTTAAAGAGTACTTCCCTTTGTTGCTCTCCATCCTGTCCAGACCTCTGAGATAAACAACCGGCTGCAGAGGGAGACCCTGTGGTTGTTTTGCACAGACCACCACAGGTTAACCACAGCCAGAAATGTGTTATCTAACAAACCAACCTACAGTTTTATGTGACGTAATATTAGATGGACGTGATTGGTCTAGAGTGAGTGCTTGGTTATTACACCCTAAATCACCTTAATATTATATTCCATCTCTGCCACTGTAATGCTACACACTGGCCCTTTAAATCGGCTGTAATCAGTCATATTGACAATATGGGTATGACACACAGAAATGATCATCTGTCTTTGCAGTTTCCCCCAGCTCAACAGACCGTGGTTTGGTTTCCCGCCCACAACTTTTTGGTCCGATCCCACTGCTGTCATCAGTGCTGTTTACAGACACAGCAGCCACTCCCCCCATTGATAAACCCCGACACAGCAGACAGACAAAGTTAGTAGCCGACCGGGGAACATAGTAGAGCATTTAGCTACTAAAGAGACAGATATTTTTCTTCAAGAGCTGTTGGATTCTAAACCATAGCTTAATCTGCAGATGACCACTATGACTCCAAAATGAATGCCGACGTGGCTCTGGATCTGCTGGATGTGCAAATTAGCCATTGTTTGTTTATGTGTTTGCAACATAAAATGTATTTGGGGATTGTATATCAGCTTGTTGGGATGCCTATAAGTGAACCCCCAAAAAATTATACATGTTGCATTTCTTATTTCTATAAAAACTACTTATTTGGGATGTCCTCATGGCCTAGTGGTCTAATATCTACTGTAAATTAAAGGCAAAATGCCAAAAGTTTATCTTAAAAAAAGAGATTTTTCCCTGACAGCACCACTTCCTCATAAGAGAATAGTTATTGCTGTTTGATAGAAAATTGTCTTTTTGTACTTCTGGTTGCCAAGTTGGCGCCATTTCAGGTAATTATATGGGAAATGCCAAAGGAAATCTATAGGGAATGGGATTAATTCTAAAGAAATATTGAGGAGTCACTCTGAAGGCCCTCTTCAGAACAAATCTTAGAGCATATGTTCTTCGTTGAACCGCAAAGTGCTGACTCGACACACCTGGCTGAACCCAAGAGCGTCGCAGCACTCGCCATTGCTGCGTGAACACGTAAATAACCACAGAAATTCATAAATTAATTTTGGACACACGGTGACCTACTTGCAAACACTATTAAAACGTGCCTCAGGACACTTATTGTTTTCCACTGCATTTCACCGTGAATGACATGTTATTGTCTCA
Organism: Eutrigla gurnardus; assembly: GCF_963514095.1. NCBI lineage: Eukaryota > Metazoa > Chordata > Actinopteri > Perciformes > Triglidae > Eutrigla > Eutrigla gurnardus. The sequence goes on from NC_139920.1 coordinate 14,587,283, forward strand.
CTTTGCCTGTCGGGGTTTGGAACGGCTGAGCAGGAGCCGTATTATTAAGATGCTTTGGGGTCACTCCACATCACAACAAGTCAAAAGGATTCTCACATCATCGAACCCAGCACCCTGCAATCTACAGAGACAGTGCTCAGACCTCAAAATGTACTCTGTGGTTAAAACCCCTACCTCCGCCAGCTATTTTTAGAGGGAAGAATTCACAAAATTATATGTCTTTGGACTTACATCCACGGCAATGGCACGTTTTTTTTTTTTTTTCCATGAAGATTAACGAAGGGAATTCAATTTGAGCATAATAAAAAATCTATTTGTGTATCTTGTGCTTCCTGCTTTGGAAGCACCTTTTAACAGACTGTTCCAAGCAATATTAGAGGAATGTATGCTTGTTTGGTTTCCTTTATATAGTTCAAATATCCCAGAAATTGGCTGGGAACCCATTTTTGGTCCAAACCTATATTTAAGGAAGTTGCGCTTATGAAAGTGGGAGAATATGAATAGCATAAAGTTGAGAGATGACTATCATGCCTTGCTGTACAGTAAGTCCAGTTGGTACATATTTCCCAAAACTTGTTGCTTGTTATTCCAGTGAGCACAACCACAGAATCACTCTGCAGGGCTTCTATTGCTTTCCAACTCCAAACATCGTCTGTCCTAATCGCCGGTCTATTTTTAGTGTGCTTGTGAAGTTACATAACAGTTCCACATGAGCAGGGGGTCATGAGAGAGAATAGGTAGGGGTCGGAGGGGGTGGAGACGTGGCATCTTTAATGGTTAGCGGTGGTGACAGCTTGGTTTGGAGATACCTAAACGGAGCAGACAAAAGGCCTAGTGATATATAGCGGCTCCTACTGTGTAGGACCATGCCACCCTCCGATCCAAGGTGTAAATATCAACCGCACTAATGAAAACTCTGCTGGAAATGTACAAATTAAAAAAACCCAAACCAAAACGGCAGGGGTTTTAGTGGTGTTGTTTTGAGGGGAGTTATGCAAAAACACAACCTCCACTCAGTTGACACTCTGGTCATGTGGTCTAAACAGGGATTTTATAAGATGGTGGTGTTGCTTGTTCCGTCCAAGTTTTTGTCCGGACTGAAATTGTTTGCCAGAGAGATGTTCATGTTCCCCAGAGGATGTTTCTGTGTGACTTTCGTGATCCCCCAACTTTGCTTTTATTTTTTAGTTAAACATTTCTATTGGATGGATTGCCATTAAATGTGTTACATGAATTCATGTTATATAGAGGTTGTGACCAAAAAAAAACCTACTAACAAACCTGTCAAATGCTTCTCTGGAAGACAAACTCATTAAAATATGCAACTAGAAAGTTGCACACTTACAACCCACAACTGTTAACCCACCTCTGGACACTAAAGTGCTATAAGACGTTGTAATACACTTCATTCAAACTCATTGTTAAAGGTATTTCATGCAAAAGATGTCAGTGGCAATGGCTGAGTGATGGCAATGTGCTCAGGGATGTGTGTGCTGGTATTCCTGTTAGCTGTAACTAGCCAAAGACACTGGCCAAAACACTAAAAGGGAGCCGATTGTTTTTCCCCCACTGTGTCTGCGGGTGCAGCGTGGCGGCTGGGGGTAGGCGATGCACTCACCATCATAATCACTAGTAGCTCCTACCGGCCAGGGGAACTTTAGGGTAGTTGGTGAGTCAGCAGGTAGTAGCTGGAAGAATGAAACAGTCAATAAAATGTGTTTTGAGAAAGTATGAGTCACCGCAACCATGAGAGGCCTTTGAGCATGCAGCCTTAACTGTCCACCCAAAATATTATGCAGTTATTAGCCGTGGAAAAGAGACAGAGGTGCACCTTTCTAGTGGAGATAATAATATTAAAAATCAGTGCATATGATGGAATTCCAGCCCTGGTGATCCTTTAAGTCATCTAGTGCCATCAGGTAAAAATAAATATATCTGATACTGGAAAAAAGTGATTATGAAATGAGTATAGAAATATACAATAACAACAACACTTTAAGGGGTTTAATGTTGTTACAGAAGAGGTTGATGGTGCAGTGCCATTGTTTAAATTACTGAAGGAGGGCCCTGGCAAACACTCCTGCCCACATTACACAAACTGTCTTGGGAAGAGAAGAATCACGAGTTATAATGCACATGAGAGCTGCTCCTTTAAACATGTCATTTGGATCAGCGGCTTCGTCAGCCATATTGCATCATGAGATAAGAATTTGTTTAGCTCGTCACTCTGGCTGTGCCGCAAGGCCTCGCTCAGTATCACAGCAGGGTTGAAATGAGAGTTAAAAGAGAAAAAATATCCTGGTTTGGATGTGGAGTAGGAAAACACTGGTTTTCTTCTGGAAAACGTCCACAGGGTGACACATTACTTTATGAGGGTCGTTTGAGAATGTCGTAATAGTTCTCACTCCCATCTTTTTCATATATATTTTGCCAACAGAGCAGGAAACCTTGTTCTCCTTGTTCACCCTGTCGCATTTTGTGTCTGTCTGCAGGGTGTTTGCATGACAGAACATTACAAATTGACCAGTAAACAACCTTAAGTGTTGTATAAATTCTCTCTTTCAGTTCAACTACTACCAACTACAGTGTACAGGCAGGCCTTGATTCCCAACTCTATCATAGCATGGAAGGTATAATCTAGCTCCTCTCTGGAGAGTGAAAGCCGTGGATCAGAAGAATTGGGTGTTTTCTGATTGTCGGTTCGGTTCTAAAGCACAAATGAATACATCCACACCTCCTGACAAACCTGCTGAAAGGATTTTGAATCCACCCAGCTCAAGACACGCATCGTCCTGCTCTGGCCTGTATCTGTGTCAGGCCTGTGATGTTTGTAGGCCTCAGTTCACCGTGGGGTGTGACAAAGGGGCGTTGTTTGACCCGGGAATGAAATTGGACTGCACACCATATTTATTGGCTTGGGGTTACACCCTCACATGAGGTCCAGAGGCTATTTGCTGATGCTCAGATTACTCCCTGAACACAGCAAAATAACAAACAAAAATTGCTGGGTGCAGTGACTCAATCCCAACCCAGAGGGCACAAAACATGACGGTTTGTTGAAGCCAAAAGAACCACATCATTTACAGAGAGGGATAAGGGAGCCAAGGGAACCCTGGCAGAGACCAACACCCACTCGAAACGACTTTGTGCCGGGTATACGACCACAGCTCTTACTTTGGTTATAAAATGACCAGATGGCTCGTAGCAACAACCCCACTGCCCCATATTCCCGCACTAATACCCCAATAATTGGAGCACTCTCTCTTGTACCCTTTTTTAAAAAATGGGAACCACAACACTGTTCTTCCCCGCCATAGCCACTGTCCCCAACCTCCACATGACACTGAAGAAAGATGTCAGCTAAGACAGCCCACCAATGTCCAGAGAACGATTTTTTGCTTTGGCAACCGCCACCGTTTCAGCCCTTCTGGCCAACAGGTATTGGTCTGCCCGATTCTGGAGACCCCTGGGCCAGGCAACCTGAAAGGCTCATCTTGACAGCCTCCTTCATTGCTGGTGTCCACCCAATAGTTCTTAGGTCGCCATCACGACAGACACTGATGATCTATTGACCACAACTCCTAGAAGGAGGCCTTTCACATGACCCACTTGGATTCCATGTCCCCAGCCTCCTCCGGGATGCATGAAAAAGTCTTCTGGAGGTGGGTGCTGAAGACCTCACGGACAGGAGCCTCAACCAGCAATCCCAGTTCAACCTCACTAAACACCTGGGTTTCCCAGGTCTGACCGGCAGTCTCCCCTGTCTCAGTCTCAGACCTGATGATACAATCACAAAGTCGATCATCAAAATTTGGCCTTGGGTCGTCTGGTACCGGGTAGACTCATGAACTGTCTTTCATAGGTTCTAAACAGAATAATCTAAAAAAGCAGGATGTCAGATTTTTGCCAATGATGGCCTTGTCTCTGTGTCCCACAGGTGTTTGAGAAGTTGAAGGATCACATGCTGATCCCCGTGTCCAATATGGAGAAGGTCAAAGTGGATGGAGCCCTCACATGCTGCTCTGTGCTCATCAACAAGAAAGCCAACATCTGAGCATGCTCACCAGGGGGTCCCTCAGCGCATGGCAACCAAGTAGAGCCTGTATCCGAGCACCAGGGATCCCAAGGTTTAGCAAAACTCTCTTGGTGTTTAGAGGAAGGATAAGCGAGTTTGTTGTTGATGAGGGACAGAGTAATATTAATTGGAAGGAGTCATCTGGTCTTCTTTTCCCACCAATCAGTTAAATTAGATTAAATCTTCTGAAAAAGTGTGTGAATAGATCAGTTGACATAAAACTAGTTTTAGGTTATTGTTGTAGAATTAGGATATTACATTAAAACGAGTCTTATAATGCTCTTGATTTGGATATGATAATTTTCTATTTACATTTTCTATTAAAAGCTTACATGATTATTTAGTTTGTACCCCACAGTTGAATCCACTTATTGCTTGGGATAAAAGCGTTAGCTACATGAAATGAAATGTTATGTAATGTAATGTAACAAGGCAAAATATCAAGCTTGCAGGTTAGATCATTTGTTTTTTGACCCATTATTTAACATCCAGATATTCCCTTATTAAACCTTATGATTTTTTGTGCTCCAATTAGTCTACAATCACTCAAATGCGATTCTAATTCATCTGATCTCAGATCAGAAGAGGAGTAGATCACGTGCCATATTGACCATTATTAAACAATAGTATTTTGGAGAAAGATAGAGGGGGAAAAAAATCCTGCTACTGCCGTCATACAACAGCCATAAACATGGATTATTGCTGCTTCTTTATGGTTGGTGCTGGGACATACACTAACATACAATCTCTGTTTACATTTGACTATTCGTTCTTTGATTTCTCATATTGAAAATAGAAATCTTGAAAATCCTTCTTTAACTTTAAGTATGTTTGGAGTGTTTTATAATAATTTTATGATTTAATGAAGTACTGCCATTGAGACCCGAGGTGCTCCCACTTTTCACGAGTGTAACTAATCATTGCTAATGATTCTGGAGATGATTTTTGACTGACCTCACTAATTGCCACCAGCTAAAGAAGCCTAACGTAGCCTGTTAATGTATTCTAAATGGACCATCTATGGCAAAATGTATTTATGTGTGCCAACCCTACAATGGATAGATACAAGCTGGGTGGAAGATGCTATTACAAGATGAACTAAGCTTTCACTCATTCCAACATAACGCCTCTGCACCTCCCATTGTACTGTGTCAATGTGAAAAATCAATGCCTTGTTCCCTGCTGAATGATTCTGATGGTACTGAAGGTTTCTCACCCCATTGGTTGTGCCTGTGTCACTGAGTACACTGTTTTTATTTTTCCTCTCCCTTGGTTTTTCCTTGAAGACTGACTCCGGATCATGCTGTGAAAACTGATGTGCGTTCCACTAAAACCAATAGCACTTAATATGATTGCGGTGAGATAGTTTGCACTCAGCATGCAGAACAAGCTAACTGTCTGGTGGGTTTCCGTGTGTGTTCACGATGGGAGCTTGCCGACGAGACTTTTAACGGACGTCGACGTGCTCTGTTTTGGTGGCCTTATCTCTGTTGTAGCCGAACTCGCTTCTGAAGCCTGTAGATATGACAACGTGGTGTATGCTAAACGTATACTGTACACACCCTATATACTGTACATGCTAAAGCCCATCATATGTGAAACCGTGTTTTTTCTCAATGTGATTGTAAGTGAAAGTTGAGGAAATGACATCAGGAGGTGATTCAGCCTCCCTGTGTAGACGTTTTGTGTACGGGCAAGTGGGCAGTGATGAAACATGGAAAGAATTCCTGTTGGGAGGAGAGGCTTGTACACCAGTAAACACTGACTCCCTTAAACTCTCTCTGTCTTTCCCGTCTCACTCTCAACATTCGCTCTCCCACCCTCTCCTTATTGCCTCATAGACGATCTTGGCTAATGTATGGCCATGATGTCATACAGTTTGGCGCTGTAGATAAGATGTTCTGCGTTCAAATGTGACACTAGTAGCGTAGCTGCAGATGATCCAGATCTGATTCACGTTCAGTTCCCTCCAGAAGGCTCATGTCCACCTCTTGGGTTCGATCTAAAATTGCCATCCTCTCTCACACTGCTCCAATTCACCCATTGGTTGTACAGCTCGGTGACACCATAGCCTTTCCCTATTGCTCATTTACAATCAGAGCAGTTAATAGATTTTGTTTTGGCAAGCCTGTCTGTGAGTAACTGATCCTGAAAATGTGTGCTGACTTTGTTGTGGGGTTATTTATCCTCTTACTAATCCACTCACTCATCACAGACAGACATGGTGTTGTGATTGCTCTTGTTCCAACTGAGGTCTCTTAGATTTCACACGGGCTTAGAGTCATAATTATTTGAGTCATCTTAAATTGAACCTTTTCGTCTACTTTGAGTAATAAATTAACATTGAGCATTCAACCGTGTTGTGCTTCTTTTTTTCTTTCCAGGTTAAACTTACCTCCATTTGTGGAGGTTAACATTTTATTTTAATTCATATTTCAATAAAAGTAATTGATCTAACTGCTTTTGACAATATGTTTAAAAGGTATCACTCTCAAGGCCAAGGTTGGTATAGATGATGTGACTTCAGCAGATGAGTGAAAAACACAAACCTGAACCCAAATCTAACTGTATAACTAGCTTTTGTGACTTTGTTAGAGACTCCCTTTGTCGAACAATTTCTGCTCATTGAGCTCTGCTACCATCTAGTGACACCAGAAACGTAAGATACACTAAGATGAAGTTCGTATCCAGCAGTAGATCTACTGTTTGGTTGGAGACAAGAAAGGCTGCTGCCCAGCAACCTGCTTAAAGAAGTCCATTAAAAATACTCGAGTCTCCTATGATACATGAGGTATCCATGGTTGTCCATATGTTTGACAGAATGAGTACTGGGGGAATAAAACACTTTTCAAAGTTTATTGCCAGAAATACAAAAGTTCTAATGTTATGCATAATGAACTCAAAGCCAAAGAGTACATAACAACATATAATTGCAACTTGGAAACAATATAGTGGTTTTTCTTGATACATATCATTTGAAACAGTAATAAAATATACAAAATTCACTTGAATTTGAGCGGAAGTTACACTTGAATGATAAAACAAGCACAAAGTCAAACTGACACTCTATGAAATAGTCAAAAGTCTCATATTATGACAAATACTATTGGAATTTAGCTTTTTAATATATATATATTCCTCTCAAATGTTGTTTAATTTTCTTTTTCTTATTTGTACACTGTATTCTAAACTATAATACAATACCATCTCTTTACCACCAAAGCCATAGTTTTGTCTTGCAAAGTAGCTTGTGATCTACTGCTCCCTCTGGTGGACATAACAAGACAGCAGTGTAGATAAACAGCCCTGATGTGGAGGAAACCATATATACAATTACTGATATAAAAGTAATATTAGATTATATGCTTTAATACCATTAACAGCTTTCATATCAATGTTATATTCTTGTTTTCAAAAGTTGATTTGTCCACAGAGACTGAAATAATGAGAGGGAGAGAGAGGATGCCATGATTAAAACAAACCCTTTTTATACTCTGAATACATGGTAGCACACCTTTGTTGGGTTTTTGTATACTGCACGTTTAGCTACAGGGGAAATTAGTATACAGGTTGCCAGGGCCCCTTGCAACAGTGATCTTGTTGTCAAGTCCGTCTGCAGCCTCAGCCAGAGGCAAGTAGGACTGGTTGAGAAAGTCACTGCCTGAGCCGGGCAGGATGCAGACGGAGCCATCAGTGCAGGAACTGTGACATGTTTGGAAGTGCTCATAACTCACCTCCGGGCCTTCTTTCTCTCCGGCCTCCTTGTGGACATATTTGTTCCGCTTTGGGCAAAGAATGACACTGTCTTTGTTCAGAGTCACATAGTCTGGAAAGACGTCCGTCCCCGGGACACCATCCGTCTCCCCTCCGCTGCAGGAGTGTCTCTCTGGTGACAGGAGCTGGGTCAATCCCTCGGATCCTGAGACCTCATCCTCAGACATTATCTCCACCACGGATGAAGCGGTTTCGTCAGAGCACTGCTTTGCCGTTACCGGAGGGTTCTGAAGTGTGAGCACAAAGTGGTTGACTGTTAACACCTCGGAGCACTGACGCACATTTAAAGGTTGAGTAGGTGATTCTATTCAGAAACACTTTTTGTTATATTACTTGAAATCCTCGCAAAAATACCGATAGCCATCAATACATTAAATGCTCTGATATAAAAAAAAATCTAAAATGTCATCTGTGGCTGTGGCAGGAATGTAAAACCCCTGTCCAATCAAAAAAGTCGGGCTGGAGAAAATAATTGGACGGCCTGCCCTTCTGTCAATGCTTACTTCCTGATTGCTCGCACTCTGTTGATCTCGAGCACTTGTTTGGCGCTCTCACTTTATAGTTATCTACTTGTGTTTGACCTATTTGATGTCTGAATCTACACATTTATAAATAGCATCTATATCATAAAATGTACACTTGGATAGCATATATTACGTTAAATTAGTCATAGTCCAAGTCTACTTTTCCACTGGGACAAAGAAAACAAACAAACAAAACACTGTCATCATTGTGATGTGTTGGTGCATGTATCATGTATTATAATACATTCTGCAGTTAAATAATTTACCCATTTTGGCCCGTTGATCTCTGTCAGAAAACCTTGTAGGACTTTGTCAAGGTCGGGCACCGGTGGCCAAAAATACAGCTTGAGTTTACTATAAATCACACAAAACAACAGACATGAAAATAACCTTCATGGTCGAAAGTCATTGAAATAATTGGTATTTTTGTTGGGATTTATCATTAAACTGAACGAGTTGGAAAACAGTCCTACCTGAGGTACATGTAAAACAGGGAGATGATGATGATGGCAATGATCAGCAACAAGACAGGGATACAAAACACGAGCAATGAGCCTGTAAAAGTTATTCATTCTGCATTAAGGTTTGGATGGTTTTATTTTGTCTGAGTAACAAAGAACTTAATTTCATATGTTTATAATGTTAATATTTTAATATATCACAGCATAACAGTGCATTTTACACACTAGCTACAATTGTTAAGCCACAAGTACATTTGAATAAACTGCTTGTTGACGTTCTTACAAATGAACAGATTAAGACTTATTTTATACAAACCAATGGGGATTACTAAATTAATAATATGTGTATTTGATCTCAGTGGGACCTTACCTATATCAGTGGGGGTGTTACCAGTAAGTTCATCGGACCAATCACTCCAGAGGCCTGAGTAAATAGACCCATTGGGTTTAGCTCTGACCCTGACGCTGTACTGGCTACCTGATGGGACCTCTAGACACGTGCCGGTCTCAGAGCCCTTTAAAAACGCCGTCTGGGGACAGAAAGGTTGATTTTGAAATTCAGTGGTAAGAACATTAAATATCATACACCTTTTGCAGTTTTGCATTTCTGTTTAACTATATCTCAATACTGACTTTAAATGCATTTGTTTGAAAATCCCACTTCCACACGTATCTGCATATTTGCAGATCCTCATGTTTTTGCAAAATAATTTGTCTTGCAACATCCAGCATTGTACCATTATCATAAATCACCTTGCTGATTTTTTTACTTTCAATTTGTCCCTTAAGATGTAATATTTCACTTTTTGGTGCCACCTAGTGGTAATATAGAGTATAACACTGCCAGGAGTGATACTCTCCTGTAGCCTTGTAATCAGAATAATAATTATTAATAATAATGAATACAGATATGTGTACATACAATTCTAGTTATATAACTTTAACTATACTATTAAAAATAGTAAATGTGGTCAATATGTATGGTTGTACAACAAGGTATTTGTAGGGAATGCAAAAAGGCCATACGTGACATCTTACCATCCACCCGTCTACCCCTCTGATCTGGTAGCTGACTTCATACTGCAGGTGAGCCGACAGAGACAGAAGAGGAGCTTCCCATTTCAAGCACAACTTGTATTTCACCATAGATCCCTTCAGATGACACGGTGGGGACGTTTTAACTAAGAACAAAAAAAAGCAAACATCGTTTGGCAGTAGTCAAAGCCACGGAATCACACTTTCAGGTGTGATGGGAAAGAGGTTAATACTGTAGGTAAAGAGCGATGTGGCAATTATTACAAGCTTGGTACTACAGTAAGGGAGGAATACACTCTGCTGCAAGTAGTGTAGCTACCTTGATCTCCCCTATAGCTGTCTAGGTGAGAAATCTTTCTAAGAATGCCATATTCATAACAAAGTGAGTCACTGAAAAGGTTTGCTGAATATTGCTGTGAAATACATGTTTGAGCAAATCTGATTTTAAATTCTGGGTTAAATTCATGCAGAGGAAAGGGTGTATGTATTCGGCTACACACTGAAATAGCAACAATTTTTTCAATTTACAAATCCAGATCCAAAAGGCACAAGGAAAGAAGGAACACAAATCCCTCACTGTTCTTGTTGACAGTGAACTCTTTAGCAAAGAAGGTTCTGCTGAGTGGCGCTGAACTGCTGCTGAGTTTGACTCTGAGTCTTCTGGACTCGTCTCCATGGAAACGACACAGTTGGGTCAAGTCCCTGTCAGCGAGACACTCGGTCCATTCTGTCCAGCCCGAAGCTTTGCTGTAATATCAACACATCAAATCACAAACAAGGTGAATGTCAATTTTAACAGTTTCTAAGCTTATTCTATATTGGTATTTTTTATTTAACATATTTATATTTATTGTATTAGTTTGCAACATGTTACCTATGTTGCACAAATGAATGCCATGTGTCTAGTGTTTACTGTGAAGGATGTAAACAAAAACAATCCGGTATTCAACTAAAAGTCAGTTTAATGTTAGCATAGCATAATGGGAAGCCTTTAATCAATCACTGGAATGAAGTAAGTCATGCACCTGAGGCCCAGCTTGTATAAAAGTGTATACACTTCCTCATATCTGCTCCCATCCCACTGACAGGTGATATTTTGCAGGTCAGACGTGTAGCATGTGAGTGAAATATCATCTGAAAAAGAAGAGAACATTTCCAATTCAAGTATTGTGACCGAGGTCACAGGATGATATGCTGCGTTATGGATAATGACACACTTCACCACATTCACACTCACCTGCACTTTGGGGAACCATGGCTCTCACAGGGTGCGACCAGCCGCTCCAGTGTCCCGTATTGGGATCTAATCCACATCTGACAGTGACCTGGACCTGGACCTCCTCCCCCGGTACAAGAGAGTCCAGTATGTTGCCCTCTGTTTCCTGTAGAATTCACAAACACCAACATTCAATGAATAATATCATAAAATCTACAATCATATTCACTTCACTTTTTTAATTACCAATAGGCCTACAGGTGAAGGAAGGTCATGGATATATACACAAACAGGAGAAAACATAACCTTCAAAGTTTTGTGTTATAACATGCTTGTCTGGGTAAAAGGAAATAAACATCACTGTTTGATTTATTAATGAATCAGTACGATAACAGACCAGCTGGCACATTAAAACCCGCAGTAAATCATTATCAGATCCATCAGATATACTATGCTGTGACTTTTTAAATTACAAATGTAAGATAATTCCACGATGTACTATATTATTACTTTTTATGACATTTTTATAGTTTTTTGTGACATACTATACTATGATATTTTTGTGACATTTTGCCACATACTATTCTCTGACTTTTTTAATCACATATTTGTGACATATTATACAATAACATTTTATGACTACTTTTACAAATATATTGTACTATTTTATAGACATATCAGGACTTTTTGTGATTTTTATAGCATACTATACCTTTAATGATGGCATTACAAAATGATCATGATATTTTTGTCATAAATTACGCCATTTGTTACATCCAAACTAACAAACTAAATTCCATTGTGCAAATATAATGAATTGAACCCTTGTAATAATATTAATTTTTACTTTACTTTTAGTGACTTTATTATCACTTTTATGACATAATATACTACGACTTTTGGCTATGAAAATGATATTAGAAAAACATGTTTGCGACATAAACACATTATTTTTATGGCATTTTTTTCTAACATACAATACGACAAGTTTTGTAATTTACTTTTTCCATACATTTTGTGACATACTACATTATACCTTCTTTTAATGACATACTTAAAGTTTATGACATAAAGTACAATGACATTTTAATGACATTTCTTCGCTTTTGCAACATTCTACACTATGACTTTTTATAGAAATGTGTGCAACATACTACAGTATGATTATTGTAATGACATTTTTAGGGCTTTTCATCATGTGCTATGAGTTTGAAAAGACATTTTTGGAACATACTTCAGCATTACTTTTTTTATGACATATTATACTACTATGTATATTTTTATGAAAAACTATAAAATGTCTATTTAATTATATTTTTGTGACATACTATACGTTTGCTGTAGATAGATAAAAGACAGTATGGACAAAAGCACAGCACATCACTCATATGCTGGGCATGTATACTTAAATTAAATATAAACTTAAAAACATATTTATGCTCAAAATGATTGTGTGTGTGTGTGTGTGTGTTTACCTCCTTTGTATTCTCTCGCAGCCCCTTGGATGAGTAGCGAATCCTATACATCACATTGTCTTTGCAGTATTTCGAGACTTTTGTGAGCCATGAAACCTTCAGCTGTCCTACTTGGCCATTTTGGTGCAGAGACACACTGTAGGGGGGATCCAGGAGAACTAGAGACAAAAAGGTGATAAAAAAACAACAATAAGGATTGACTTCACATTACAGAATCCATGGTGAAAATAATGAACTGGTGTTGCAGGTCCCGTTTCTTCATTGGTGCATTTATTTTCCTGAATGATGCAGTTGGTCTCCCCTTTACAGACTAGCCCTCTTTATGTCAAACACATGAAGTAAATATGTGCTATTTTTGTTTGTGGGGTTCCTAAACAGTCTTGGAACTATAGACCGAGGGCATTCAGAGGATGTAGGGCTTTCCTACTTTTATTGACAATAAGCGCAAATACCCAAAATAAATTTGATAACACATTGCAGCATACTTTTTTCAGGGGAAATTCAGGGGAGGTACATGGAAAACAGGGAGATGATGATGATGGCAATGATCAGCAACAAGACAGGGATACAAAACACGAGCAATGAGCCTGTAAAAGGTTATTTATTCTGCATTAAGGTTTGGATGGTTTTATTTTGTCTGAGTAACAAAGAACATAATTTCATATGTTTATAATGTTAATATTTTAATATATCACAGCATAGCAGTGCATTCTACACACTAGCTACAATTGTTATCCCACAAGTACATTTGAATAAACTGCTTGTTGACGTACTTACAAATTAACAGATTAAGACTTATTTTACACAAAACTATGGGGATTACAAAATAAATAAATATGTGTATTAGACACTGAGATGAGTCTCAGTGGGACCTTACCTACATCAGTGGGGGTGTTACCAGTAAGTTCATCGGACCAATCACTCCAGAGGCCTGAGTAAATAGACCCATTGGGTTTAGCTCTGACCCTGACGCTGTACTGGCTACCTGGTGGGACCTCTAGACACGTGCCGGTCTCAGAGCCCTTTAAAGACGCCGTCTGGGGACAGAAAGGTTGATTTTGAAATTCAATGGTAAGAACATTAAATGTCATACACCTTTTGCAGTTTTGCATTTCTCTTTAAATATACCTCAATACTGACTTTAAATTGTTTTCCATTCCCTGGAGAAAATCCCACTTCCACACGTATCTGCATATTTGAAGATCCTCATGTTTTTGCTAAATAATTTGTCCAGCAGTACTATTATCATAAATCACCTTGCTGATTTTTTACTTTCAATCTGTCCCTTAAGATGTAATATTTCACTCTTTGGTGCCACCTAGTGGTAATATCAAGAATAACACTGCCAGGAGTGATACTCTCCTGTAGCATACACTTACAGCCTAGGTGAACAAAAACTTGCAATCAGAATAATAATAATTAATAATAATGAATACAGATATTTGTAAATACAATTCTAGTTATATAACTTTAACTATACTATTAAAAAAAAAATGTGGGCAATATGTATGGTGTACTACAAAGTATTTGTAGGGAATGCAACAAGGCCATATGTGACATCTTACCATCCACCCGTCTACCCCTCTGATCTGGTAGCTGACTTCATACTGCAGGTGAGCCGACAGAGACAGAAGAGGAGCTTCCCATTTCAAGCACAACTTGTATTTCACCATAGATCCCTTCAGATGACACGGTGGGGACGTTTTAACTAAGAACAAAAAAAAGCAAACATCATTTGTCAGTAGTCAAAGCCACGGAATCACACTTTCAGGTGTGATGGGAAAGAGGTTAATACTGTAGGTAAAGAGCGATGTGGCAATTATTACAAGCTTGGTACTACAGTAAGGGAGGAATACACTCTGCTGCAAGTAGTGTAGCTACCTTGATCTCCCCTATAGCTGTCTAGGTGAGAAATCTTTCTAAGAATGCCATATTCATAACAAAGTGAGTCACTGAAAAGGTTTGCTGAATATTGCTGTGAAAAACATGTTTGAGCAAATCTGATTTTGAATTCTGGGTTTAATTCATGCAGAGGAAAGGGTGTATGTATTCGGCTACACACTGAAATAGCAACAATTTTTTCAATTTACAAATCCAGATCCAAAAGGCACAAGGAAAGAAGGAACACAAATCCCTCACTGCTCTTGTTGACAGTGAACTCTTGAGCAAAGAAGGTTCTGCTGAGTGGAGCTGAACTGCTGCTGAGTTTGACTCTGAGTCTTCTGGACTCGTCTCCATGGAAACGACACAGTTGGGTCAAGTCCCTGTCAGCGAGACACTCGGTCCATTCTGTCCAGCCCGAAGCTTTGCTGTAATATCAACACATCAAATCACAGACAAACAAGGTGAATGTCAGTTTTAACGGTTTCTAAGCTTATTTTATATGGGTATTTATTTATTTAACATATTTATATCTATTGTATTAGTTTGCAACATTTTACCTATGTTGCACAAATAAATGCCATGTGTCTAGTGTTTACTGTGAAGGATGTAAACAAAAACAATCCGGTATTCAACTTAAAGTCAGTTTAACGTTAGCATAGCATGATGGGAAGCCTTTAATCAATCACTGGAATGAAGTAAGTCATGCACCTGAGGTCCAGCTTGTATAAAAGTGTATACACTTCCTCATATCTGCTCCCATCCCACTGACAGGTGATATTTTGCAGGTCAGACGTGTAGCATGTGAGTGAAATATCATCTGAAAAAGAAGAGAACATTTCCAATTCAAGTATTGTGACCGAGGTCACAGGACGATATGCTGCGTTATGGATAATGACACACTTCACCACATTCACACTCACCTGCACTTTGGGGAACCATGGCTCTCACAGGGTGCGACCAGCCGCTCCAGTGTCCCGTATTGGGATCTAATCCACATCTGACAGTGACCTGGACCTGGACCTCCTCCCCCGGTACAAGAGAGTCCAGTATGTTGCCCTCTGTTTCCTGTAGAATTCACAAACATCAACATTCAATGAATAATATCATAAAATCTACAATAATATTCACTTCACTTTTTTAATTACCAATAGGCCTACAGGTGAAGAAAGGTCATGGATATATACACAAACAGGAGAAAACATAACCTTCAAAGTTTTGTGTTATAACATGCTTGTCTGGGTAAAAGGAAATAATGTAAGATAATTCCACGATGTACTATATTATTACTTTTTATGACATTTTTATAGTTTTTTGTGACATACTATACTATGATATTTTTGTGACATTTTGCCACATACTATTCTCTGACTTTTTTAATCACATATTTGTGACATATTATACAATAACATTTTATGACTACTTTTACAAATATATTATACTATTTTATAGACATATCAGGACTTTTTGTGATTTTTATAGCATACTATACCTTTAATGATGGCATTACAATATGATCATGATATTTTTGTCATAAATTACGCCATTTGTTACATCCAAACTAACAAACTAAATTCCATTGTGCAAATATAATGAATTGAACCCTTGTAATAATAATAATTTTTACTTTACTTTTAGTGACTTTATTATCACTTTTATGACATAATATACTATGACTTTTGGCTATGAAAATTATATTAGAAAAACATGTTTGCGACATAAACACATTATTTTTATGGCATTTTTTTCTAACATACAATACGACAAGTTTTGTAATTTACTTTTTCCATACATTTTGTGACATACTACATTATACCTTCTTTTAATGACATACTTAAAGTTTATGACATAAAGTACAATGACATTTTAATGACATTTCTTCGCTTTTGCAACATTTTACACTATGACTTTTTATAGAAATGTGTGCAACATACTACAGTATGATTATTGTAATGACATTTTTAGGGCTTTTCATCATGTGCTATGAGTTTGAAAAGACATTTTTGGAACATACTTCAGCATTACTTTTTTTTATGACATATTATACTACTATGTATATTTTTATGAAAAACTATAAAATGTCTATTTAATTATATTTTTGTGACATACTATACGTTTGCTGTAGATAGATAAAAGACAGCATGGACAAAAGCACAGCACATCACTCATATGCTGGGCATGTATACTTAAATTAAATATAAACTTAAAAACATATTTATGCTCAAAATGATTGTGTGTGTGTGTTTGTGTGTGTGTTTACCTCCTTTGTATTCTCTCGCAACCCCTTGGATGAGTAGCGAATCCTATACATCACATTGTCTTTATAGTATTTCGAGACTTTTGTGAGCCATGAAACCTTCAGCTGTCCTACTTGGTCATTTTGGTGCAGAGACACACTGTAGGGGGGATCCAGGAGAACTAGAGACAAAAAGGTGATAAAAAAAAACAATAAGGATTGACTTCACATTACAGAATCCATGGTGAAAATAATGAACTGGTGTTGCAGGTCCCGTTTCTTCATTGGTGCATTTATTTTCCTGAATGATGCAGTTGGTCTCCCCTTTACAGACTAGCCCTCTTTATGTCAAACACATGAAGTAAATATGTGCTATTTTTGTTTGTGGGGTTCCTAAACAGTCTTGGAACTATAGACCGAGGGCATTCAGAGGATGTAGGGCTTTCCTACTTTTATTGACAATAAGCGCAAATACCCAAAATAAATTTGATAACACATTGCAGCATACTTTTTTCTAAAGAATTGTTAAATGTATTACCAAATCTGTGTTTGTGTGTGTGTGTGTGTGTGTGTGTGTGTGTGTGTGTGTGTGTGACCTTTTATCTACCCCTGAGCATCCCTCAATGGGGGGAGTTGGGAATACATTTTCAATAAGTCACTAATTATTGCAAAAAGAAATGTCTTACAGTCAACAAGCCCTCCAACTCATACGACCAAATAGGTCGTGTGTCACGTCCTCAAATACGACCTCTGGGAGCGTATTGCGGAGATTCTTCCGCAACGATAGTAGTGGTTAAGGTTAGGGTTAGGTCGACGTGTGGGGGGGTCTCTGCCGATGATTGACGGGGGGCGATCGTCTGAGACACCGGAGTGTCGATATTTACTTGACCGCTAGAGGGCGCGCTATTTTGAAACGTAACATATGGTCGTAATTCGGTGCTTGACACACGACCTATGTGGTCGTTTTCTCGAGGAGGACAGTCTGCTTACAGTGGTCCTCCACACAGACAGCTCGACTGTAGAGGCTGGTGTTGGTGTTGCGCTCCACCACTTCAAGGTGTATATCCACAAACGAGAAAACATCCGACTCAGGAAATGAGCAGATGTGGAGGAAAGTTCCCTCTTCTGTTCTCTGGACTGACATTTCACATGTTTTCTCTCTAGGTAGGTTTGGTTAGAATACATGACAAACATGTTAGAGAGGGTGGTATGCATGAAACAGTAAATCAAATCATATATGAAATGTTTTTCATAAAGGTAACTGCAGTTCAAAGTGCTTTACAGGTGGAAAATTCTGTAAAGAGAAATAAAATATAGGTTCATTTAGTTTCACCTTGGGCTGAATTATTGTGGACAACAACAATATTAGACAATTTTGAAGAAATGTACTATTTGTGTGATTTACTGTATATTCAAATACCTGTCAAACTTGTAGAGTAAATCATAAGTTCTGTTTTCTGCAGTCTCAAAGAAGCAGGTGAAATCCTGTTCTGTCCGGGTGAAACATTTAGGATCTTGCTCATCCTTTAAGAGCAAAACATCTGCTCCAGAAATGACAAATATATCCCATGAATTCACTGAAATTACACTAAAGTAACATTGATCAGTGCCCTTCTCTTCCCTACCTTCCCTTGACAGTTGGTTGAGCGTTCCATCCTTGCAATGCCTCCCAGGAAAAAAACTAATTTGAATCCACAAGCTTATAAAGAGGATCCCCCACCTGCAAGGCAAATCCATGGCAGATTGGTAGGTATCATGTATGCTAAACCACCATGGCACTTAAACCACCACCTCACATGCGCATTGTGTGTGTTGTCTTTGGTGCATGATGTTGAGTAGGCACGGTGGGTCGATCAGTGCTGAGGGGTTGGCTGAGAGAGTTGTGCTTAGAGGAGGAAGCCTGCCTTGGCTGTAGTCTAGTTGAAGTAAGGACCAAAAGGATGTTTGTTAACTGAAACGGTGGTAATATGTCATGTATGTTTGCTCTCAAACACTCCTCAGAATTAGATACAAAAACAATTCCTGAATTTAAAATGCTTTTTACTAAGGAAGGATTTATGATATCATCGTGGGAAAACAAAATAAATCATGTTGAGTGTTTCTGTATGGAATATGTTGAAGGCCTTACCTTCAAGGCCTTACCTTCAACATATTCCATGATATAAAAACTTCACAATTTAAAAACTGTACAACAAGATATTAAATTGATCATTGATTTATGATAATTTACTAATTTAAAATCCTGATTATAATATATCTCAAGAGAGTCATTTGCATCTCAAAAGCATTGGTGAACGTACGGGTTCACCTTGAAAAATCTTGGCTATTATCCAAATCAACTGTAAATACATCTGCACTTGTGCGTACAACAGGATTAATTTTAAACCACCTCAGAATAATGGAAAAAAAAAAAAACCTGACTTTTAAAATCAGAAACTCAGTCATCCATAAATGCAGAACAGGGTCCAAAAACCCTGCATGTCTGACCGTACAACAGCATTGAGTCTTTAACAGAACAACTACTAGTTCGGGAGAAACCAACATTACCAACAGTCTGACCCACCTCAGCCACTTCCCCTTCTGCTTGGCAAACATTACAGACATAAAACGCCTGTCTGTTTATTATGAAATAAACATCTTCTTCCTCTCTCAGCTGAGCCCTGCCTGAGTGCCAGAGCTGTTATCAAGACAGACAGGGTGGTTTAACACCTGAATACCACCTACCCAAATACTACTACCTCTACTACCTGCAACTCTCCTCACACTAGGAAACTGCAACGAGTTTCAAACACCAACCCCCTCTATGCTGTTTCAGACCCCCCCCCCCCCCCCTGCCCCCCCCTCTACCAATCAATGTATTACACCAGACTTCCTAGTATAATTATCTTGGAAAACATACAAAAAAAAATACATTTTGATAGCAGATAGAATGAATTCCAACCCTTATGGTTGCATTTTCATAACGCCACATAACCAAATCAGGGCTTAAGAAACAACATGCTAATGTCAGAGGCCGGCTAACAGTAGTGCCTATAGAGTGTTTGATACGCAACATCGTTTTTTGATGTTGGATAAAAATACATTTTCGGCTCTTGTTCCCTCATTACACATTTGTTGTGTAGCCGGTGTCTTTGTGTGGGAGTCCTCAGGAAGCTGGCCCACTGAGACCATGTTTGACAGACAGTTGTGCGCCTGCGGTCGGTTTGTGAAGGAAACCCGGTGACAGATCAGCTCAGTGCAGCAGGAGAGATACGCGTTCGTGAGCTCTGCGAGGAGACTTTGGCCCCCCGAGCAGCCGGGGGCCTGTGGTTTTCCACCATGGCTCACTATTGAGCAGGCCAGCAACAATAACAACAAACACGCCCAATAATCTTTGCTAGCGGCGAAATCCTCGGTGTCACAGAAACTGCAGTTTATAACTGGAAAGCGAACAGCTATTTTCCACATGTGGTGATGAGTCACCACACAAAACCTTTATTCAAGGCACCAGTTAATGAACTGCACATCCTGGATACATTACCATACATTGTGTTAGGTTGCATAGTGTTAGAGGTAAACTATAATGTTGGCAGACTGACATCTGCCCTGTATTAGTAGCATTTTACCGTTGCGCAACACATGGAGATCTACATGCATTGCATTTATATCAGCCCGTATCTCTGGCTACATTCCAATAAAAGGCTTTGATACATTGATGTGACCTTTAAAATGAGACAACAAATGTATACAGTAGTAATTACATTCACATGGCAGTGATAGGCAAACAGTAAAAGACACAGGTGGCATGAACGAGGCTGGTTTAAGTGCTACATTGTATTGATTCTTTCATCCTTTTCTAACACTGAGAATTTGGATATTTTGTGATCCACACTGTGTCCTTAAAATTTCATCTTCATGAAAAAGAAAGTTCTTTCTCCATTTAGAGCAATGGAGGGAAAATAAAGTCCAGCGTCGACACCCCACAGACCCTGTGGTGCTTTAGCAAGTCACGTAGCTCCTTATTTGCTGCTTCCCCTCAAATGGTCGGATAAAAGGGTCCAGCATTGTAACTTTTGTAATAGCAAGAGGTACAATGTTGTGTCTTTTTTCTCAGACTGATTTGAAGTAACCTTTTCCCAAAAGGTTAGTAGCGATCGCATCTCTCCATCCATGGCCCAGCGATACTCCTCCTCTCCTCTAATGCCTCTGATACCTCCACACAGTGTCCTTTCACAGTCCTCCATCTATAGCTGGGTGGCTCTGACAGAGCGCCTGGTCCTCCTGTCGCGACGTTGAGCGGCAGGGAGGTGGCTGTAACGCGGCGACCATCTTCGGGAATTCCTCTTAGAGCTACGTGGCCTTCTAGGGTCTGGGGGGGCTGGTAGTCAGGCCTCCTCGGCTGTGGCGTCTATCCCAGCGTAGGTGAAGTTCTCAAAGAGAGCCATGTTCACGTAAGCCTGGAAGACGGATAGAAGCTGATTAAAGATTTTAAAATGTTTCAAACTCTTTGGATGGACGATGGCTCCGTCTGTGTCTTAATGTTGAAGCCTTATAACGTGTTAATGTCATGTTGTTCAGACCCCATTTAATGAGAAGAACTGCAGAAATGTCACCAAATTGGTGCCAAGAGAGTACATTTCTAATTACCTGAAGAGACTATTCAAAGCATGCCATTAAAAAATCCTACAAATGTCATGCCATACAAAATAACATAGTGTCATAGTTTGATATGTTGATATGTATTGATATGTATTTTTTTGGCATATTAGAAATGGTATACTATGCTATAGAAAAATGGCATTCAAATATCATATTATAGCATGTCATAAAGACATATATGTTATGTCATAAAAATGTCATACAAATCTCATAGAAGTGTGGTTTTAGCAATGAGGTGGGTATCTTGGAGAATGTTAGAACACTCCCAAGTGGTAACAACAGGACATTTTCCGAGTCTTCCATTTCTGCTGACACTGTGTGAATGCAGCATTACCTTCCTGGCCTCCTGCATCCTGTTGAGCTGGACAGAGATTTGGGAGAAGGGGGGTCTCTCATAGGGCCGATCCCTCCAGCACTGCTTCATCAGCTCATAGCTGGACAGAGAGAGAGAGAGATTAATGAATCGGGTAGAACAGAGCAAAGAAAGAGAGAATGAGCTAATCATTGCCTACAAAATGTTGAATACTTACATCTCATCATCACAGTTTTTGGGTTTCTCCATCCTGAAGCCTTGCGGCAGTTTTTCATAAAGCTCAGCGCATGTCATCCCACAATATGGTGTCCCACCTGACACATACACACACACACACACACACACACACACACACACACAAAGGTGAGAAGATGCTTTAATGGTGGCGACAGGGATTGTGGGTTGAAATCACCATCCTGTTAACACTACAGGATCACAGGCTGCTCACTCACCTAAGCTTACAATTTCCCAGAGGAGAACACCGAAAGACCATCTGGGAGAGAAAATCCAAGGACATGTTTTTAAATTTGCAAAGACATGGGAAGAAAAGATGTGTTCATCTAGGACATCCTTTATTGATCATATATGAGATGAGGTTAAAACGCTGCAAAGAAACCAGCATCGGTGACTATTGAATCCAGTTAAATTAATGCATCATGAAGCTAGAAATAGTAAACATGTAATGATAATGCAAAAATGTTGCCAACATCGACGCGGAAACCGACGAGTGTCTCGACAGCATGAAACAGCTTTCGTCACTACGATCTGATTAGCATCAGAATTCAAGCAATACAACTTGTTTCTCAATGTTGTGCGGTAGATCACAGGAGCAGACAAGTGTCGTTGTGTCTGGCCTGTCACCGTGTCTTTGTTCATCTCATTCTGCTCGGTTTCAGATCTCTGTCTCGCCCTGTGTTTTTCCTACTGGTGTTCACAACTCTCCCTGACCCCGCAGGCAGCCGTCACACTTCTTCCGTTAGCTGTCCTGCACTCTTCCAGCTTGTTTACCACCGAGTATAAATAGGTTGCAGTTGACAGACCAACATCTCGAGTCTGTCTGCGAAGGTACACCCAAGGCTTCCTGGTTTTGCTTATCAGTAACACAACACATTATTATCACTCCACCAGTGACCAGAGGGATGATTTGTGTGCAATGGCAGAAGCCTGCCGTGTCACTCAATATGCCCCAAAAAGCTCTTTGATAGAATTTTTGGCACGGGGGTTTCAATTAGAGAAATTATGTTCGTCAAACAGATGAGTTGTACACTCACACATCGCTCTTGGTCGTGTACACGCTGTAGTTCAGGGACTCGATGGCCATCCAGCGCACGGGCAGCCTCCCCTGAAAGACAAGCACGACATTCACGTGAAACCTTCTGCCGCTGTTTACGTGTCGACTGTGAATATTAAAACATAACATATAAAAATGTAAGTCAAATATACGTAAACGTGCATAATAAAAGGACGATGATGGGGTTAAAATAACAAGTCCTCATTTAAACATGACTGCCCCTAAAGGTAATGTATTCTATCACAATCTCTCAGTTGCTGTTTAGGTTGATTTCATTTGATGTGATACCAGTACAGTTGGCAAAAAAATCATAGTAGCCGCAAGTAATTCATCTAAAAAAAATAAGTTGTTTGTTAAATAATGAAGTATTTTCCCCAATGATATACATATACATTATAAACCATTGTGTGGCAAACTACAAATTGACTCACAGGTTACAGAACTATATGGTTACAATTATAATGTACAATGTGAAGACATCTACTGTTAAATGATCGCTTGCAAGTTATCTGTCAAGTGATTTGTCTTTGCAGCATTCCACTGCAAATACATGGAATACAAAAAATGTCAAACTAGTGACCTCTGTTGGCTGCTGGTTGTTTTTCTGAAAATAAAAAGTACAACTGACCAAATATGTGACTATGAACCCAAACCACTCACCATTGTCTTCTTGACGTAAACTTCCTCACCACGGGAAAGGCCGAAGTCTGCTATCTTTGCCACAAGGCTGTCCCCTACAAGGACATTCCTGGCTGCCAAATCCCTGTGGATGAACTAATACCAGGAAAGTGGAGGAAAGGAGAGGCATTGTCCGACATGTTTTTAAATTCAATTTTACATCCTCTGTTCAAAACAGAGGAAAGAAAACTCATCCCCCCCACACACACACACACTCTTTCTCCTCCTACCTGTTTGTCACTCAGGTAGTGCATGCCAGTCGCCACATCCACAGCGAACTGCAGCAGCTGCTGGGAGGTAAGGGTGGAAGCGGTGCCATGCTCCTTGGCAAAGGCAGGATCGGTCTCCAACACTCTACTCTTCCTCAGGAAGTCTAGAAGGTTGCCATAGGGAGCGTACTCGATGGCTATGTACAGGTAACCTGCAGAATACAGAGAGGGAGGAAGATTATGTGTCTCACGCTGCTTCTTTTGATGTCTTGATATGAGATTTATTTCAACTTGCTTTGGGGCAATACATCGCATTTGACATCACAAGAAAATCGTGTGGCGTTTAATAGAGTTAAGGCTGCGGCTAATAAACATTTACAAGGTGTTGGCAGCTCTGCTCCACTAAAGCTATGAGGTTGGCTGGCCTGCCTGCAAAATGCCGAGCAGAGACCCAGCTACGACTGGTGAGGGGCTTTGCCTTCAACAGCTCTGTCTTGATACTGACAAAAGTAAACCAGACCTTTCATGAAATCCCTCACAGAGATCAACCAGATGGTTAAAGCTCTGTAAATATATGGCGGCCTCCAGCCAGAACCAGAGTTACAGGTCATGAGGCAATTGTGCTCTTTGGAAGGGTTAAGTATCGATTTCTCCAAAATCAGAGAGAGTGGCAGCACATTTAGTTAACACCATATGTCGAAGGAAAGAATAGCGAGGCGATGGGCAAACTGGTCAAAGTACTGGAACATATTGAACATGTTTCCTCTCAGCAAGACAGTGTGATAATCAGGACATGCTGTGTTTCCTGAAGCAACATCTTTCCAAAACAATTTTCTTTGCTGAGAGTGGAACACAAATATCTTTATCTCAAATCAAGATTTGCACAATGAAATACTGTGTTTAGAATAGTGTGCTTTCTCCTCTTTGAAATAAGAAAATGGAAAACAATTTTAGATTCTTTGTTTTGGGTGACCAAGGTTTCCAAGTCTCCCAACCTGTTTAGGTTGACCTTTTCAATGTACAATATATTGATATATATTGAAAATTGCAGACAGATGGCGAATGGATCAAATAAAATGACGCCTGAAACAAGAACAAATCTGTTGAAACAAAGGACATTTTAACAGCTTGTGTGAAGAGACAGACAGCACAAGAAGAACAAGTCTTTCAAACCTGACCCATTTCTATCATTTCCCCTTCAGCCTGCTGTCCTCTCTCCCCACTTCTCTACAACAATTTGTCCTTCCTTCCCCTCTTACTTCCTTCCTTTTCCCCTCCATTTTACAATCAGTTTGCAGGTTGAGCACCAAGCCAGTCTTTCCATATTGTATTGAAATAAGTCCCTATCAAATCGTTTTTATATAACAAGATTACAATTTAGAATAGTTGCACAATAGTAAAAAAATACCCAATCTAAAATGTAAAAGGAGGCATTTAAAAAAAAAAGTTTTCACATTGTACTGTTCATTAGCTATTCATAAGAATGAGATTTGTTGTTCTACTTGAGATTAGGGTGTTACAATATATGTGCATTTTTGCACTCTTATCACTGAAAAAAAAAAGAAAAAAAGAAATGACCCTGAGTTAAACAACAGATGTAAAACACAATGGAGTGATGGTCTGCAGAGAAACCAGCCGGGGAGTCACACTGAATTAGTCAGATGTTGATTTTTCAAGGCTGACTTGATTTTGTAATGTCCTCACTGATGTACTTTCCATACTTGGCCTCCCCTCCCACATGTTATCAATCTTTGATCAAACAAAAGCAATTCATTTATTCAATGTAGAAGCCATCAGATGTAGCTGTGGGAAACTGATACGCCACGTTAAGAACCGGGGCCGAGGAAACCTTATACAAATACATAAATACGTGACCCAGCGGTGTGCTTGTGAGGCACACGGACAAATCAAACACATGTGATAGTGCAAAAATGCTCCTGGCAGCCAAGGCTTATTTAGCTTGGAAACACTGTGGTGCTTTCCAGGTGCAGATGACAGAGGATCAGATGGGAGTATCTGTTTGGCTGTCAAGCAGGAGGAATTTAACCTGTTCCTTTACAACATTAAGTAAAGGGGTGCACTTAGTTAAGTAGGACATGGCCAGGATATTATAGTACTTCAGCATAAAACAGTGCTTTAAAAAGTCAAGACACATCTCGAACAAAACCAGCATGTGGTCTCCACATATATTTGCCACCAGCTGATAAAGACACTCCAGAGAAAGCTAGTGAGTGCACCTTCTATTGGCTAAGAACATATAGTGCATCACACAATTTAAAAGCCCTTGAGACCAGATAGGGAAGTTAAGATAACACACATAAATCCAAGCCGTCATAACCATTCGGATTTCCTCAAAAGCCAACCCGAAAGCTCTTCAATATCTAAGAAAGCCACTAGGTGTTGCTCACTCACCTCTGTTCTCACAGGCTCCGATCAGGTTGATGATGTTGGGATGCTGGCCTAGTTTACACAGCACCTCCAGCTCCCCTGCAAAGTCTCGGTGGTCGTTCTCCGAGGCGAACTCTGCAGGAAGACCAGCACGCACTGCATCATTAGACAAAGTGCAAGCAAAGCAGCTTCAGTGTGTTTGTGTGCAATGCATGTACAGTATCTCTATGCTTGATTGAATGTAGGAAGCCGAAGTTACCTTTCAGCATCTTGATGGCAGCGCTCATCTTGTTACCATCCTTCTTGATCATGGCTTTGATGACCTGGTTTTGAGACGGTTGTTAAATGTTTAATACATGTTAACCAAGGAGAAACATTTAAAATATTCAGAAAGTACAGAAAGAGCCTAAACACCTGGCCAAAGTTGCCCTCTCCAATGACATCTTCAAACTTGATGTCCTCCCACTCCAGGATTGGATAGGTTAGGGGCTCTGGCGTCGGTTTGGGCCTCCGTGTGAGGGTCAGAGTTCCTGAGTTAAACTGAAGAATAGTCTCCTCACCCTGGGGGTACAAACAGTCTGAAGCTCAGCAATAAATACAAATATATTACAGTTCTTCACACTAGGAGTTTCTCAAAATACTAGAGATTCAGTAAACCAAGAGTCAGGAAATCCCTCAGCTTTCCAAAAACGCGTATCCTTACCGATCCAGACTGGTAGGTGAACGTGCGCCGGCGTTTGAGGAGCGTCTTTCGGATGAAGAAAAGAGCCAACAGTGCCAGCAAGATAGTCACACAGGTGACAGTTACCGAGCCCACCACTGCCACCAGCAGCTGGTAACCGTCCCCAACAGGTCTCCCAGCTACACCCTGGGTGGTCGGGGTTAGACTCTGAAGGCCTGCTTTGGCGGAGAGGAAGAGATGGAGAGGGAAGACAAAGGGGCAGGATGAAAGATGGAGATTATTCTCAGACAACTGGGATAAATAGACTGTTGATGGATTATTACTCTGAAAAGAATATTATCTATGTGGGGGTGGCGTTCAACACCACCTGGGAAAAGCCAAATGCTAGCCGCAAGTACAATCATGTAGAAATGCGCGACTAGGAGATATTTTTAGCTTGAATGTCCAAAAAAAAAGTACACTGGATTCATTGTAGTATTCCCGAAATGTTACATTGTTGCTGTGTTGCTGCTGCTCTAGTGTGCCAACCCAGAAAGGAAACGCGTACAACAAGGCCCCCGAATAAAATCACAGTGTGAAATGTGAGTATGAATGAATCAAACTATATCAACAAAAGACAATCGCGCCCTTCTCACCATCCCCTTGTGTCCACGCCTGAACAATCTTGCTCCACTCTCCCGGCACTTTGGAGAAAGCCCTCACTCGGAACTGGTAGAGCGTGCTGCCGTTGAGCGCCGTCACATCTTTGATGGTCTTGTTCCCGTCGTCGGTGTCCACCCAAGGGTGAGGGGTCCCCTGGCCGACGGGTTGGTACTCTATGATGTATTTGACGATGCCTCCGTTGGGATCCTCGGGGGGCTGCCACCTCACCTGGATGGCTGACATGGACAGAGGAAGGGCCAGGATGTTGCGTGGGGATGACGGACCTGAGACACACAGAGATGATCATAGTTAGGGCAAACAACAGTGATTCTATACTGATAATTCACTGATTCAAGCTTTAATACCAAAGACGTGGGTTTAACAGTATACTTGCACACTAAAGCTGCTAAACTCATCCTCAAAGTCCTCAAAGTGGGCAGGGAGAGAGTCACCTAGCAACCAGCAAGAACCAACTACAGTAATTAAAACAAATCTTATCTTTTATTGAACATGAAAACTATAAAGTCTATGAGGTGCACTATCAACTGCATTGATAATCCTGCAACATTTAGGAGGAGCCCTCCTTGCAGCGTATTAGCAGCAGAGTTTCTAGTTACCCTGGCTGTTGATGCGGAAGTGGTAGGGTTTGGAGGGCGGCCCTTGGCTGCCGCAGTTGACGAGGCGCACCACCACGGTGTAGTCTTGCTGGTACTCCAGGTTGTGGAACTTTGTGGAGAGCACAGTGAGCAGGGTGGTCTCCTCCAGTAGCTGCTCATTGCGGGGTGGAGGCCCGAAAAGCCGCACTATAAAGCCGCTGGCTGTGTCAGCGTTAATGCCATTGTTGGCGGGCAGACGCCAGCGTACGGTGGCATTGCGGCCTTCCACCGAGCTGATGTCAATCTCGGGCTGAACTGTGGGCTCTGCAGCGACAGAGAACACAGGATGAGCTGAGGGGGCTAACAGCTCCTTGGGAATTGCTCTCATTACGTCAGTCATCGTTTGCCCCTTGAGGGAGCGATTAAGTTTTTTTTTTTTTGTGAATTGGACGATGTATTTCAAATGTCTGCCTCATGATAGTTAGCCCTGACGTGGGTTTCGTAAGGCTGCTCTGATTTCCTCCCAAAGTCCAAAGACATGCCGTTTGATTGGCGATCTGAATGTGTTTGCTAATTCCAAACTACATACTCATTTTAAACAACTTTGGTGTATGTTGCTGTTTACGTGGGAGTTTTTTGAGCGTGCTGTTAGTGTATAAAGCCGTGCCCACTTTTACTCCCACAAAGCAATGCACTAAGGAATCGGAGGAACTGTCAGCTGGAAACAAGTAACTGTGGAATAGCAGAGAAACAGCTGGCCTCCTGAAACTAAAACTGCTATCTCTTTATTTGGCAGGAGAAGTGAAATTGATGTCCAAATGTGCAAACATTTACTTTTAGTATAAAACATTAAATAGATGTTTATGTACACTATAAAGACGTTATTTATATACTGCACACAGTTAGTATTTGGTAATGAAACAGGAACACTTGAATACTTAAGGCCACAGCGCTCTGTAATGCAATCAAGTGGCTTAATAAATGGCCATGAATACAATTTTTGGGTGCATTTGTATTGTATTCCATTCTGATTATGACATCTCACTCCATCGTGCCGATAGCATTAAACCGTTCAGTGGTCTCAAAGCCATACAATTCACTATTACAAATAGTTTGTGCTTGTGCAATAGCTGTTCCCTTCTAACTAATATCATTTGTTCCACTTCACACATGGATGTAACCACATGTTGCCAAAGAGTCAAATTTAACAGAACTATGAGACTACGACAATCCAAAACCATCACTGTCCCATTTCATTATTTCCCCTTGATGTTTTCTGCGCTCACTCTCAGATATACTCTCTCCCTCTACGCCACAATCACGGAGGAATTAAACTCTGCTTAAAGTCGGGTTCTTGATTTCTTTTGATTCGTTTTGTGTTTCCTGGCTGACAGATGACAAAGGTTTGTTTTGTGTGGGTTTTTTTTTTTTCATTGTAGTTTTGATCCCATAGGAACATTTTTAGCAATCCATGAATGAAACTGATATCGTTTGCCCATAACTCGGGTACTTGCTGGGGAAAAGACGACTGGCTCCTTTAAGCCTGGGAAACGCACTGCTCAGGAAACTATTGGTCCAACCAGACACAAGTTAATTGTTCTTGCATAAATTCTGCGGTCCAGACTGTAGATATTTGTTCCCACACAAGATTTCCAGATAAATATACTTATGTTCAGTATGTGTGCGATTACAGTTTTTGGTGGGTCTTACCGGGGCAATCAGTCTCCATGATGGCTTCGGGACCCAGGGCCCCTTCTCCGCCTTCCCCAGGTCGACTCAGCTGGACACGGATGCGGTAGCGTGTGGAAGGCTCTAGGTTCATCAGTGTGATGGGCTCGTGATCACTATAAACTGAAAGGAAGTGGATGTAGGAAATGCTGATTATGTCAAATTAGATTTTTGCGAGCAGAGATTTTGAATAACATTCAGCTTAAAACAGCCTGGTTTGTCATTTCCATTAACCTATATCGTACCTATGATGGAGGACCAAGAGTCTCCGTTCTCCACAGGCTTGTAGAGGAGCCTGGTTGAGACAATGGGGCCATCTCCTCTGTGGGAGTCTACTGGCATCACCAGCAGCTGCTTACTCCTTTTTTCCAGCAGTTTGGGAGCAGTGGTGGGCACAGGAGGCTCTAAGTAAACACAGCAAGAAAATGTTACAACATTGTTGCTGTAATGCCTGAATACAGGAAATTGTTATAAAAGAAAATGTTTCCACTTTGTTTATTATTTCAAACGTTGCTCAAAAAGAACTGCACACACAGACCTTTAATGGTGAGGTTGAACTTGCGGGAGTCCTGGCCTCCATTGGTGGACACCCTGCACTCCCACAACCCTCCCTGTTGAGCACTTAGACGAGGGATCTCAAACATGGCTGTACTCTTATCCGAGTCCATGACAGTGCGAGAAGCCTGAGAGTAAAACACCAAACGTCAAATGAAAACATATACTTATGCTATTAAGATTGTTCTTACTCGGGAAAATGTCTTTGTCCTGTTGTGAAGTGGTCGTACAATTTTTTATCAGATTGTTGCTATTATTAAGGAAACAGCACAACATGCCATAACTGCTGCACTGTTGAGTGATATAGCCTTATCTGGTCAGGCCATTGTGTTGTTGACTTCCTCTGAGATCGACTCAATCTTGTAATCATCAGCCCGATCTTAAAGGCGCAGTACAATTTAATTTTCGTTTTATCTGATGCCACGGCGTCCGACAATGTTTTCGCATTTCAGGGCGATTCATTGCCTTTTACACATTTAAAGGAATGGACATGTTGGGAAGTATGCTTATTCGCTTCATCAATACCACACTCATGCCTGAGTGTGAAGTGAAGGGAAACAGTTAGCCGAGCCCGCGGCTAAATATCTGCCTATCAGAACTAGTAAAGTTGGCTACAGTGATACACATCTTGTGCGTTTAATCTGTACACAACCACATTTTAATGTGGTGAAATGTTATTGAAAATATACAGTAACAGTGATATTATAAATATTACATCACTCATTGGCCTACTCAAGAAACTTCTTTGGGAACCAGTGTAACTAGAGCACCCTCACCTTGTGTAAAAGGTACAATCGCTGCCTGACTACCTTGATTTAAATTTAATCCAACCTGTGAATTTTTGTTGTTGTTTTCATTCAGGTTTACTGTGATCTTGGCAGGAGTTTTGCAAGCAATAGTTGGTCTCTCTACCTTGAGAACGGTGCTGTCCAACTTTCGCAGCTCAATGCTGTTGTGGCTGGGCAGAGGGTTGCCTGTGGCTGAGCAAAAGATCTTGGGGGTGGAGTTCAGATTCCACTCCAAATTCCCATCCAAATCCAAGATCTGGGGAGCCCGGTCTGAAAATGGACAGAGGCATGGAACGGAGATTGAGTTAATACAATGCGGAAAGCGACAGAAAGAGGAGAATGATTTTTACGTTGCAGCAGAAGAAGCATCTTCTTTTCAGGATTAACCAACCGAGACCTATCTTATGAAAAGCTCAAAATGTGTGTTTAACCTGTTGACTATTTCAAGTGAAGACGTGATGAACATTAGAGCTTCAAAAACTCAAGGATTGCATGCAAATTGATTAAACAATTTCATTAGACAAGCTGACTTCATCAGGGTTTCATTGGGGTTCTGTCAAAAGCCTTGATGAAGGTGGCTTGTTCTTGGTCAGAAGGTGTAAATAAACCGCCTGTAATCCTTGAGTGTCTTTGCTGTCGTGAAGAAGGTGGTGGTATTTAATGAGCAGGATGATGGAGATGGAAATGTAGTGTGCAGGGATGCCTACCAGACTTCTCACAGTTCTGTCCTCTCCACCCTGTGGGACACTGGCATCCACTGAAACGGTTGCACACTCCTCCATTCTGGCATTGACAGCTCAGCTTGCAGTCTGGTCCATACATATCATTATGGCAGACTAACAATAGGACAAATGTGTTATGAACCCATATGCACATTACTTTAATTACAGAACAGGGACACATTTAAGTGCGGCTGTGCTCACCCCTCTCACAGCGGCTCCCAAACCAGCCGCTGGCACAGGAGCAGCCATAAGGGTCTGGTAGGCAGAATCGAAGCCCCTTGCAGTTCAGCACGGAGTCACATGACTCCTGGCAGCTTCGACCAAACATTCCTTCTCTGCAGGCTGCAAACCATCAGAGAAAGACAAATTCATGAATGTGTTTATTTAAACTCCTTGAATTTTGCTGTATCATGCCTCAACCTGCCTTGCAAAACACCACAGAGGACAAAGTCACTCCTCTGCCAGGGTACTCATCTGTGACCCATATGGCTTTTTACAGTTCATCTTGATTATAATATTATAAGACAATGTGTTTAGACACGGTCCTTGTGTGTGGCAGATGTGATGTCTGTCTAATGTCTGCCAAGTGCACCTTACATGCACTTCCAATAAAAACCACTGCGTTGGATCACCAATGAAATCATTACATTGACATTCAGCTCAACTACAATACATAATAATCTGATGGTACGGAGATCCTCTCACTCTCTTTCGCTGTCTCTCTGCCATTTACACAAACACAAACTTGTGCTACTACATTAGTGAGGACGTTGTATTGAGTATGGTACAAACCTGTCTCACACCGCGTTCCCATGAATCCTGGCGGGCAGATACAGTCTCCGTCAGCATCATGGCAGACTCCGCCGTTGAGACACTCTGGACAGTCCTGGTTACAGTAAGGACCCCACTTCTTACTGGGACAGTCTGCAGGGAAAACGTGTTTTTATTTCATTAGAAAAGTATACAACATGTAGAAAGTCTGATGTGAAAAATCCAAATATGCTACTTTGGATGTTTGTTTTTAACCCCTGTTTTGACAATTTGTCCAAGCACAGACAACTAGTTTATAGTATATAATTCACTATACAAATCTGAGGAAGTAAAACAAAAAACAATGTAATAAAATGCACACAAAAAAATCTACTGCATCTAGTGGAGAGAGAGATGGAAGATGGGAATCTCAAAGAGCAGGTGGAGGGTGGAGATGTCTGACCATCTCTTTACAACACTCAACTACACTAAATGAAAGAAAAACATGCTGTTTCAATAAAGCACATGTCATGTTCAATAAACCCAAAACCAACTCTGCTGTTGTTTTTCCCCTTCTGCCAATTTCAAGGAACATTTTGGAGAATGATTTGCTTTCTTACCAAACTCATTATGTGTCCAGTAAAAATAAAGCTAAGTTAGCTTAGCATAAAGACTGGACATGGAGGGTCATGCCTCTGTGAAAAGGTGAAAACTACTCTAAAGTTCACTAAATCGCACATAGCCTATCCATTGTTTAATCCATACAGAAACTGAAGTGTAGAAATTTGTGGTTGGGGTATTATCTGCTTCAACATTTTGTGGCAGAGTGCAGTGACTTTTCCAATCCTGCTCTCCAGGGATTAATTTATACTGTATATACTAGTATGGTATATTTCTGGGGCACAGTGTATTCCATCTGCACCAGAAAAACTGGTAAAGGCCTTGACATATGAGGATCCAACAAACCTCTGACAATGAGCCTCATCCAGGCGCCCTGAAGGGGGCTGTCTCCCACATAGCTGGCACTGTAGATGCCTTGATTGGCAAACGCTGCATCCTCCACAGTGAGCACAGCTGTGCGATTGATCATATCGTTCCAGTGAGTCATATAATAGTAGTTTCCTGTATGAAAAACATTGATGGCATAATTTCAGAAGTGTTAAAAAGTAATTTTGTCATACATTACTTGCAAAAGATTCTTCATACAAAAAAAAAAAACCTGAGTGTATGGCCTCTTATGACTTACCATTGTACTTCCAGGTTACATCTCTCTTTTGGGAGCTGAGTAGCTGCATGCTGAGGTGAACTGTCTCCCCTTTGTTAGCAGTCAATGTAAGGTGAGTTGGGACAAAATTTGCTGTAAAGAAACACAGACACACAGTTATTCTTTTCCAAACAACACTCACCATCCACAGTGGATTGACAAGAACACTGTAGAGCATTAATAATCCGCTCATAGTTTAGGTTTGAAAAACATGTTGTGTAGGTTTTCATGAAGTCTTAACCAACCTCTGCCAATGTTATTGATCATTGTGGCCATCTCACGTTGGGGAACTTCCTGAGTGGATTCACAGTAGAAGATACCGATGTGATCCAGATCACGGAAGTCTCGGGCCACTGCCTCCATGTTCCTGGGCTTGAACACTCTGAAATGTGGCTGCTTGGGGAATATGAGGATTTTGTTGTCTTTCTTGATGTCCAGCTCGACCTGGGCAAGGTCGCGCTCTCCGTTGATACAAGAGATGGAGAACTGATTGACGCTGACGACCTCTGCTTTGGAGATCATGGTCAAGTCGATCACAG
The DNA here is from genome assembly GCF_963514095.1 of Eutrigla gurnardus. NCBI lineage: Eukaryota > Metazoa > Chordata > Actinopteri > Perciformes > Triglidae > Eutrigla > Eutrigla gurnardus. The sequence goes on from NC_139920.1 coordinate 14,621,743, forward strand.
CACCTGCAAGACGGGGCATCGTGTTTGAAACGTAAGAAAGTTATTAGAGTCATAAGGAGCTTTACTTTAAGTTTCAGTAGAAGTTTCTGTGTCCTGATAGATAATTATTTTTTCTAAGATTAAAGTCACCTCACATGAAAATTATTGTCTGAGAATTATTGATGTAAAAAGTTTACATTCTGGATTAAATGATGTAGATTGTCATCAGATTCATACACCCTACAACGATTTCACATGGCTGACCATCTGAACACATGGAATCAGCAGCCTATGTCTTGAATGAAAATTTGACATCTTACACATTGACACATCACATTTAGAAACTAGCAATATCAAACGCCCTTACACATTTTCGTTTCAAAAGCAAAAACGAAAAAATGGAATGTGATAATTTGACTATAAGCCAAGCCCAATAATGTCAGTTAGTGCAGCATTCCTTCTCCCTGGTATTTAAGCAGCAGACCCATAGAACAATGGCAGGAAACATGGATGAGCTCCTGTTTTCCCAAAGGATTCAGACATCCACACTCTACACTCTGGGGCTATTTATGACTTTAACTAAGTCTATATTATTAAAAAGGATATACAATGAAATAGTGGAGACGCAGGTGGGACATTTGTCTTTCTTTTTAATACAGAGATAACGGCCGACTTTCATATGTTTGCTCCGTTAAGGATCTACCCAAAAAGCCCCAAAATAAGTTCCCCCTTACCTGATAAATCAAGGAAGCACGATACAAACAGCCACAACATCTTCATGGTATTTATAATCCTCATTGGGGAAAAACGTATCGTTTGTAAATCGGGAGTTGTATATCCAAAACGGTGACGCTGCGTCACGGCGAGCGGTGCGCTTTTTTACGCATAACTTAGCGAATCACCCAGAGCTCCATTTCAGGTGTAAAATCTCGTCGGTAAGGAAAACAGCGGTCCAGTAAAGTGTTTTTTTAGAGATGGTATCGTGCTCCGTCACACACACTGAGCACAGATTTCGACCTTCGGCAAAGCTCAGCGTTCTCTCGGTGGGAAAGGAAGGAAGAGCGTCACCAGACAGCGGAGGACTGCTGGCGCTCCAGACCTCCCCGATCCGATTAATGAAGCCTATTTATGAGTTCAAACGTTGTTACTTAATACAATAATAACCACCATGATTGTATTTAAATACAATTGAATATTTAGGATAATAGATGTTTAAGCAGGGAACTCATCTCTATGTTTGCTATAGAACAAATTGGCTTAAATTGTGTTTATATAAATATATAAATATTTATTGTATAGTATTTCTCCAAGTGGTATATTTTTGTTCTGCAATAAGCAACATATTGTACACATAACTTTGCAAGGTGTGCACCTGGATTTTTGGATATATATGGATATTTTATAATACAAATTTCTGGAGAATTTCATCATTATCCATCCACTACATGCTAATAATTGTGTACTCTATACTACATGATACTTAAGATACATTGTGTGGCCAAAACCACATCTGCATGCCCCATGTGTATCTATTGCTGCCCTGATTTTCTTTGTAAAGATACTGTAGAAGACCAAATGCTGCAGCAGTTGTTATCATGTTTCGCCAAATGCAACAGCTTTGTTCTACCACTTCAATGAGTTAGCTACGATCCCTGCAGCTTTTATGGTCAGCCTCCCCCCCTTTCCTTCACTACAATAATCACTCAGCCTCAGGAAATGATGAACAATATGCTTGTTGTGTCTATTCTGCCATTTCTTCCCTAATCTTTTTTAAAAGTGCTGCAGTGTCTTACTCTCAAACATCCAGTTGGAATACAACTGCACACGCCTTTTCTCATTTTCTCTGAAAAAAGGGAAGGCGGTGAGGCTGATTTGATGTTTTCTTTACATTTCCTTCACGACTTCAGACAATTGACTTGAGGTTGACTCAACTTTTATTGTTTGAGATATCCTGTTTTTGATTTCAGGAGCTCACATGGATTTCTTTGCCCTGCAATGGGTATTCAATTGTATGCTGGATTGTCAACAACAACAAAAAAGCACATTTGAATTAAGTAATATAATTATTTGCTAAGCATTTTCAGAGCTAATAATGTCAAATAGTGCATGGACGACAATATAATCGTAATAAACGTAATCAATGTCCTGCTGGTTCAATTAGCTGAGGTAAAAAAAGATAAATAAATAAAAAAATCTAATTAAAACTGGAATGGTAACACCCAGGTTGGAACAGTTTTGTCTCCAAAACACAGTGTTTCCATTTTGGCTCCTGACAAACAAAGGGTCTTGGCTGAGATCTGTATGGTCCCTTTAACCTGTTAGTGTGACCTGTGGCAGCCAGAACAACTTTAAAAAGACTATCTTATTTCCTCTAACACTACAAAAACTCCCACTGACAGGAATGGTCTAAACAGTGAGAACAATGATAGCGAACAGTCAAGAGCAGACTGCTTGCAGCACATATGCACAGTATAGCCAAAGGTTTACAATAACATATGCAAATAACTACCTACGTAGGATTACACAATTGAAGCAATTTTCTGATAATCATTGCAGGTTTATGCAGAATGTTGTATCCTCTGTGATTAAAGAAAGGACTGCACAGCAAGAAAAGATAGAATTAGTTTAGTGCTGCATACTGCAGACGTAGCTTGATGGTGACTCTATAGGAAGCCAAAAGGGGAAAAACCAAAGAATGGATCAACACGGACACTTCAGCTTCTGGCTGCATGGAGACCATCAGGAGCCAGAAACCAGGGGTGGGTGCTTTTTGTGAGAGTGTGCATGAGCATGTGTGTGATTGATGTGAGACAGACAACTGTATGTGCAACTGTATGTTTGTGTGTGCGTGAGTGTGTGTGTGTGTGAAGGAAATCCTTCTGATGGGTTGGACATGCAGGCTTGAGGACACTGCGCTGCCCAGACATTAGCCATTGTATCCACAAGCCTTTGTTGCCCTTATGTAATTATGAGCTCTGTTTGTTGTTTGAGTGACTGCTGCATGCTTTATGACACTACCAGACAAAGACGAGGCTCGCTGCTCAGTGTGTCCTCCTGGCCAAGTTCAAAAAGCACAATATTGCTTCCCCGGGGCATAACAACAATGCTAATCTCGAGCAATCTCGTCCAACCCTGCAAACAATCAAAGAAAGAAGGAGGATGTGCTGTTTCTTCAGCTTGAGGCGAAAGAGCATAAATGTGGTTTTATTTCAGAGCCCGTCTTTATATTAGATTGCGTTGCGAATGCTTTTAAATTACTGTAACAATAATGAAACAATGAAATAAATCCAGGATTTTATATAGAAGAATGTTAGCTTGGATTTGTGTGACAAGGGTTTTGCGTCATGCAACCATCTGTGTAAGGTATTAACGCCTTGTGTCTATGCTTGTCTGTGATATTTTATTCTGTATTATTATTCTAAACATTTGGAAGGTCGTTGTTGGGAAATATCCCCCTACATCGTGTCTAAAGGTTAATTTACAGCAGCACGCTCCCGGGGTGTGTTTGAGTTGCTCCTGACACTTTGTTGTGGTTTTAGTGGAGTTGCTGATGGCTAAGCTGGGGTTGTCTTGAAGCGAGACCGGCAACAGAGGCGGGAGGTCTGTGAGACTTTGTGAGAAAGTTTGTATTAAATTCCCATTTCCTCTCATTGTGTGGCAAACTGGCCCAGCTCCACACGCACTGATCCTGCTGGGCCCTGGGAGCCTACGCAAGGGTGTCACTCACACCTCTCAGGCCCCTATATCACCCCCTCTCACCCCCCTTGATTCCTCCCAAACGACACTTACACACCCTTGACCTCCTCCATCCCGACGTACCCCGTGTTGTCTGATAAAGAAACCTTTCCCAAGGATCACGGAGACCAAGACAAACACACACACACACACACACACACACACACACACACACACACGGTGTGAGTACATTAGTGTGCGTGTGAGAGAAACATGTTTCAAGTGATAAAGTGAAGATGATGAAAGATGTAAAGACAGATTCAGAGATAAAGCATGTGTGTGAGAATTATTAGGATTTAAAGACCGGCGTCTTACAAAGTCGGATTTCCCTAAAGATTAAGTGCTCTAAAGCCTTGATAACCACATTATTCTCAGTGTTATACAACATGTACCCCTGTAGTGTTTTGGACGTCTTTGGAGTCTTTTCAAAATAAAGTTCCGTCTTCACAGGAAGTTAGGTTTAGGCAACATAACCACTTAGTTAGGTTTAGGAAAAGAGCACTGTTGAGGTTAACTTGATAGAGTGACAAACTCATGTGACTAATGACTGATGCGATAAAATGTCAACCTTTACCGTTTGTTCTGCATGGTACATTAACAGGGGTCTTCTTATTGAAAGTCCTGTGCGGTTTTGAGAAGACATTTCTTCTTAAGAACGGTTGGTGAATGAGTTCCAATGTTTCCATTACAGCGATGCACATGTGGTTTAAGACACGCAAGGTTTGCAATGTTGGTTTGTCTTTCGCACATTGCATTTGTCCAGACCAGAATAACTCCAGGACTATTAAATTAATTACCATGAAATTTGATTTTCATGGCGACCAGTGGATGAATCTTTGGTGGTCCACTGACTTTTTCTTCTCGCGCCACCCTGAAGTTGAAATTTATAGTTGAAGTGAAATGTCTCAACAGTTAGAAGATGGATTGTCGTGAAATTTGGAACGGATGTTGCAGTCCCTCTCAGAATGAATTGTAAGTCTTTGGTGATATTAACCTAGTGCCGTTATGAGGATAAAATTCCCATTTCTCCAAAACTTTGAGCAAATATCTGCAAAACTACTGACATTATTACCATCTTCTAGTTTAGTGCTAATTTTACCGTGGAAACACCCTAAATTAAGATGGCGAATATGGTAAACACTACACGTGCTAAATATCAGCATGTTAATAATGTGCTGATTTCTAAATACATTTGAATCAAATTCAAGCCAGTGCTAATATCTTTCAGGCATGCAAACACATTTGGGTGGTGCAGCGCTAAAGCAATGATTGAACTGCCGTCTTGGCCACAGCACATGTGTGTTCAGACCATGACGAATGGTTCCCAACCTTTGTCGCATGTCGTTTCCTTCTCTCTCCCATGCATCCGGTCACTTTCCACTGTATAGGCCTACTTTCTCATAACAAAGAACTACCATTCAAGCAACCTTAAGCGGGAAATATCTCCAATAGATGGGTCAACACTAGGAATGATGGTATATTATTTGACAATGAACAAGAATACAAGAAAGGATTCTTAATATGGGGGGCAAACACACACACACACACACACACACACACACACACACACACACACACACACACACACACACACACACACATGCACACACAGCCTCCCAAAGCAGCAGAGGGTTGGGAGGGTGATACCAAGTGAGTTACTGACAGGTGTCAAGTTCCCCATGGAAGAAGCTCTTGCCCTCCACCCCTCCCACTTCCTCCGGCTGCACCGTAATCTCATCACCATTACAACGTGGTGAGTCAAGGCTTGCCTTATAAAGACACGTTCAAATTCATAGTCAGTTCAAGCCATAACAGTGAATCAATTCCAGTTAGTGCAGATGGTATTAGCATCCAAATGTTCTGGCGATAACGTTACCAATGAACATACTGATATTACACAGATATAGACATCAAGTGATGAATCAGGTCCTATGCCCTCATTATGGGCTGTCTTGACCCTAACCAATCAAGGTCAGTGCCTATCCTTAACCACTCCAGTCGTCTCTGGTCAAGAAATGCAGTGGGATTGATAATTATGTGTCTTGTATTATTTGGGCCACATGCTTGTTTTTCAATTGATTTCAAAATGTCATAGGAAAAACTTATTTTTGATTATTCAGTTCCCAAAATAAATAACGAATAGATAATTTCTATAAATCTCAGTGTATGATTCAATAACTGCATTTCAACATACTGTATAAACAACAGCTTACATTTTAGCGTCAACAGTGAAATTTGTTATCAATACACCATCTAATGACTAGTGTGTGTGTGTGTGTGTGTGTGTGTCTGTGTGTAGCTCTGGGACTGTTTCCTGTTTTTTTTTTGTCATAACATTACTATACACACACTGAAACACACGTACGAACTCATTAATGTAACATGTTCCTAAACTTTCTCTTCCTGACCATTCATTAGTCCTTGACTGGAAAACACACACATACACACACACACAGCCCTGAATGTAGAAGGTGACCACCCTACCAACCTCCAGTCTCCCAATCGGCCTCCTGGGGTGAGGCTGGGGCACCGGCAATGGGGACGGGGTGATCTGGGTCCAGCACCAGATGCAGAGCTGGGTGACCCTCCAGCCTGACACCAAACAATCTTTCCATGCCGTCAGGGATGTTCACGTGTGTTGATGTTATACCCACTACTGACCTGGCAAAGGCAGACACACACCTCATTACTGGTGTTATGGAAAGCCTCTGGATCAGACTAAGGAAGCCCTAATCATAACAGCATGTAGTCGACCACTACTGTAGGTTCAACGAGAAAAGGTTTCCTCTAGTACAGGATTATGTAGGATAACATGGTTTCAGACAGTCAGCAGACACGGCCGGATGAGTAAAATCATAGGGCGTAATATTTTGCAGAGCACGTGAAATGATTTGGCAATAATTGTCTTGTTTATATAGGTGCATGTCACATTTAAACCTTAGAAAATGAATATGCTTGTTTTCAAAGGTTTTTTAAGGTCCACCATTTCCATCTGTCTCTGCTTGATCCTAATTTTGGCTGCAGCTCAGGTTAAAGTGCAAAAATTAATCTTATATTATCAGAACGAAAACACAAATTCCACATACTTCATAAAGTTGCCAAACTTTGAAATTAATGAAAGGAAATATTGGCATGACAACGGCATATATAGTTTTATTTTCTATTTTTTTTTTGCCACGATGAGACGCTAAATACGGAACAGCTATCACTGCTATTATTATGCTATAGTCCGTTAGTGCAAAGTCCTAATTACAGAAATAGAATATCTGTCCCATCGGAACATGGGTATCAAGGATATTGTGGAAAGGGAGTGGTACTGAATCCAGCCAACATGTCTGGAATATTACAGGCGTTTTTTAAGGAAGTTGAATAACACCCTTGGAATGATGTGCTGAAAGGAATAAAAAAAAGTGCAAGGGCAGAAATTTTGCGCAAAATTGCCTCAAGACTACAGTCGTAGAGGCCTCGGAAGCACGATTAAAAAATGTGTCACCTGGGGAAATTATGTGAAAGTAACAGGAAGACAGAGAGAGAGAGAGAGAGAGAGAGAGAGAGCGACGGAGTGAGAGAGATGGATGAGCTGTTGTTGCTTGTCCACAGTGTCCAGAGAGCTTGAGCCAGATCCAGGAAGAGGTGCTGCTGCTGGAGGCTGATATGTGTGTGAAGGAAGTGGAGGGAGCGCAGGGGCAGGAATCACCCCACCGGCAGGAAAAGGCCTGTGGAGGTGACGGCGGGGGTGGAGGCGGAGGGTCTCGGCTCCCGTCTGATAGCTGTTTGCTCAAACACACACACAGACGTGCTAACACAGCGAGCAGGACTGACACAGCAAGAGAGAGTTGGACGGCTGTTGGTGCCATCATGCATGTTGGTTTAAAGACTTTCATACATGCAACAGTGCTGCTCTGCATACAAAAAGCTTCGCAAAATGCGAGCTATTGGGGGAAAATCTACATTTTACTGCACATATACTTTTGTAAGAGAAACTGGTTTTAATCTCTAAAGAGGTAAAACAAGAAATTACACTTTCTTCCATTGGGAGTTACTGTGCCTCACTGATTAATGTCAAAACCTTTCAGTAAAAAGTTCAAACCATGGCAATTCTTGTACTCTCTAATCACGAATGCATTCTGAATGCATCGTGTAGGCCTTCTTTTAAAAACCTTTTTTGTTTACACTATTACAGTGTGAACAAAACATTCGAATCCAGCTGCACTTGGCTCCTGCGTTTGGGACCAGCATAGCGTTTCAATGACATAAATGTTTTTTTTAAAGCCTTCATGAAGCTTCCATCCAACAACCCAAGAGAATGGATCCATCTGATTTAACAAGCAGCCAACAGCAAAATGCATGTATTGGTTATAATCCCTGCCTGCACACAGGCTGGACCCTTGGTAGTTGCAGGTACAGACTTCGTCTGCAGGGCAAACATAGTATTAGTAGGTGTTTCATTATTATTACCATCATATGAGACCTTTCAAACATAAAGTCCTGCCTGAATCATTACCGAATCATGGAGCACTCTCACTTTTCACATATTCTCACAGCGTACACTGAGGGATTAGAAAAATGCATAGCTGAATATTATTAAAAAAATGACTGTTGTATGAATAACCCAGGAGCTTGCATGTTCTCCCCGTGTAAGCATGGGTTCTCATAGTATCTGACTCAACACGCACTTCCATAGGTGTGCAGTTCTGTGTGATATTTTTCGACAGCAAGTTTATCAGTCACCATATTGTTAGAGTTTGTAAGAGCGTGTTCACTCAACCATAACATCCAAAATAAACAGTAATATAATACAAGCTACTGATTAACACGGCATTTGGATAAATCATTTGCCTTAAAGGGGAAGCATTCATGTTTATGGTATCCAGCTTTAAGTTTCACTTTGAAGAGAACAACATGTCATTATATAAATACCCCCTCCACCATCAAAGAGAGAAACGTATACTAATAGTATCCATTTCTTCTCTTTCTATATACAGTGTTACACCTGTAAGCGGTGGCAGGAGCTCAAGCCAAACAGTGTAACGTGAGCACTTACAGTCAGGAAACTCATTTAGATTAAATTTGATGAAACTTAAACAACCTTTTATGTTGAAAGTGGGTCACCACGGTAGCAGAGTGAGGGGTGTGAAGAAGAAAAGGACCTAGTTTGTGTGGAAGCGCTTGATTAATGAAATTAGAGCCCAGATAAAGAGTATCGGATGTTATATACAACTAACTGTAATAATGGGAATGAGAACATTGTTGGATTTAAATAAAACCACAGCTGTTTTATTAACAGATTTAACAGATTTAAAGCAGATGTGCGGGGAGCCTCCCTCCCATTATCATATTTCCAGATGTGAATCATTTGCGGCTGTCGCCTCGTTAAATTTACACTCAGGTGGCTGCATGTCACGATGGCTGCAGTGGGGAATTGTGTGAGGAGCAAGAAAGAAATGTGAAAATCATTTAAGCCTGCCGAGTGTCTCTCCGAGATGCTTAATGACCAGTTGGAGGCTTGTTTGTCACACAGCTCTTCCTCAAGACCGACTCTCCATTGTTAAGTACAGTGCGACACATGTTGTTATTTCCCTCCTCCCGAAAGACTTAACAAGGCCTTCACATCTTGCCCACAGAAGGAGCCGTGACCTCAGGCCCCACCACTTCACTGAGGACAAACGGAAAAACATCCCATGATAGAAAGGGATGTGGGGGGGAATGCCCCTGGACTTGAAAATCTAGTCCAGAAACTCATTGCCACTAATGATCTTGTTTATGTGTGTCTGCTAAAAAAACCCATCACCATTAATATCCAAAGCTCCGAAATCATTTTCATGAATCTGAACTTAAATACCTTCCTGATTAGACACTTATCACAGGTGTCTGAAGGTTATTTCTTTCTGTGCATGAGGTTGAACTTACTGGAATGCATTTCTTTACAACGGCGTATTTTAACACAAAACACTTGCACATTCACTTCTATCCATTAATGTGACTTTAAAGACAAAATAGAGCTAACAATAGACTATGCTGTGGACTTCAGGTGGACACAAACACACCTTCAAATGAATGCCAAGCTTACTTTGCATGCACTCACTGTGTAAATAAGCAACGCTTTGCTTACTAGACACAAGGCTTTGTGTTGCTTTGTGAGAATATGTTTCCGTTGGCCACAAACTTAATAAAGGCATTCACCTCTATTCACTTTCTTCTCCGGATTCAAGTCCATTCCTCTGCTGCAATGACCAAATATACCCACAACTGTTAAAGTATAATTGTTGCAATCAATCTTTCTTAAAGAAAAAGCATTGCATGACTACAAAAGTCCTACAGTCTACCAGCGACAAACACCCCCTAGTATCTGTGGTGGGAAACCCCTACTGTTCCTTTCAGCTGACGCCGAGTTATCATCTAACTGTCCCGACCCATCCTCGTCCCTGCCATCTGCCCCAAGACATGCAGCTGAAGCATCCTGGAACATGCGGAGAGAGGGAAGGAGGAAGAGTAAGGGAGGGTAGATGTAAAGATGCACAGTGGTCAGGAAGTGGCCCTATTGTTTTCAGGGTCACCTCGCTTTTCCTTTTCACCAGAGTCACCAGAAGTCTGCTCTGTCCTCTCGGGCTGCACGTCTTAAATAAACAAAACTCCTTGGAGCCACACACTATATCTTGTCTGAGTTGTTCTTGTCTGTCTCTCTCTCCTCTGAAAAGGTCCGAGGGAAGGGTTTACATTATGGAATAACAAAGCAAGGTGTGGTGCCTGGCAGGCGTACAAAATAAACTACACTCACACACATTACATGAAGAGGAAAAATCCACACAAAGCAGATATCAAACAGGATTATTTGATAGGTGGAACTGTATCTGCACTAACAGAACACGTATTTGCAAGAGAAGCAGGTTTGACTGGTTACACTTTTAGTTATACATGCACGCTGGCAGTTACCATTGCCAATATGACAAATTGGTCATAAGTTATATTTAACGTCTTCCTGGTCTGGCACCGCCGAGTGATTGACACAGCCTCCGAGCAGGTCTGCTGTGCGATTGGATAGATAGAGGCAGTAGTAGGCGGGCGGGAGCACACCTTAGTTACAAAGTTACTCATTAACGTTTACTTCTGGGAAGCAGCCACAGCAAAGCACAACTCGTTCAACCTTTGCACATTTCTCCATTTTACAGACAAAACAAAACAAAATGTAGCTAAGGCTGCGATATGTGAGAGCGGACAGACAGCAGGTGAACTCGGCTGGAGCTAGAAGAAACTACACGGACAGGTGTCCAGGTAAGACTGGAAATTAAACAGCTGCTCTTCAATAAGTGGGAGATCTGACAGTATGTTTTGAAAAAAACAGCATAAATTCAAAGGATACATTCATAGGTTTACTTTGGGTTTATGAAGGAAGGGCAGACTGAAGAAGGCATTACTAGTTGACTGACATCAATGTTGAAAACATGAATCTAATTTGGAGCTCCGCAACAAATCATTATATAAGTTGTTCTACATTGCAGTTATTGAGCGCTGTAGGAGTTCACTTTTTTTTATTTTCAATGCAGAAATGATACATATCCAAAGTGTTTTCGTTTCAGTCAGCTGGTAGCCAAACCTTTCCCTGCACCTGTTGGCCACTTGCTGTTTTCACCCAAAACATTAGCAGCTCATGCTCATGTTCGTGATCTTTGTGTACGTTCACATCGACGGTATCTATTTAACAAAAGGAGCCGGGGAGGTAAAGCTTTCTTTAAATGTCATAATATGTGGTCATGATCCAGGTTGTGTTGTGTTGTGTAATTAGCTTAACGTTACGGTTGGCTTTCACTCATGGTGTCCCCGCGGTCTCTCTGTTGACACTGCTATTATTCAGGGCTGAAAGGCAAAAGAATCAAACATGACATTTGAGGAAACTTCCCTTCAGCGATCAAGACCTTGCTTCAATTAAACTTAAAGACAAAAGAAACAAAAGTACCATAGTTTAACTATTAATCTTGAATTTTACACACACTAAGATCTTGGTTTAACAATGTCTCTGCCAGCTGTTTTTAAACTCAAATCAGAACGTGCGCCATTATCCTTGACAAACAATGGCAGAGCACAGCCTGACTCCTCCACACATTTTCAAAGCAAGACAGAAATACAGATCTTGGCAGCGGGATAAGAGGGAGGCTTGTTGCATGTTGCTCTGTGGGTTGTTGGGTTGAGGGTCAGAAGAAGGACGTCCCTTTGATTTTCCGTGGTGTGTATGTATCTATGATAACCGTAGCCGTGGGGAGAGAGGGAGATGTTTGCTGAGGCAGTTTGATTTGTGTGATTTGCAAAATGAAGCCAATTCATTTTGTTTGAGCAGCTTTCAAAATGCAAATCCATTAAATGTAATTGCACTGGATTTAATTAAAATCCAACTCTACGTTACACACATCCAACAGTGGAAGTATTCTCAGTAAAATGTATGAAAAGTAGTGATGCTTTTGACTGATATATTATTATGTATTACATTATTAGACTGTTAAAGGTTGAGTAGGTCATTTGGAAAAACCACAGAGACTTAAAGAAAAGAAAAAGTCCCCTTTGTTTAAGCCTCTGTTCAAAGCCCCTCCCCCAGAACGCCACATGAGTGCTCGAGATCAGCAGAGTGCGCAATCAGGAAGTAAGCATTCACAGACAGGCAGGCCATCCAATTATTTTCTCCGGCCCGACCTTTATGATTGGATGGGGTTTTTCCAGTCCTGCCTTGGCTATAGATGACATTTTTTTTTTTTTTTTAATTTAGGTCAAAACATTAAATGTATTCATTGCGATTAGCATGTTACGATGATTTCAAGTAATATAACAGAAACTGTTTCTGAATAGAATCACCTACTCAACCTTTAATGGAGTCATCAGTGTGTCAGTAGGATTTTACTGTTGAGGTGGAGCTTTTCAACAACTGTACAGCTTGGTCGTTTAGTCACATGATTCAAAACTCAGGGTTTGGCCCTTCTGCAGCAAATCACAACAAATCTCAGAGGTCTTCAGAAAAAGGAAGGTTCTCTTGCACAAATTTGTATTTGACACTTATTAGGTGAAATATTGGACCCTTTAGCCCTCAAATCCTCTGAGATATTTACAGGGAAAATCAGTTATTGGCATCAATGCTGAATACTGAAATGTGATAAGGGGCTCAAAGCTGTCATAAATAAATGTAGTGGAGTAATTGGTGAAATACCTCTGAGGTATAACGACTTTGGGAACTCAAGTAGACTAAAAGTTCAGTACTTATTAACCGCTTATTTTCCACCACTGCACAAGTTGATATCTCAACACGCATAGTCCAATTTCAAACCATAAAATTGTTTGCAGTTAAATTGTCTGTTCAAAGGAATATATCACACTCAAAAAATCTCATTTGAATGTTTAATTCAGTTTGATGACAGAAAGAGCATTTTCCATCCCCTCTGGCCATCATTAGTGTCTATAAACTGACACTCCACTGTAATTTGGGGCAACAAAGAATGACAAAGTAAAACTGACTTCTCGCTTTGAGAATAATTCAAACACAGAATATTGCAGACAAAGATGCAAACGCCGTCTCTTACACACGCACAGCAGTGTAGACCTCACAAACACGACTCCATCTGACACACATAGGGCTCTGGCTCCCGGGCTGCTCTCCTATAACTCCCGGCCACATGCTGCTCGGTGTGTATATTTTGTTGTGCCTGCCTGTGTGAGGACAGAACAGGAAGAGATAAAGTCAGCCCTCTTGGCGTGTTTACAGCCAACACTGCTGAAGAGAATAGCCGTAGAAGACGAAGGGGAAGAGGACTAATGCTGAGAGCGAGAGAGATCTTAATCTGGACGGCAACAGAATGTAACAATCACATTTTGGAGAATTATTTGTTGTCAATACTGGGGATAAAAGAAATGACAGATCATGAGTTTATTAGCGAGCTTTAAAGGTGCGGATTGTCAGAATTTGTACAAAGCTACACTAACTGTCTCTGTGCTGTAGCTTCATAGTTATTGTAGGACATGATGAGTGTTGTCAATCCTTCAACTGACAGCAGGAAATCAAATAAGCTTATTTCCACATATGTCAAACCTTTACTTTAACAGAATTCCGTGTCTTTTTGCATTGTGGATTTGAACCTCTGCTTCTTTTCTGTGCAAACCAGCAGAGCAAATGTGCAAACCAAAGCAAGACACAGTCCTTGTATAGTGGGTGTAAAATGTTGACGTTGCTTGTTTCAAAACATCTGGAAGACATAAAGAGTTGATGTCCAGATATGATAAAAGCATTAGAAAATGATAAATGAAAGACAGGGCAGGGGAGAAAAAAAATGCACGTTTAAACCAAGGGCTGGAATATATTATAGTCATATAAGAGGACATATAGCCACTGTGACATCACCCGTTGGTTTGTGGACTATGGTATTGATGTCTTGAGTTCACCATCTTCTTTTGTTTTTGTTAGTTAACAAGAATAAGACAGTTTTAGGTGACCAAAAGGTTTACAAGTAACTTTCATGAAGTGAAAACACACTGTGAAAGGGTTTAAGCTGCAAGACAAACATGGACAACTCCCAGACCGGACAGCACCGTGGTAGCATCCTGTCTATCACGGAGGCCACGCCCTGAAGTTTACCATAGTTTATCGTCTATTTGACTATATATGGACCGTCATTTACTAAATGAACATCGCTCTGTATTTACGAAGACTTGAAACTAAAGACTGAGATCATAAATGTTTACAATGTTGACTGAGAGAATAAATCTAGTGAGAAGTATCGGGTCATTTTCTCATAGCCTTAGTCAGACTTCTTTTTGAAACCAGAGGAATCGCCCCCTGCTGGCTATTAGAAGGAATGCAGGTTTAATGTAAGGCATATTAAACATAAACTACTGCACATGGATGGTATAGGTGAGAACAGAACTTATCTGACTAAAACCACATGGAAATCTACTGAAAACACAGGAAGCCAACCTTTAGACTCATGTATGCAAATATCTCCTTCAAACAAGCTACTATATATAGTTAGGCATTATGACATTCTTGCAGATATGAGATTAACACCACTCTCATACCTCTAAAACCCATCCCTAATGATATGTATGTAATCTGTACAAAAACCAAACGTGTTAAAATGACAAATTGTCATTTCTTCTTGCCTAATGCTCTGCCTAAATGTCACAACTTCATATTTTTGATGGCATTTCCAATCAACTTTTCCTTTATATGTCTGGTAAGCTATTATTGTTTTTTGAGAATGATTTAGTATGTGGTGCAGATGTGACAGATAGATTGTCCATGGCAGGTAGTTCCCATTTTGCCATTGGTACCCATTTTGAGAAATTGGTTACCAATTGTTCAAATCAAATCAGGTAAAACACTTTGATAAGAAAACAAGAAGTTGACTATGTAGCACATCCTACAGAACCACAGGCAACACACCAGCACTGGAACAAAGCAACACGAGCTGGCACACCTATAGACGGGCCATGAACAACTCCATTCACAGCATTTTTATTAATAAGCTGACGTATTAAGTTCTAAGTTAAAATATAATATAATGTGACTAATAATGGCAACCAGTTTCAGTTTCGGGAAACTCTCTCTCTCTCTCTCTCTCTCTCTCTCTCTCTCTCTCTCTCTCTCTCTCTCTCACACACACACACACACACACACACAAAGAGTCAAATGAGCGATTTTGCCTGTGACTTTGTATTTGCGAAACACTTCCTGTTGTGGATGATTTCCTCGTGGGCTCCCGACAGCTTGTACTCAATTATTATAATCTCCTTTTATGATGACACCCTTACCACTAAGTCAAATATTTAGGTCATTGGGTTTTTCATGTTGTTTTTGTGTGGTTCAGTTATAAAATATGCATTTTGCTGGCACAACGCCACAATGCACATGGGATTTACTGATGTTCTATTGAACAATAAGATTCACTTTCTTTTTGCAAGTTTGCCTTTGTATGCAAGTGTGTGATTCATACTGATTTAATTCACTATTTCTCTTTCACGCTTTCTCTAAAGCTTCATTTGACTGCAGCAAGAGGACGCTGACTCACATTTCCACTCATATGTGGGACGTTAACGCTGCCACCAACTCCCACTTGTTACTGAACCGAGGATTTCCCCTGACACTCAACCTTGCCACCTAGTGGAGCTTTGAAGGTGTAACCGGTCAGCAGATATCTCCCAGACAACTACCTCCCTCATCTGGGGAGATGTCTGCCCTGCAACGTTTCCCTCTGAGCCCATTTACTTTTTACCTGCTGAAGACAATAAGCAGCTTGGTGAAGGAATAAAACAAACCTCTCCAACTTCAAGAGTTAAAGAGGATCTCAAGGTTCCAAAATCTGTTGTTTGGCTGACGTATGCGTGATATGCACCCATGACCCGTGGCTTCACGTTGGAGTTGACGGCGCCCTAAAGCAACAGCATCCAACAAGAAGTAAACTGAGCCACACAGCAGAAGTCGCTCCCCAAAAGGGACAGCACACACAAGAGCAAAGAGATGGATGCCTCTCTTTCTACAGCTATACCAACAGCAACACAAAATGGTAAGAACTCAGTTACACTGCAGTGTCAAGTCGAAACTGTTAATTTATCCTCAGAGTGAGTCGAAATCAGACTAGAGATCATTTTTGGTGAAGACAGCCACCTTAAAATGAATGATGATGACATGTTTAGTCCACCATGTTATTTAGGTGCTTTCCACATGTTCCTCTTTTGCAGACTCTTTGGCAAGCCAGCCAACAAAATATAAATCTCAAAACTGGGAGTTCCTGGTGGCCGTCCTGGTCACAGCCATCTCTGCCTCCATCCTCATCGCCCTTCTGGCCAGATGCCAGGTGGTCCGGCGTTACCTGGCCAGCTACAGGCACACACGGCTGAGGGAGACAGACACCATCAGCCACTGTGACCCAACAGGTTTTTTTTTTTTACAAACAAAATATGGTAGAAGTTGTTTTAATCAAATAAATCTTCCTTTTCTTTGTTCAGTAGGTAAAAGTGCTGACACGGCAGCCTGTTATTTAGCATTAGCATCCGTCCAAAAGCTTTAATATCTTTGTTTAACTGTTCAACTTCCTCTCAGTTCATGACAGCAATAAAAAAAAGCTCAGCCTTATGGAGCATTTAGTGTCTTTTACAGTTTTACAGCCCATTGTTTTTCCACTAAAAACTCTGTGTAGCGGGCCAGCACCCAAACACAACGTTTTTTTTTAGATAATGTGGCTTTTAATAAAAAAAAATAGAAATGCACACTACAAGCCAAATCTGAAATGGGAAGAGACAATAAAATTACATTTTGCGTGAATTATTTTTTATTTTTTTTATATTTTTGTGTGCTTCATATGGCACTAGAATCTATCATGGTCATAAACGAATGAGAATAGTTTAAAAAGATGGAAAATGTGACAATTTGCTTCAAAACACTCTGCATGTTCTGATAAAATAATAATAATTAAAAGCTAATTTGGGAGTACAACTTCACATTTCCAGCTTTTTAGTCGATGTTAAAGCAGCTTCAGGCTGTACGTCAATGTCCCATTACAGCTTTCAATCTTTCAACCCCATGTAACATATAGGGCTTATCTTTAGAGGACTGTAATGCAGTACACTTCTTGTGTTTCTATGACTACTTCCAGGCCTGGATGTGGAATTCGCCATGCATGGTGCACGTGGAATGGACCCTCATTGCATCCCTGCTGTGAGCGAGGAAGACGACGACGGCTTCATTGAGGACAATTACATCCCGGCCAGCGAGAGAGCGAGGGCTGAACGGGCAGCGGAGAACATGGAGGACACAGAGGACACAGAAGAAGAGTTGGATGAAATTGAATTTACCATCGCTTAGCAGGCAAATGTAAATACCAGTCCTCAAGAGCATTTTAACTTTAATGCAGCACAGAATGACATAATGCTGGATACATTATATGAGGATCCTTAAAAATTCCCATATAAATATGCCTTATTTATCTGATATCTGTCTGATAAGGAAGTGATAATCAAAGGACTCAAATGTTGCCCTGAAAGGAGCGAAAAGGAGATCAAGGTGTTTTCTGTGAATACAAACATTGACAAATCACCTTTGTATCCATGAATCCTTAGTTTGGCTGCATTTATTGGTTGATTAATTAGTTGATTTGAAAGCACGTTATGAAAAGCAATGTGTAGGATTCAGACAAATAACCTTTGTGCTGAATATAAACAAGAGCATTTCACTTTGCACTGCCATGTGATATTATATAGGCATAATGAAATGCCTATTCAGGAGTTTTCGCCCCTGCATTCCTTCATGAGATATGTCTATATCTAAAAACTTGTGTTGTTACAGCATCATATGCTACATTGTGGTGTTGTTGGTGGTGTTGTTGTGCTAAAAAGTAGGCTAAAACCTGCCTTTTACATGTCTGTGAACTACTGCTACATAAAACATGTAGGCTAATTCTAGGAAAGCCTGCTTGTTACTCTGGCTTGCTAGCTTGGCTGCTATTTATATGAATTCAGTACTTAATTCACACTGTATATGACTATTCATCACGTAAGGGAATTGTGCGAAACAGTGTGACCTCAATAAAAATTCAAAAAAGCACCTGTCTGTATCGGTCAAGTCTACTTTTTTAAGCCAAACAATGGACTCCAAACTTCCGATTACTATTTTCATCACCGTTTGCTCTTGATTGTCGTTTCTCTCATCGGTTAACAAAGTAGGATCATCACACTCACCTTTCGCTTTAAACTTTACAACACTGCCATCAACAACAGTGATTAAGCCTGACACCGCGGCTCCAGAAGAGGCCCGGAGCGTTTCGGGATCCTCGGAGACCTTCCAGCTGATGAGAGCGGTTTGACAGGTCTGTTGTGAGGCTGTCAGGCGAGGCTCGTACCCGGAAACGCGGCGCGTCTAGTTCACACAATCGAGCCAGCGCAGCATCCGGAACAAGGGCGATCCTGCCTTCAAAATAAAAGTACGTCATTTGAAATTGGTTGTCCATGAATCCATATACAGTACATTAGCAGTGATGGACTGTAACTCAAGAACTGTAATGATTTGTTATGATCTTTTTTGCATTTCAAAGGCAAATATTGTAGCCTATAGTTTTACTCCACTGCATTACAGATTCATATTAATAAATATTATCAACAAACTTATATACGGTATTAAAACTAAATATTGTAATTTAGCCTACTGTTTTGTATTACAATACAACTTTCTGCATCAACATTTACAATCCAATATGCATTATTATGAAAGGAGCCATTCTGCCTGTGCCTGATACATACTTTCCCCTTTGAATGCAGGACTTTTACTTCATCAAGAGATGATTGTATTAATTAAGCCCACCACATCAGTGTGGATACCAAAGGGATTATATTGTACAGCTGGATGTCCTTGCAAATCAATACATAAATACACAAATATGTTAATGTGGTAGGAGAAATATTTAGACCATGCCAATACAACAATTTAATTGTGATTGTTATAATTCATTCAACTACAGACAAAATGGTCAAATATATAGGCAGGTTGATTTATTAGATAGGAAATAAGATAAAATAGTCTGATGTGGAATTTAAATGGTCAAAGATTAACTCATCTTAACTGCTTATTCTATTGTTTGGTAGTTTATATGATCTTCAACATTTCAATGTGAAATCTTCTCAAATGGGCTAAATTGTGTGAGAGTAAAAGGTAACAATCAATATTTTTCAAGCTAGTTTTTAAAATGACTCAAATATAGTACATGGGTGAATTAATAATAATATAATAATAACCATAATTTAAAAAAAAAATCCCCTCACTAACCGCCGGAAGTCGTATTTCTGTTGGCGCAGCTAGCTTGATCCTCCGCTCCGGAAAAGCAGCGAGTTGCAGCGAAACGTAACGACTGAAGAGAGAGAGAGAGAGAGAGAGAGAGAGAGAGAGAGAGAGAGAGAGAGAGAGAGAGAGAGAGAGAGAGAGAGCGAGCGCGAGCGCGTGGAGGAGAGAAGGAAGGAGGATGATGGGAGCGAATATTACCCCCTTTAAGTGACCCATATCTTACAGTAGACCTACTTATTATCGGCTGGTTCTCGTTCTCGAGGACTTTTCTCCACCAAGATGTCGGCGTCGGCAATTTTTATCCTCGACCTGAAGGGAAAGGTAACGTTAAGTTTGTGGCGACTTGTTGGGGGGGAAAGTTGACATGGGGGTTTATCGACGACACGCCTGCTTAAAATTAATCCCAGAAATGGAAGGATATTCATTTCTTTTGTATCGGCGTAGTAATGTAGCAACTGTAACGTCACGCTTCCTGTAACTGTATGTGCGGTCACGTCAGACAGGCAGGAATCAGAAAGAGAGGCTCAACTGGCCAAACTCGTTCCACCGATGTTGAGTATAAACAGAGAGCTTGTTCGTGTGCAGCGATGCGGCCGGTGTTCTATACGTGATGCGCCCTGTTTCAAAGTTTCAGACTTTTTACAGCCTAAAGGCTATCTTAGAAAATGAAAGTGGCTTTCTAAATACAATTAGTTCATTTGACATGTTGCCAAAATTGTGTCTGGACATGAGGTTGAATGAGGTTGCAAAAACAACAGTTCCAACACCCACAGATATTCAGTAAACTCTCAGAAGCCTAAGAAAACCAGCAACTACTTACATTTCCTATACATTCATATTTCATATCCTATCTCTTTAGGTGTGGATGTTTGACTTGGGCTCTGCAAGCACATGAGCACATTTATTTCAATTTTCTGGCATTTATAGATTGGACAACTTATTGAAGAATTTTAATTGGATAGTTTCATGCTAATGAAAATAATCCTTGCATCGCTGATTATGTGAAAACAAGAATGTTTAATCAAATATATATATATATATATATATATATATATATATATATATATATATATATATATATATAAAATGCCTTTGAATTAGATGTGTGTGCAGCAGTTTGAGTGAAAGGCGTTGAATGAAAGAGAGTTTTACTACGGAGGTTAGGCTAATTTATTTGAGGGAATTGCTGAAGAAGCCTTATATGCTTGTCAACACCCAACAGGGAGCAGGATCAGTCCTTACAGCCTGGATATCTGATTGTACAGATTAAAGGTTTTCTCTTATATCTGTCTATCTCTGCCCTGGGGCAAGTCAGTAGCTCTTCCCCTTCAATCCCTTCCCCCCCTCTATCCTGATCAGGTGAGGTCCTCTGTCCACTACTGAACTAAAATACAGAACTGGGTTGAATTTTTAGTGAACATAATTATATAGGCAAATCTTGTAGATATTAAGCCAAACCAATTGTGTCGCTGAAAACACACAGCTGCTACAGAAGCCAGCTCCCATGTCTTGCATTGATCCTTCCACCCTGAGGCCCCCTCCCCCTCTCAAGTAGTAGCTCCTGCCCTGTGAGTGTAGAGACGCTTGCATTAGTGCGTTATTCTTGCTGAATTAGAAGTCTTGAGCGACAACAAACTTCTAGCTGTTTAGAAAAAGAGGCACTGTGAGCGCGCACAATGTTAAATGGTGGCAATTGATGGACCAACTCAGTCGTCTTTTTGCAGCCTTCAATGTGCCATTCATCTAGTGAGCATTTAAATCCCGACAGGCCCGTGGCTCTAAACTACCCTTCTTCTTCTTCTACTCTGCCATATTTTTCTCTGAGGAATAGTGTACTAATGCTAAAAAGATCTGTGCTGTGATTGTTTTCCCAACTGCTGCTGACAACAAACTGACAATAGATTTGCTTTTCATAAAAAATTTTTTCAGCACCAGTTTGCCTTGATACTTTTCCAGTGAGCGTTTTTTGGTTGCCGTTGGCCTTTAGAGATCAGCAGCGAGTGGTTCCTATTGATTTCACACTGTTAACAGTCACTGATTGCCTTGTGTGTCCCAATAACTAAGTGCCTGGAATGAGAATACCTTTAGTGATTTTTAAGGCCACCAGTGGCTTTAAGAGAAAACATTTAGTTGTTGTTTTGTGTGTGAAATTCAAGTAAAACAACACTGATGGGGATTCTTCTGGATTTAATAAACGATGGAAAGCCATAGTTACAAACTATCTTAATATGTACTTTCTGTTTTTTTGTCTTTCTCTCTTGTACTATAACCTATTGTGATGTAAACCCCTGTACTTGCCATCATGTATTAATATCACATCATCAATGTCACGGAGGGATATAGATGTACTGTAATGATATTAAGGGTTCCTATATGCCAACACAACTTACCAAAATATTGTTATCAGACAGTGTGGCTCTCACATACACTCACAGTGGAATTTAATGAGACCTGGATTATTAAGTAGCTGCGCTGTGCTGTGGGGCACGAAATATGCTAACTGTTTGTGTGAGGTGTTCTGTTTGATGTGTTGTGCCTCTTCTGAATGTACAACGCTATCTGATGTTGTCCTTTATAAACTGAGTAGAACTGACACACATTCAAACCAACGTGGCACGACAACGTTGACTCTTTAATGTCCTGAAGGTGAAACACACACTATTCTAAATGAATTGTGATCGTAATTGTCCCACCTTCCAGCCTCATACAGTATGTATAGTCACAGGATGAACCTGCAAGCTTGCAACTCCCCTAACATCTCGCTGTGCTGGTATCCTCACATCCAGGTAACTGCTGACTGAAATGGCTCTCGTAAACAAGGCTGCTGTAATTTACAGGATACAGAAATATACAGACAATGAGGAGTTAGAAACAGCAGAATTACAGAGCAGGCAATAACGCATATGTCAAGACTAGTTCTCATCATAAAAGTGTTTGATTTAATCTTATTGAATTACTGGAAAACAACCTCATTGGTGTATTTTCTTCAGCAGAAACTAGCCTTGTCCTTTACAAATGATTACTTCCAACTCAGAGGTTTCAAGTGTGCACATGACTGCAACATCGGGGGCCCTGATCTTTGAAATAATGGAGGCACCGATATGCAGTGTTCATCTTTTGAACCTTAAACGAGGTTCTTTAGGCGCACAGTAAGTGCAGTGTGAGTTGTGAATATGTATTATGTTGTTGTGAACCCTTTTTTAATTTAACAATGGTGCATGTTAATCTAACCAACAGCAAAATATCAATACAATATCAAAGTTTACTTACAGAACTACAAAGTGAAGATTTGTCCAACCTCGTTCTGTCTCTAGTGACCTCTGACCTCTTTGTGCTGTGGTATCTGTCTCCTCTTACAGAAGCCGAGCAGTGGCCTGTCCCTTTCTTTTTTTCTCCCCCAGATTGCTTTACTTTCCTGACATTTCCTTTTTGTTTATTTCTCATTTCCTCCCGTCTTTGTTGCATCTGCCTCTGTGTGACCCCTGCACCACACACTCGTCTGTAAAGGAAAGGGGGAAGCCTTTGTGTGTGTGCATGTGTGTGTGTGTGATCTGGATCCCTCAAGCGTAGACACTTTGATCTCTTTCTTCAATTCACTATGTGTGTCCGGACTCCAGCAAGACTGCTGAGTCATCTTGTTGCAAGTGTGTGTGTGTGTGTGTGTTAGGAAGTGTGTGGTGGTTTCTCAGGGCTATATGAAGTGAAACATCAACAGTATGTCAAAAATATTTTATAATACATTGAGATTCTGTGGTGTAAACATGTAGGCCTTTCTTTCTGTCAATTTTGGTAAATGAATATTAGCCACTTTAAATCCATGACATAACACAAAGGCCATTTTTTTTCTACATGTGCTTTTCTCTTTATTGTGCATGTATTATTTTCAGCGCATCCACAATGGGATTTGTTTGCTTGCAGTTTTGCAAGGCAGAAATATCAAGTTCTCTCATGACACAAGAACTCAACAAGAACTCACAAGAACAGAATGCATGTGATCAGAAGAGGCTCTATTTTTAGTATTGGGAAAGGCTGCAATTATAAACGTGTTTATAAGTATTTGGCTAGCTAGCTTGCTAGCATTTAAAATCCCACACCCACGTTTTGTTTCTTACAAACGGGTTCTCGCTCTTGTTAGAGGGTTGTAGAAAGCCTTCCTGGAAGATGCAGACATTCACGAACAAAGACTGTCAGGCTCACGGGCAGGTAGACTCAGGGAGGCAAACCCAGACTCAGGCAAAAGGTTCAAGGCGGTTCATTAAAGCAGGCTCAATACACGGCAGATCAGTCTAACAGGCAAAGGTATCCAAAAACACTAGGCTAACTCGAGGGTCAAAGTATGAAAAAGATCAAAAACATGAGAGATGATAAACAAGGGAAACCACTGGGAGGCTCACACTGCGAGGGGAGACACACCTTGAATACACTATGAGGGGAAGTTAATCAGTCACACATTAGGGCGGGGACCAGCAATCACACAAGTGGGAAGCTATCAAAAATAAAACAGGAAGTACATGTACACAAAGAGAAAGTATCTAACTGACAGATATGAAGACGAGATATGAAAGTATACAGCAGCCTGTGTACAGCCATGTTAGCACCATTTTTTCTTGGCATTTTAGATATATGCAGATAATAGAGTATTTTAGAACAGGCACCTAACCAAAACTCATTCAAAAAACCCATTGTCTTCAAGATTAGTGAACCTGATGTATAACAATGTTAACTCATTCCCAGGTTTTAGGACTCATTCCCGTAGGACTCCTTCACTGGCATTTAAGACTAAGGCTGATGGGAATGACATTCATTTTGCAAGTATTAAGTCATAAACCAAAGTATTGGATTGATGTTGGTGCAAAAAAGTCAGAGCATCACCAAATACTATTATTTTAATTGATGGGGATGTAAATGTATGGATCATATATAATTGCGATTGATCCAGTCTTTGTTGAGATATTTCAGTCTGAGCCCGACAGATTAATATTACCATCCATAAAGCCATGCTGTCAGCGTGGCACCTTTTTTTTTTGCCGTTCCTTCAAACCTGAGAATCACTCAGGCTCTTCTTAAGTCTGCATAAGCTCCTGTTTCATGTTGAGAAGGTGGTCATTCATCATTCATCATTCGAAGTTGGCAACACAGTTTGCACATTTCCTTGTGAGATGAACCTCGAAAGTGGTGCTGTCTCCCCTCCATGAGGTCAGGGTTTGTAGTCAGTCAGTGGCCCTTGAAGCATGTTTAAGCTTGAGTGCTCAGGTTCGGTATCTCGGGCCAAAAGCTATAAACATTTAATGACTGTGTAGAGGCTCCATAATAATGTCTCCTGCCTCTATATTTTCTTCTTTATATTGCGGCTCCAGGTGCTCATCTGCCGTAACTACATGGGGAACATGGACATGAATGAGATTGACCACTTTATGCCCATCCTGATGAAGAGAGAAGAGGAGGCTGAGATGACGCCTCTGGTCACCCACGGCTCCTCACACTTCCTGTGGATCAAACACAACAACCTCTACTGTATCCATTTGAGCGTATATGTCTGTCCTCTTTAATGTCACAGCTTCACCATCAGTCACATCTGCAGAGAAATGAGTAAAACTGTAACCTCAAACACGTATAGCTGAATATCCCCAGAGCTCTCTGCAGCTCCATAAGAAGTCCTGCGGTTCTGCTCTCAGCAGCTTCTGTTTCATCATGTTGTGTTTCACAGCCAGTTGAAAAATTGAACATAGATTCACTGTGATGTGTTATGCACTGTATAGCCACCCTTAATGCGAGATTGGGCAGTCAAACTTTCTTACACATTATTAATTCAGCATGATACTGCAGTTGTGAATAAGTGGTATTCCCCGTGCACTGCATTAGACAACTGAGCTGTTTTACCCCCCTGTGGCCATGTTCTCAATTGCCTGTGACCGTGATGCATTCTATCTCTAACTTGATTTCGTTGCGTTCCTCTTACGTGTGCATCTGTCCATTTCTGTAGATGTGTGGATATTTCTTAACAGTGTGATGTTCAGTGGTGGCGATGACGAAGAAGAATGCCAACGCTTCCCTGGTGTACTCCTTTCTTTATAAAATCGTCCAGGTGTGTGTATTTCTTCACATCTACATGGTGCTTCTAGTTGTGTTATCAACCCACTCAGCCTGATTGAAGTGGCGTTAAGTGACCACTTAAGAGCTGTTATGTTTAAACCGAGGTGGCATGTTGAACGATTTTAATAGAGGCCAATCAGAAATTCGTATTCTCAGTGATTTTTTCATTGTAGAGACATTTACTGTGATTCTTGTGATTTGATTGTCAAACGACCAGCGAACGAGACAACATGAGGAGCAACTGTTTTTTCATTGGCTGCTGCTTGGCTGCATGTATCCATCCAATGCCGTGCTTTTGAGAAAAAAACATCTTACTACATGTCTTTGCTTTGTTAATATGGCCAGCAGATGGCATAAATGTGCACTTTCACAAACAATACACCGTGGGAAATAGGCATGAAAGTACAGCCAAACCTTTATACATGTTTATCACATTGTATAACATATTATACAGCTACTATAATATAACCTGCAGTGATTGTCTAACTGCGTCTACCTGTTTGTGTACGTAGGTATTCAAGGAGTACTTCAAGGAGCTGGAGGAGGAGAGTATTCGTGACAATTTTGTGACTGTGTACGAGCTGATGGACGAAGTGATGGACTTTGGTTTCCCTCAGACTACTGACAGCAAGATCCTGCAAGAGTAAGAAAACAATAAGGATTGACATGTCTTGCCTAATAATAATTTGAGCTAGTATTGAACACGTAAAAGGGGAGTAGTTACTGTACAATTATTTTTATATATATATATATATATATATATATATATATATATATTACATTTGACAAAACTTGGATAAATTATTTGCACTGGGTTCAGCCATTTTTAATTGTAGGATTAATCTGGCTGATGCAGGTATCAGGTTAAAGGTTCAAACCCTCAAAGTCCGTAATGGCACTTGAGTCGGACTGATTTAAATGTAACCACATTAGCTCAAGAGGTACCCATACCAGGGAACACAACATGAACATGAGAGTGCCATTTGCTTTTTTTTGTTTGTTTTTCATTCAACAAAGTACAGCTGGTGACAAAGTGAACTGAAGCAACTACTATTCTTGGGTGTTCAGGGTTGTTTTGCTTTGTCCCTCCCTCCAGAGAGGCATTTGTTTCCAGGGAAAGGCTCAATGTTCACTTCCATGGCTTCTGTGTGCACATGATCAGCTTTGCTTCTATTAAACCGAAACTTGAAGTTTGAAGTGTTCAATTTGTCCGCTACAGTTTCCAATATTAATGTCTCGAAAGTGATTTTCTATTTATTTATTTTTTGTTGGTGGTGTGATTAATGGTTAATTCTGTGTGATGTTTGTGCACCGAAGCTTGGCTGAGATAGTGCGTGTGTGTGTGTGTGTGTGTGTGTGTGTGTGTGTGTGTGTGTGTGTGTGTGTGTGTGTGTGTGTGTGTGAATAGGGCTGATAATTACCAGGCTCCTATTGGCACTCAGACACAATGACACCATCAGCTGGACACACTTGAGACTCTCAGACAGAAAAGCCCTCCTCTTCTCTTCTCTAAGGAGACACGCTCTTGTTCGTACACACACACACACACACACACACACACACACACACAGAGTAGACACACAAATTTGCCTTGTCTCTATGTCTGCAACTATTCCAGCTCTCTGACCTTTTCATGACCAACCCACAACAAATATGCAAATATGCTTACAAATTCCCGTACATTGTAACACTAACTACCTGGTGAAATTATGTGTGTGTTTGTGTGTGTGTGTGTGTGCGCGTGGGAGAAACTTAAGTGAGACTGCAGGGATGCATGTAAATGTGTTGATGTGTCTTCCTAAGAACCTTCATGGATGTGTGTGTGCGTGTTTGTTGTGATTGCTATTGTTATGCTAATCCATCAGTTTGCTGCCAACGCTGCTTCCAGATCCTTTAATTAGCATTTCTGAAAAGAATCACAGCAAAACAGAACAAACAGAGAAGCAACCAACCCAATGCCGACCTCTAGCCCACTCGTCACCCCCTTTTATCTCTCAGCACTGTCAGACCTTGCCACCTGTCAACGTGCGTTCAAGCCCCTCTAAGTGATAAGAACGGGGACAGTAAACCAGAGGGAATAATTTGCCTCAATCCGTCAATCAATCTAAAACGTGTTGATTTAGCTCTTTTTGTTGACATGAAATTTACAGTTGGACTGAAAACAAGAGCCTTCAGTTAGTATTCTGGCTCTGTATGTTCAGGAGGCTTTGATTGGTTCCAGCATCAACAGCCAACAGACACAGTAAAGGTCTAGAAAGAGATATTTCCCTCAGGAATGGGTAGCGACCAAAAATGGAGCAAAAAGAGTTGTAAACACTGTACTTACACAATCATTAGATGGACAGAAACACAGCTCCAATTGAATTATAATCCCGTTACTGCTGGAACTTAAATTTAAAAGATGATGATATCACCCACAAGTGGTAAAAAACCCCAAACAGTTATTGAAGGTTTAAATAAATTAAATGAAAAAAAGAAGAAGAATACAACGGTTATTTGAGCAAAGAAATCTGGTTTATTCAGTCCTTTGAGATCAAATACTTTAAACGGTTTAATCAATGACAAAGATAAAGAATATATTTGATTACCGGAAACAATCCAGCAATCTGGAAATGAGTCGGGAGCAAGATGGACACATTATTAATACATATGCTGTTTAACCTTTGCAGCCCATCTCTCAAATTAGAAACTGCATATGGAGCAGATAACATTCCCGCTGCTGTAGCTGCTGAAAAGAAAGACTATACAGACAAACATGGGACATCATACATGACAGTGTCAAGATGCGCAAGCACAATATCATTCCAAAATTAGCACCATGTCTGCATTAACTCAATCTCAGCTGTGGTACCAGTTTACCCACCTTGTCGCAGGCAGATTTTGTGAGAGCTGCAGAATTTTCATACAGATAGAGCCACAAAAAAAGTAATTTATGTGATGTTATGAAAGTGGCATTGCTACTTTGTTTGCTCTTTTGCTGGCCGAGCACTTTTTCCAATATATTTTTTGTAAAAGAGGAGCTTGAGGACAGCGGATTTGTGTGGAACATTGGGTCAGCGTGTGGTTGACTCTGGGGGGAAATGCTCATGCCTCTGGAGGAGAAGAAAGGGTGAGGGGCAGCTGAAAATAAGAGATGGGAAATGGGGAAGAGATGAGGTCAGAAGAACAGACACAGCGGGAGGGGGGGGGAGAGATTACCTCAGAGATAATCCAGTTTGGATCACTGTCAGTCGGTGTCTTTTTATTTGTGTTAGCGGTTTGAAATAGTAGCGCACATTTCTCCTTTAAACAAGTGGATGAAAATGAATGTAAGCAGATCAATAATTAAATAATAATAATTAGATAATAATTAGAGATTTGTAATCCACTTTTCATTCGGTGAATCTCTGAGTGCTTACATTAAAATAATTTAAAAGAATAATAATAAAATAAGCATAAAAGCATATATAAAAACAAACATTGCATCATAACACAGGGGGGCACAATTCAGCAGCCTTTGTAAATAAAAAGGTTTTCAGGCCTGCTTCAAAGGCACACGGCTGCAAAACATCCGTATCCTGTCCTTTTGTGATATTATCCACTTCTTGGCGGCAGGTTCAAGTGCAACAGCACAGAATGTTTATAATGTGGTGTCTACAGCACCATTTGTTTTCTTGGAAGGCCCACCTCGGTTACTGTACAAAACATCTTGCCCCAGACATTATATTCCAGGGCAAATTTGGTGGCATAGAAGACAGCTCTGCAGTGGAAACATGGCCAATAGAAGTAAACAGGGGGGCAGGGTTGAAACAGGCTTGATTACATGTTGTTTACCTGAGTACAGCTTCCTCCTCATGACAGTTATTTATCCCACATGAAGGGACAACCTGTGAGCAGTACCGTGAAGTGAAGGAGGGGATCAATGGCTGGATCAAAAGACAGACAAAAAATATATCTTCTACTAACTATAATGTATAAATAAAGCAAGGACACTTATTATTGATTGCACCAATCAATATTTTATAACAACAATGGATCAAATGCATACATGTAGTGTGAGAAATAAGGGAGGGGGACTCCCAGTAATGATCCAGTCTTTGAAGCATCCAAACCTATTTAAGCTGTTCTCCTGGGGGCTCAAACCCCTTGAAGACACTTGATGCTTGAACAATGCTTTAAAGTTTCGAATCATGTAAGAAATGCATGTATGTCATCATATCATGATAGATGCACTGGGTTCAATGGGTTCATGCAAATCTCCCTTTTTATATTATATCCACAAATAATCTTCACAACACATGAATACCACGCATTTTAATTTATTCATCACCCTTTACAGGTGTTAGTCTTTAAAGAGAGACATTAAGAGATTAATCATTATTTAACACTGCAGCTGTTTCTTGAGATATTTCTCCGAAACTGGAAATTCCCGTCTCTGTCTCAAGTGGCTTAATGAGGATTATGACCTCATGGGTATTCAGGCGTTCCACTCAGCAGGATTACAAACTGAATTTGGAAACGGTTCGATGCACATTAAAACTTCTTTCTGCTCTTCGTCTCTTCCAGGTACATCACCCAGCAGGGTCATAAATTAGAGGTCGGGGCTCCTCGACCTCCTGCCACCGTCACCAACGCTGTGTCTTGGCGGTCAGAGGGCATCAAGTACAGGAAAAATGAAGTTTTCATGGACGTCATTGAGTCAGTAAATCTACTGGTGAGGATGATTTTTGCTTTGTCAAAATTAATACAAATGACATAAAAACAAAATCAGCAAAGAGGCATGTATTTTGGATAACATGCATCATCTCTTATCATCCTATTCATATCACAACATTTTACAATGTCATAAAATATAATATGATACTATTATATTGATGATTATTGATGATTAGGAACTATTTTCTTTTATTTGAATTCACAAGAAGCAAATGCAAACAGATACATACTATAGATAATAGATAATAGATGTTGATAATAATTAATATATTATACAGTCAGTTACTGTGTATGTTTTACTATAAATGTGTGTGTGTGTGTGTGTGTATATATATATATATATATATATATATATATATATATATATAAAATATATATTCCTATATTCCTATTCCTATTGAAATGCATCAGTAATCACATTTGACCAGGTGCAAAGATTACATAATATGTTCTAATTACCCAGGTGAAATGGATTCATTTGTTTGGTGCTATAAAAGACAAGGCATTTGCAAAGTTTATCAACTTTATGGGCGACCCTGTATATAGGATGAATGCACAGTAACATTTCGATACATATGAATGACTTTTAATCTTACAAACTCCAGTTTCAGTTTTACATTCTTTATCAACATCATTATCATCCATGTTTTATCCATCAAAAAAACAGTCAAAGTGCTTCCTTGAGCCTTACTGGGTGCATCAGTGACTTTGTCAAAGATTCTGGCACGCTTTCACTCATTTCAGTCTCTTTCCTTGAATTGAATTGCTCAGGAAACTGTCTCTGATATCAACAATCCTCTTTTCTATTTTCATCTCAGATTTTGTGGTGTTTGTGTTTATCCATTGTGTGCAGTGAGGAGTGGCTCAAAAAGTTGTATATTTCAGAGGTTTGTCAGTAATTTAAGCAGACAACGTACGTTCGTCCGAATAATTGTAAGACCATTTAGAGGAACGTGTTATATGTTCAACTGAGGAACACAGACAGGAGTTTTAGTTTCCTGCAACCAAAGAAGCAGAACAGACATGAACAGAATGGTATCTGGCTGCTACTTCCTTTTCTGTGACTAGGGGCCGTTTTGAAAATGTTTTTGGAAGTTTCAACACCTTGCTCACATTGCTCAAGCTGCAAGCTTTTCTGTTTTTTCTGTTTTTTTAATCTTTGCTACTGATTAATATTGCATCATTATTTAAGCAACACATTTGTATTTTCTAACAGTAAAGCTTGTTTACTGATATAATTGCTGATAAGTATTTAAAAGTGCGATCACATTGCTGTTCTCCAAGCATGAATTAATGAATCCCTTGTTTATTGCCACGCTTTGCTCTGCTGTCTACAGGTGAACGCCAACGGCAGCGTCCTGCGTAGTGAGATAGTGGGCGTCATCAAGCTCAAAGTGGTCCTGTCCGGGATGCCTGAACTCAGGCTGGGTCTCAATGATAAAGTGCTGTTTGAAATCACAGGCAGTAAGTAACAGTGAGTCATACATGTCTTATATTCTGGAAATTAGAGAAGCAATAGAGTTGACTTGAATCACGTTCAACTAATATGAGATAATTATACAAGTAAAGTTATCTCTTAACCCACATACCACCCGGTAGCTGCTGATGTACCTGAGGGGCTATATGCACCATTGCACCATTTCATTCCCTCAGGTAATGCAAGGCACAAAGCAGTTTAATTTGGATGATTCTGGAAAAATTCAATATTTTATAGTTTAAATGTGGTGGTATGTGTGAACGTAGCATCAGCCAGCATCACAAGTTTATCTCATTCTCCGTCTTCCCCTTTAGTGACACTTAAAACTGGTATCGGCACAATGTATTTCACATACTGAGCTGACAAACTGATATGCTTGAGTGACAGAGGTGAATATTTTGCATGGTTTTCTTATCTTGAGCTGCCTGATACTTGTAAACTGTCATCAGGGGACTTTTTATCGTATTTTTAATGAAAATATTTCACCCTAAATAGAAATTGCTTCAAAAATATGCTAGAATTATCCTGAAATGTCAAAAAGTAATTGTAAACACACTACGGGGTTTATGGTGGAGCACTTGCCTTGAACTCCCCCTCAGACTTCCACCTTCACCTCCTCTCTCTGTCTAAACCCCTCACTGCAAATGTCACACTCGGCTTAGCTTTCATCCTTCCTCATCTTCCCATCCCTCTCCTCCTGCTTTTCCAATTTCTCCAATAACATCTCCCACTGCTACATCACTCCTTGTCTATTCCTGCAACCTCTCCCCCTTCCCCGTCTCATCTCCCTCTTTTCCTTCCTCTGGTTTGCCTACATGTCTTCCCCCCTACCATTCCTTGCTCAAGGGGAAAGGCACCATCACTGTCTAGCCTCTTTGCCTCTCAGTTAATCTTCACCCCGGGCTACAGCCCTGAAGATGAAAGGTGAGGGTCTGTGGATATCTTCTTTATACAGCCCACAATCCACCTGCTGTGTTTTGCAGTCTGGGAAATAACATGATCAGATATAACGATCAAACACACACACTCACACACACACACACACACACACACACACACACACACACACACACACACACACACACACACACACACACACTCGTGCTGAATATTTATACAAATATTTAAATGTGTTTCGCCCACTTATTCAGCAGTTTTTTTACATATCATTTCACAGTCATTTGGCATATATTATGTTTGCTTGATCTGTACATTTCAACACAGTTGCATGCAGCTGAAATGTGAGAAAGAGTATAAATCATTGAACACTGCCCTCCACTGGCAGAAGCTCAGAATGATCACAACAGGGAACCAAGAGAAATGTCATCCAAGTGACATTCATTGTATTTTCTACTTTAAAACGGGTGCATGAAATTACCACAAAAAGTAGTTGTTTTGAACATCAGCCAAGATTAACTTTGTGGCCTTCTGCCTAAAATATGTGATAATTTGTAACATTTGCGTACCGGGTCACTTCAGATTAATCACAGTTCCTTATCAGAGGGTTCTGGGTTCTGTTTCTTCCTTAAGATTGTTTTCTGAAACGTTCTGAGCCTGTACGATGACGATATGAGCTGAGATTCAGTTTAATATTATTACCATCAATTAATCTGCTGATTATTTCCCAATGAATTGTCTTAGTAAACAATGGCCTAGGTGACATCTGCAAATTACTTGTCCGATAATCCAAAATGCAGATATTTTTGGTTATTTTTTACGTCTTTATATTTGAAAATGTGGAACCAAGAAATGCTTTTTTGCCGGAAAGATGACTTAAAT
Organism: Eutrigla gurnardus; assembly: GCF_963514095.1. Taxonomy (NCBI): domain Eukaryota; kingdom Metazoa; phylum Chordata; class Actinopteri; order Perciformes; family Triglidae; genus Eutrigla; species Eutrigla gurnardus. The sequence goes on from NC_139920.1 coordinate 14,655,303, forward strand.
GATTAATCATCTACCAAATGAAGTTGTAGATTAATTTTCCTTCAAGAAAATAAACCACCGATCGCCACATAACCTGAGCCCTTGACCTTTAAATGCTAAGGAGTCTGTGTTAAACTCTCTCTGGTCGCTTGTGTCGGTGATATCACAGCACTGTAAGATGCTTTGGACAGAAACATTTTCCAAATGCCATTATAAAACGGTTCCCTGTGCCCCCTGTGTCTCTTTTTTTTTTTACTTTGCTCCAGCAGCAGACAGAAAACAGATTAGGTTCCTACTGTCTGCTGCTGTATATTAAAGCAACCTTAAAGGTGAACCACAGGGGACAGCACTGCATCTTCATGTAGATACACAAACACACACACCTGCCTCTTCTTGTGGCCCCTAAGGTCCTAGCAGTGACAGAGTGTCCCATACGACCTTTCTTTCCTGTCTCTCTGATAACGCTGCATGCACGTGTGCGTGCTACTAACATAAAAAACAACCGACCGATCCGCTCTAAAAGGATTCCATGCTTTGCTTGGAGTGCTGTGCTCTCCTGAGACCTGACGTCAGGTACACAAGCGTACACGCAAACGCACATCGAAGCAAAATCAATCGACAAACCGGGCAAGCAACAAGCAAATATGCATAAACCTGCATGCGAGGGAGAGAACAATGAACAGGGAAGCCGCACACACAAATACACACAGGTAGACGCTCGCACCTCTCCTCTCCGACGGTGCCGGTCCAGGGTCGCATTCAGAGCAGGCGAGGCAGGCTTTAAGCTTTCTGTTGAATGGGGGATTCGGCCCACAGGCCTACAGTCTTTACAGCAGTTTTCCTCCACTCAGCACCCACCATTAACCACAGAGGAGGAGGCTTTCTCCAGCAGAATACAGATGCTGCCATTAAGAAGGTTGCACTTTTAAATGCCCATTACAACAGAGGTGCCCATCCTTGAGAGGAATTGTCCAGAAACAGTGTAATTGTGTTTACAGAGAAAAGCATGTACAGCAGCCTCTGTTAGTACTCATGTAGAGTTTTAGAAATGTGGCTTAGATAAAGGGTAGCATGCTGCTTAATTGGTTACCAACCATACTTTTGGAACCAGACTACACTCTCGATTAGTCGCTAAACAGAAATTTAATAAATAAATTAATTATTAGTTGTTTATCAAGCAAAATACCATTCAAATGTGAGGATTTATCACTTTTTTTTTTGAGTATCTGTTTTCCAATCAACTCAGGATTAATGTCGCCCCCTGTGGCTTCTGGTGCCGGTGCAGGTTTTAAACACCTCGACTGACAAATGGATGTGTTCCTAAGCAGTCGTATTACTAATGATGGAGTGGGGAAACAGTGTGACCTCTCCCTGGCGCGAAGACTTCCCTGGAGGCGTATTTCAGAAAATGAGATCATAATAAACGACCTGCATCATTGTAGTAGGTGGATTCGTTTAACAAACAGTAAATCAGCAGCTTTAGACAGAGTTATTGAAAAACACCTCAGGTTTGTGTTTTTATGTTTTTTTTTCTGTCTGATACTGCTACTTACCGTGTCGTATCTGTGTTGGTGTAGGTGTGGATATACTGTATTCGTGAGGCAGCTGATTGGGGGAGAAGATGATGGCACAGTCTGTGTGTGTATGTGTGTGTGTGTAGGAGCTTAATAACTGTTCAGTGGAGGACAAGAAGAGGGTAGATGGTTGTTTTAACACACTGTGTTGGAGAGAGAGGGAGTGAATGTTTGTCAGTCATCATTACCTTGACCTTGATTTCCCCAAAGGCTGCGAAAGACGTTGTGTTTTCTTTGTGTATAATGTGTGTGTGTGTGTGTGCGTGTCAGGAGAGAAGAGTAAGACAGTGGAGCTGGAGGATGTGAAGTTTCATCAGTGTGTCCGTCTGTCACGCTTCGAGAACGACCGCACCATCTCCTTCATCCCCCCCGACGGCGAGAGCGAGCTCATGTCCTACCGCCTCAACACCACAGTGAGTAGGACGGGCAGGCAAACTTCTGTCTTTAACACCTGTCACACCACCTGCACACCAGCAGCACCGAGAGCACGCGTCTCATTCGTCTCACAGTTCGGCGTTCACACAGAGACCATCACAACGTTCATGCCTTTCCCCATGTTCCTATTACACAATATGTGAGACTTTATGTGTTGATTATACCGGATAAACAGAACAGTAGAGAAGATAACATCTATCCCACAATACACATCACATAGTTAGTGTTAGTCCTATAGAACTGTGTCACCATAGTAACATCGGTCATACTGACATGATGCGTCTCAAAGAGAATAAAGTGGGCAGCCAAATTGTGAACTGAGAAAGCTTCTGCTTGATTGTAGCAAAGTATTAACTTTCCACAAGTATGATCCATTCTCACACTAGAAAAGAAACAACATGACTGCAAATGTATGCTACTGCTGCGTTACAATGACACCTCGCATGTTTCCAGACAAATAGCGGTTCAGTTTCAGCCACATGTTGCACTCATGCCGACACGCTGTTCAATGAACCGGAGGACACGTGCGGGGGGGATGGCTGTGCATGAAATCTATGCGATCTGTGAGCTGCCTGAGCAGTTATTGTCTCCCGTGTACAAACACATCTCTCTCCTGTCCACCATGTCACTGGTGATGTGTGTTGCAGTGATGCACTTCAGCTTCTCCGCCCGCCCCTCCGACCTTGTGCGCTCACACTCTCTTTCTGACAGGTGAAGCCTCTCATATGGATCGAGAGTGTGATTGAGAAGTTCTCTCACAGCCGTGTGGAGATCAAGGTGAAGGTAAGGATGAGTGACGCACAAACACAAACACACATACAGAGCACAGCCACCGTATCCACTCATCCAGTCCCTCCACTGGAAACTCCTTGATATTTATGACACATACTTCTCAGGTGGATTTCCGTCGGTTTCAGGCAGTGACGTCCATACAGACTCAAAATACCTCGACCCCCTTCATTTGGATGGGCATGCTCTTTTTTTTTTTTTGTAAAGGTCTCAGATGACATTTGAACTCCGTCCTCTTTCCCCTTCCACAGGCTCGGAGTCAGTTCAAAAGCCGGTCCACTGCCAACAATGTGGCCATTCTGGTGCCAGTGCCCAGTGATGCTGACTCACCCAAGTTCAAGACCAGCACAGGCAGCGCCAAGTGGGTGCCAGAGAAGAGTGTGGTACAGTGGAACATCAAGTCCTTCCCTGTAAGTGTGGAAACAAAATATACACGGTTTATAGTTTTTTTTAAATGTAATTCTTTTGAACATGTTAAAAAATAATAATAATACAAACTAAATAAAGCGTATGAGCAGTAAAAAGGAAAGCAAGAAAAAAGAAAAACAAGAAAAAAAAAGAAAAACAAGCAAATGGGATCCTCAGAATCCTAAGTAATAAATACATGACTCAAAATAATATAGTTAAAACAAAGTAAAAAAAAAACTTTCCTTGTCCTACCCCCTCTTATTTTTTTTAATTATTTATAGTTATTAATCATAAACAGATTAAAAATTCCGTTTGGATCAGTCGATATCTGATATTTAGCTTGTGGGTTGAAACAAATCACAGCAAAACGATAATGAAGAGAAGAAAACAAAAAAAACACAACAACAACAACAACAACAAACAAACAAACAAACAAAAAAAACAGAAATTCAGTGCTCCAGCTTATAGGAATTCAATGTTTTGTTTTTGAAGAGTTTTTTTAGTTTTGATATATTGGCACATTCTTCCACCTCATATAACCTAAACTACAAAAGTATTTTCTATCCTGTTCCACCACCATCGGGTTTTAAAGGCAGTTTTGATGGATTTGTACCTTACTTGGGTATTTATACTTTTGCTACATTAAAATTCAGAGGCATATATTGTACTTTTCATTCTGTATTTATTTCATAAATTCAGTTAGTAATTACTTTGAAGATACACATTAATAAAACAAAATGTAATAAACAAATGAATTGTGGTCAGGTAAGACTTTATTGATCCCTGGGGAGGAAATCACAAGCTACTTTTACTTTTGGATACTAAGTGTATTTCGATGTTCATACTTTTGAACATTTAGTGAATCAAATTTTGAATGCAGGACTCATACTTATAACAGAGTTTAAATAAATCAGAGTACTTCTTCCATCATTGACGATATCTACATAAGCTTTAATCAGTCCCAGAAAACTAAGTTATATTTTCACTCAGACAACTATTAGACAGCAGCAATCTATCACTTTATTGTCTATGCTGCCACCAGAAACCATTACAAGTAAAGAAATGTTTCTAATATCTCCTCTGTAATTAATTATACCTTCATCCTGTCAAAGAGAGTTAAGAATAACTATTTGTGATGACATATTGCTATCCAGCTTGTGTGTGACTCTGCAGCACATTTTCCTCCGTCACTACCAACCTTTGGACCCTATAAAAACCTGCATATTCTCTCAGGAAAGCATATTAAACTTATAATGTTTGATGATGGTTCAAACAAACAAAGATGAATCAGAGGCTTGTTGTGATAAGAGACTGTTAAGCACCCTCATCCACAGTCCTCCAGCCTTAGTTGTTAACAACACTGATCCACAAACATTCCTCTCATATATAAGAAAAGTATATGACATTTAAGAAATTAGTCAATTTGCCGTCAGCTATCTTTCAAAGATTTCTAATTTATTGAGTATGTTACAAAAAACAAGAAATATTTCAAATGAACACCTGTAGGCATGGAGAGGGATATTATTGCCTCCTTTATTAAGGAGAAAACATATTGGTGCTGTAGAATCAGATATTTAGAGGAAAAAGAACTTTATTTTGAGAATAAGATGACAACTTGTTTTTTTGCTGTTGTTGCCAGGCTACTGTCAATCAGCATAGATAAGACCACACCCACAGGCTGATGAAACAGATTTGTTTTTGAGTTTTCTTGTTTTTGTTTTTAACTTTGCTTTAGACATTCATCTGAAATGCTATAGAGAAATAGAGAAATAGTGGTGACTGATTTGCAGAAAGTAACGTTACACAATTACTGGTATGAAGAATGATTAACCAGTTTCTTGTGTTTATAGACAAGATGTGATAGACAGATAAATCCCATAAACTGCTGTAAATCTGATTCAACCTTGTAACACATGGGAGTTGTCCCATGTTTCCATAACTATGAATTCAAAACATTTACAAAGTTTTACAATTTGAAGCTTTTTGAACTCTGAATGTTCTGTTTTATTAGATGCAGTAAAAAATGTGTGGCTTATTGTCTTTCGGTTTCTCTCTGTTTTTGCATGTGAAAGGGTGGTAAGGAGTATATGATGCGGGCACACTTTGGGCTCCCCAGTGTGGACAGTGATGAGCTGGAAGCGAAGAGACCAATCACAGTTAACTTTGAGATTCCTTACTTCACCGTGTCTGGGATTCAGGTTGGGCCCTTTGTTAACACCCTTTACACTCCCTTTTCTTCAACAAATACATATCACAGGCTTAAGGTGCTTCCTGAGTTACATTTTGTCACTATCCTGTCTGTGTTCCCTAGGTGCGTTACCTTAAGATCATAGAGAAGAGTGGTTACCAGGCGCTACCATGGGTGCGCTACATCACACAAAGTGGAGGTGAGAACAAACACACAATTCTCTACAGATTATGATTCTTAAACTCTCTAAATAAGCACCAAACTATCAAACCTAAATTAAAAAAATCTAGGTTTCATCTGTTAGGACGTGGGTTCTAACTTCTTATTTTACTGTGTGTGGGACGTTAGGTGTCAACAAAGAGCCTCCCACACATGGGGGTGTAACTCAAGCCTATAACAGCCTGCAGGGTGCACAGCCCGTTAAGATCGTCAGATACCGCCGCTTTGTCACGACCCTCGGCGTCTGACACGTAACGTTCACGTCCCCTATTTAGCGCTGTCAGATACAAAGTGGCCGTATTTATCGGAGGAGAACAGGTTGTTACATCACTGTGTATTGCTGCTCCTTTCTCTCCGAGGCACACACACACACACGAGCATGGCACCTTCCCGCAGGGCTGTGTGGAGATGTGTGTGTGTCTTTATTTGTGCTCTGGAACCCAACCAGTGGGAAACAATCAGAAAATAACATTTTATTTCTATGATTCACTGCTTTGAGTCAGCCAACCTTGAATGTGTTCACAAACAGCAACCGACGAACGTAACATATTGTGCCTTTTAGCACATAAAAACTCAACGGTTTGTAGTGTTATTAGTGGTTTGATCAGATTTGCTTCTCCTCCAGAGAAGAGCACATTTAAAAAAACAAAACCATTTTTACAGAGAAGTTAAAAATACAATCACATCATTGTAAATATAACGTATTAAACGCAAGGTCAATACCAACATTCCAATGCCCACATTATGTAGGATGTATGAATTTTTAGTTTGTTTTCCTTCAAAACATGATGGGTTTATCATCCAAACCCATTAGCAAATAAGAGGTTCCCCTGAGGTTAAATATGATGTTTTCCTGCAGTGTCAGGATTAGTCTTTCTGCATCACTATTCAGTATGTGGCCCAGGAGTGAACCCAGCTGTATAACATCCATCATATCCATTACCTGGCTCTAACACCAAGAGCCATGAACTCAGGGGCTTAGAATGGATGCCAAGGCTGCTAGCTTGTGGTGAAACGTTCTTTGTTCCTCACTTGTCCAAATGTGAACAGGGCCACTGTGAAGCTAAAAAGAATGTAGTCAAGTTTGTTTAGCAAAGCTGGCACCTGAGCACCGTAGATTCAGTTGATGCCCTGGGAATGAACCTTCCTGCATCTTTCAAACTCAAGTGTGACACCAAGAGAGACGAGCATCAAGAGATGTTTCAGTGTCCGTGGGCTTTGAACTTTCGACACCCCGCCGACACGTTGAAATGTGTTAAAGACGCTACATCTCTTCTTTAAAGACACGCTCGATTTTGGACGGATGACACATATTTGCATATTTCCACATTAGAGTTGAAATACATATAGATGAGATGCTCTTTACTAGCTCACTACTCAGTGGGGGGTCAGATGGAAATGATATGGAGATGGAAGCCCAATACCTCCGCCTCACAAATGAACTTGACTCTTTAACATCCATCAATTCCATTACCTGGATGTCTCAGGCACGAGTCGGGGACCGTCGATGGCTGAATGATGCCAAAAAGGGCTCCCGGGGTGGCACTCAGTGGATGCCGAGGTGACTATCGCCTTGCTGTAACATTAGCAAGGAAGCAAAGGAGGGAGATAGCAAATAGGAGGAGGAGAGTGAGAGAAAGAAGAGTGATGCAGTCGGGGGCGACTGGAGCGAACGCTATCACATTTCTCTTATTGTTACCATCAGCAAGACGGGGAGGAAGGGGGACAGACGACAGCGCTGATCACATTTCACTCATGCAGACACACTCTCACTGATTAAACAATACCCTGATGCTGTAGTCTGACTGTGCTGACTTATTAATGAGTGATTAACATACCGTACTGTACAGCAGTAAGTGACATCTTCACAAGTATCAGGCTGTCCGTGATGAGAATATTATCAGGCAGCTGGCTGTTCAGTGACCCCTGAGTGTTGATGTTGTCACATATGTGTCATATGTTTTCATGTCTGTGAATGTTATACAAAAATGTGTACAAAAGACAGTTTGGATTGGATTTGGGATGATTGCAGAAAATAAGTCCTCTCTTTTCCTCAAGGTTATCTTCACAACCACCTGTATGACTTTTGAAGCATGAATGCTGTCAACAGAAGTAAAAAGCTGACGTCTCATGTTTTTAAGAAATGCAAAAGCTTCAAAATTCACAAATATTATTTACTGACATGTTTTCTAGCGTAGAACTTTAAGCTTGTATTTACCCCAGAACTTATTTCAGGCATCTAACCAAAAACCCATTTAAGAAAAACTTCAAGACGAGGGAACCGGAAGTGCAAAAATGCTGACTCAATTCCAGGTTTTCAGGACTCAATCCTGCAGCACTCTATAGAGGCCTCCACACCTCCGGGAAGGAGTTCTGCAAAGTTTTGATCCCATTTACCCTTAAGCACATTGCTGAGGTGATGATAAGGCTTGGCTGTGGAAGTATTTTCAGCTTTTTAAGCTTATCTCTGCTTTCTGCAAACTTCTACCCCACTCGCTCCTGTTACAGACATGTTGGTGCTGTGGCGTTTAACCCTCAGAGGTCTAGGGCTAAAAGGCATGGAGACAGAGTTTTTGTTATTTGTAATATTACGATGTCAATGTAGTTTTATCTCGAGTTCCTTCCCCAAAAAAAACTCACTATTGCCTAAAAATGCGCTGTAGCATTAATATTTATCTTAACTGGCACTAAAGGTCTCTCCTTAAAACCATCAAAAGTACACAAATATATGTGGAGAGGGGTTTCGCAATGTTGTGTTATCTTGTTATTACACAGTCCCGGATACACATATGGACCACAATAACTCAATACATCTGATTTGTGTAATTGAAGACTGATATCTCACTCATATCCATAATCAATGGGATTTTTAAGAAAATCACCAGTCTTGTCTGAAACGGCAGAGAATTGAACATCTATCTAAGAAAGGACCGGTGTTAAGTATTGGTAATGGGATCTAGTAGAACGCCACTGCAGCCAGTTCATGTGATCCTTGCTGAGGGTTTGGATGGGGCCCATTGGTGGTGATGTGATCTGCAGGAGTGATGAGAGGAGGAAAGCTGTGTGTTAATGCTCCGCTGTTACATTTCTTGGCAGATTACCAGCTGCGGACAAACTAAAGGGCACAGATGCTGCTAGACGAATGGATATTTTTCTCTCTCTCTGTCTGTCTTCCTCTCTCCTCTCTCTGTTTCTTTGGCTCCCTGTCTGCAAAGGACAGCAGAGGTCAAACACAGGAGGACAAAAGAAATGGTTCCCCACCCTGAACAGAAACAAGACATCGTCACGTCCAATAAGACGGAAAAGGCTGTTGCACCTCTGACCTGTGATTTTATTTAAGGGCTCCTCAGGACTCCACAAAAACGTTTAATATATAATAATGAACAGATTATTTTGTGATTCTGTCTGGTTCTGGCAAGCTCTCGTTTTACTCACTGTTAATGCGATATCCCTCAAGGTTAATTTAGAGTAGAAAATACATTTTTAAGCATTTTTTTTTTTTTTTCCATTTTGAAATATTACAAAATGTAGACTTTTGGAGCATTGTGTGTTTTTGGTACTTTGGACTTCTTCACTGAGATGTGTAGCTTTTTAACATGCGAACCAAAATCTTGTAGTGCCAATATACAGTAATTGTAATGGGTCATTGTCTCAAGGGGCCATAAAATTGCAGATGTGTGTTTTTTTCTAAATCAAAAGTGTGCCATGTAATCCATCTGGTTTTATTATTGCTCCATGCAGAATTTTAACCACTGCACCACATCTTGGCCCATCTGTCAGCATCTTTAACTGTAAGAGCGTTTATTCCCCATTTGTTTTGTCCTTAATAACCACTTCATGATCCATATGTATTACATTTTCTCCCTCTCAACGGCATATTTTTTGTAGGAAACTTTATATTATATATTCATTGCCTTAAAAGAATTGCCTATGTATCATCACCTTTAGCGCAGTGAACATAATCCCCAGGGCACAGAAACTAACACCAGCGACCAGATCAATGATTAATAAGGCACAATATTGTCAGAGGCATTGGCAGTGTAACATAATATCGCCGACGTGCTCTCATGGGACCTGTAACCTTGTCCTTGTGCTCGAGATCAGCTTGCAGCTTTGAGGCAGTGACTGAAGGAATGAGCACAGTGCTTTTTTTTTCTTATTTCTATCTGTTGTTTATATTGTACTAGTTGGTCCCCTGTGGAAAATGCATTGAAGGGCAAAACAGTGGTTTGGGAAGTGGGACAAAGGTAAAATCACCAGTGGGATTCTGAGAATATGGACAAATATGTTGAGGTAATTGTTTACCTCCTTTTTTTATGTATCTCGACCTCTCGACCATATACTTCTTCATAGCAGTTTGTGGTGTGATTCACTCCCTCTGTTGTGCATGCATTGCACCGCATCAGTCCAGCCACTAACAGCCAAGAAGTGAGTCCTGTGTCCATGTATTGCATCCCTGCTGTGAAGTACAAAACCTTCCATTCCAATCATTCCATTATCTTGTGTGGGGACATTTTTCTGGCACAAATGAGGATTGTTACGTGTGTTAATGTGTGATTTCATTAATTTATCAACTGCTATTTGTCGATAGGAAGCAAAGGGATATATTTGGAAATAAACAATGTTTTGTATCTTGTTTTTGAATAATACTTTTTATTTTTTTGGAAGAGGATTTTTTATTTTTTTGTAGTTTCTTACTGGATTGTTTCACCAAATAGTGATGGAAAAATAATATGTTCAATTGCTGCTCTGAAGTGTAGCACATGAACAATTTGACTTCCGACAGATCTGCATTGATCGCTCAATATTTAAGCCTAAATATCAAATATAAAGGGAGTTTGATCAGGAACAATCAATGTCAGATTGAACATAATACATTATTTAACGTTTGTTAAAAGTTGAGGAGCACTGAAGTGCAAAACAGCAATAGTTGGAAAATCAGGAAAATGTGTTTGCTTGTGTGTTTGCCATGCGTTTAATGAAAAACCACTTGCATGTTTGTGTGTTAAATATGAAGCTACAGCCCAGTGTGAGCAGAATTCATTTGTAAAAATGTTTCCAAATCAATCCACAATTATGAGAGATATGGCTCATGCCGCTGCAGATCAGAACACTTTAACAACACACTTTTGCGACTTTCGGCCTGGGTTCTTTGGATGGATGGTTTTAAACGCTGCCGACCCCAGCTTCACGTGATCAATGTGAACGTTTCTGAATTGACTGAGACTAAACCTATGACAGATATGACCAAACTAAAATGGAGCTTTAACACATGAACACATTAGAAGTGCCAAAATATGTATGTTTACTGTGATTTAAGTATAAAAAATATACTATACTAATATTTATGAATTTATTTGGATTCATTCATTTGCATGCATTTAGTTATCGCAGAATGCATTTTTTCTGGTTCAAATAGTTTCACTTTCTTGGCCGGAAAAGCTGCATCATCCTCAGTCCTCTCTCAGTACCAAAGCTGCCTCCCTTTTCACTCTGCTCACCTTTTATTGCTGTCACACACGGATACACAACTTACCGCTGCTACTTTATACTGTGGCTGAAAAGTGTGTGAGGGTGAACCTTGTTTTTTTTCCATGTGTGTTAGAGAGAGAGAGTGGTGCTTGTCTATACCAGCCCCTACAGGCCACTGCCTTGTGCATTGTGCCTTCGGTTTGCTGTCCGTCATCACTCCAACAGTGCTTAACTGTGGGACCTCTTTTGTCTCGGGGCAGTAGGCTGTGTGTATGTGCAGACAGATAAAGAGGCATGACTGACACACGTGAGGAATGGCTCTCAAAGGGTTTGGCAACATTTTACATACATGAATGACCTTCATTTGCCACCACCGTGCACCATTTTTCTTAATAGTAGGAACGTTTTGCTTTGAAGGTGAATGTTTCAACACTTCTGAATGAGACTCAATAATAACAACGCAGCAATGTCAGCATACTGTAAATTCACAGAATTTAGTGAAAGATGATGAGGCATATTGACAACCCAGTTCAAACTTTTGCAAGTGCATTGAAATTCTATGACTGGCCATGTTGATGTAATGGATTTAATTTCACTGATTGTCCCCCCCAAGTTATTTCTCCTCCTCTGCTTTTTCGGGAATGAGCCAGTGGTACATCTAATAGATCAAAAGTGCTATCTCTACAATTGTGAAGCACAGCTGCAGCCTTGTGAGTAAATTCAAGGTATTTTTTGTGAACCTTGAGTCATATTTAGAGACGTGCACTGAGGTTCTTAAACTTGATTTCAATTGAAATAATGTGCACCTTTTCTATTATTCAAGAGTTACCCTTACTAACATAACAATATGACTTAAAGTCAAAACTATCTTTTAAAAGTTTTCTTGAATGTTACACTTTCTGAAAATTGCAAAAACTTGCAATTATCCTCTATTTTGCACTCTTGCTCGCATCCCTCTATAGTACTGTGTTGCCTCCAGGCAACATAGCCTATTTTAGCTGTTTTAGCTGACACACACATTTAATTGTCCAATGCTATCTCATGCAAGGGGAACTCCAATACTTGCTAATGAAATTGAAAAAAGTGGTCACATGCCCCAAAGGGGTCAATTTTGCTTCCTGTTTCAGCACATGTACATGGGTCACAGCGCCCTATTTTCTCTCAGAAAAAGTGCATTTAGTCCAGATAATCACCTGCCAAAAATCTGAGTGACCTTCACTGGTAAGTAAAGAAGTATTTTAAAAACTTTACATGACATATCAACAAATATTTTATAGGAAATTACAAAAAAGTGCTTGTTGCCTTGAGGCAACATTGTACCATAATGGAATCGCATAAGGCCATACCAGGCATACTAGGTTGGAATGCAAGTATATTTATATGTTAGGGGAAGAGTTGGAATCATCTACATGTATTTGCCATAAATAACATTTAGAGTGCATCTATAAGAATATGTAGTTCACATATACTGTATATTATGATTTTTTATTATTCTAATTTAATGCAGGACCGGAATCCACGTTTTCTATGGCACATTTAAAGGTATAAAGCACAGGTGGCACTGCCAGTTGATGAGAGTGAGGTCATAGTGAGAGAGTGAGTGTGAGGCTGGAGATGATGATGAAGATAGAAGTACCACAATGGAAGAAAATGAAAAGGTAGTAGTTCAGAGTGAGGAACCTGGTGATGGTGGAAATGGAGGTAAAGTAGCAGGCTTGATTAAAGATGGATGTGCAACATTTTTCATGTCCTCACAGTGTTTTTTTTCCTAGAGGTCTACCAGCGGAAAACATACAGGACCATCCTACCAGAACCACAATGGAGAGGCAGATTACCGAACATTCTGCTGAATACTTGAGTAGAGGCTCCTCACTAGCAGCTGTATTGACAATATAGTGGAGCAATCAAACCTCTATGCCAAACAGTGTAGCAAGCCATTCAAAGAAACAGCTGAGGAGCAATGAATTGGGGACGCTTTGAGGAAAAATATTTTGTGCATTTGTGCTTGTGTACGTATGCGTGTTTGTGTATGTGCATCATTGTAAGGGTAAGGTGCATATGAGGATACATTTCTGGTGATTTTAAATGTTTAAACAACATTGATTGTAATGTTTTGATATGATAGTTTGATGATATGATGAATTAGATAATTTGTGTTCCACAACGTATCTGTAACAGTTGTATCTGTAAAAAAAACAACAGATACAACTGTTTGGCCAAGTGTTTGATTAAAGAAATGTATGTTTTCAATAAATATATTTATTTTTTCTCCAGGAAAATATCAAATGTTTCATTTCGTCCATTGTGGTACAATGTTGCCGTGTGGCAACAAAGGTTTAAAAGATAAATATATGTATTAAAATAATAAAAAATAAAATAAAGTAATAAGTTATCGGTAATGATAAAGTGTCCAATTTAAAGCAGGCAAAACATCCCAAATATTTCTTTCCTCATTTATATCATAATAAAGATTGTGCTTTTTTATGTCCCCTCCAAACTTGTCCCAGAATGCACCAGGACAGTCTCCAAAAAATGAGCCTCAAACTGAGTTAAAAACTTGTAGATAAGACATACCGTGACATCAGGCAAGGCCTCTATAGCTTGTTAGCACGCTAGCTTGTATTAATTAGCTCACTAGCTAGCTTGTATTCATTAGCTCACTAGGTAGCTTGTAGGCCTAATATTTACCCTTGGACAAGGTCTTGGACCAAATACTCCATCTCTTTAAAGAAATTATTGTAGTCTCTGGAAAATAAATGTATTTTCTTTTTTTGATTAATGCTTGTGTGTTGTCACATTTAGTCATGTGAGTCAACAAATTGGTAAGGAAGACTTGTTTTTAAAATAGCAGGTTGACAACGACAAGTCCAAACAGTATTTATGGTTCTCTGCTACTCCCTGGCACATTCAGTGGAGACGTGTAGAGTTTGGGTTGTGATATACTGTATTTAAGTCCAAACTCAACTTGTCTTGAAAATGTTTGGCTCCTTAGCAAGCAAGATGCTAGCCAGTTCATCACGGACACTCTGTAAGGGGTGTTGTTTATCAGACAAGGATCGGTGAGAGCAATGAGACTTGTCAATACAGATACAAACAATGAGCTGCGAGGCGAAAAATAAATTGTGATTCTCCATGACAACAAAACAATGGACGTTTTAAATTAAACAGAGTAATTTAAGCATTATTATCAAAAATGTTGGTTAAAGTAGGTTTAAGAAAAACATGACGAAGACAATACTGTGTTGATGCACAGAAACACAAAATGATCCATACATTCACAAGCTGTGATATAATTCTTCAACAATCATGTTGTCTTGTATCATGTGTACAAGCAGCCAAGTGTTACAGTGAGGTTTGCAGGTCTTGCACAATCAGCACAGCCCAGATGAGGCTACCGCACGTATTATGGTAAAGTCTTGTTAAACTGAGGAAAGAAATGAGATCAAGCATTACAATTAGCTGGAGCTTAGCCTCACTGAGCTATTGACCAAGCTCAAATCCCTCAAATCTGTCCGCTGAATATTTTCTTTTTGTGAACATGGACAGAGCGAGGATGCCGCATGAATAACAAAGAAAATGTAATGTGGGTTTTTTATATTCATGTCTCATGACTCATTCTGTCTCTTCATTTGTGACATCTCACAAATTTTATGTGGACACTATTTGTGGAGAAAGGGCCACATAAAAACCAAATGACCCATTTCATTGTATGTTTTGCTCACGCCTTTGTGTTCAACTCCTGACTACTGCACCAATCCCATAACTATAACATCAAGAAGAATCAGAAGATTACTTCCATTTTGTGAACTGACACTTCTCACTTTAGTTTACGATGCGTTTCAGATGATGTGCTTTTCGTGTCACTGAATCTCCCTAAATTCCTCTTGAGGCAACTTTTGTAAAACTTTTCTTTTTTGTTGGTGTCCTGTCAAACTGCAAGAACCAGCAATTCTGTCATTTGTCCTATGAATGGTAGGATAAGGAGCCTAATAATAAGTAAGATTTACAAAACTTTTTCAAATGTCACTCATCTGTAAATTATATGCAACAGTAAATCTAAATGATCTGGGAATCTGGGACGTTTAGCAGCATTGTGAGCATAGCCATGTAGTAATTATCCTTCAGCATCTGTTACTCTCCAGTCTTTTCGTCTTGCCTGATTTGATTGCTCAATGCAAACATCCTCATCAAGCGATATTACAAATGCAGCTTGCTTTGCTTCATACACAGTCTCATCAGTGACAAAGCTAAAGCATGTAAGGGATGAGTTTTAATCACATTTCTTATAATATTTGGGCATCAAGCCTGCTATAATTTAGTTGAGGCTAAATGTTCTGACTTGAAGACGGCCACAATATCCAGCCTCAGCGTTGGTCCGTCTCATATGAGATTAGCCAGGCTGGAGGTTGTCTCTCTGCGACCCTGGCGGTCCATGTGTCCAGAAACGGTGAAGATATTCAAAACCCGGTCCACCAACCTTCGTCCGTGCCTTGTCCTCTCTAACAGCACCACCACAACAGAGTATATTCCAACACCCACAACTGCAGCCCCCCCTCCAGCTAGCAAAACCACTCCGGAGATGTACATGTCATTAAGGGCTTGGCCAGGCTTCGGCATGTGGTTAGCCAGGGCCAGGTGTAGTAGAACCCCTCCACAAATCAACAGTGACAGCCCTGTAATCAAAACCACCAGGAGGTCCGACAAACCACCGCTTTTTAGCATATTGATCCGTTGTCGGCTCCGAATGCAATTCATGTCCTGCACGGCCGAGCTGAGCAGTTGTTTGAGGAGGACCCCGAGGGCTAGCAGGCAGAGGGCCGTGCCTGCGCCCAGCCGCCATTCGCTCGAGACGCTGGTGGTGGTGGAGAGGAGGCCGACCCCGCCCAGCCCACAGCCCAGGATTAGGAGTACAGCCACGCAGTAGCAGAGCAGAGACTTCCCGGGATCCCTGAACCACCACAGCTCCACCTGCTCCTCCAGGATGCCGTGCTGAATCCGAAGTGGGTCTGCCGGACCATTTAGACCGAGCTCAGGGCCTCTCGGACCCCTCAGGGGGCCAAAGTTGTCCAGTTCGGGCATCTTGGTGCCACTCTCAGCCTGCTGAATAAGATCGCCGCCACCGTCACCACCGCCACCACGACGGAGAAGTCAGAATCCACCAGTCCTTTCAGTCCTTACGTCATTCAACAACGGCCACCATGAATGTGACAGAATCACCTGAAGAAGACAGATGCAGATGTATCAGGGTTTGTTCTGTGTGATTCCACGTGTCTTATATACACATATGAAGTGTTTATTTCCTCAGTCCTTAGTCACTGGGAGCTGTGTAACTTTGCTAATTCATATGAGAGACACCTGATCTAGGTTGTTAACTAGAAATGTAGCAAATTCAAATCAATCTACTAATGTTATATTACAAATAAACATATTGGAAGGCTACTGAGAAATGCAACAGGAGGGTGTAATTAATGCAAACAATGCAATATTGATTACATGATATACAACAGAGCTCTTGGCAAACAACCTAGCTAGCTACAGAAAATTGTTGATCTCTTGTCGTGTGCTGGTCTGAGCTAACTGTATGACTGACCAGAACACAGACGCTGTTCCTAATCAGAAGAGGAAGCGCAGGTACACAGAGACTGGTTTTACATGAGCACTAAAATGTGGACTTTGAACCCTCTTTGTTCTGGTCGTCTGTGAACTAAGAAATGCAGGTTTAACATCTGTTTGTTTTCCCAAGCAGAGTTAAATAGTAACCTCACCAGTGTTTCTTCACCTACTTTGGTGGTGTCGTATAGTGCATCTACAGTATTTGTTCAGAACCCCTTTGCATGACTTAGGTGTTATTACAGGTGGTGCAGTAGACGCACTCATGTGACTAAAGCCAACAGTGATGCTGGGAAGTGAAACAATACTATTCAGCTTGGTGCTGTCAGTCTTAAAAAATATTAAAATTATTATAAGCTGAAGATCCACACTCACACAAACACACACACACACACACACACACACACACACACACAGTTTCCCAGAACATCCAAACTTGCTGTTTTGACTGTGTAAGAAAGTGTGTTGTGCTGACTGGCAACCTTTTCTATCTCTCATTATCACTATGCTAATAAGTTGTCACTATAGAGGCAAACAAGCCTCGGTTGCTGAAAGAATAAACACACACACATACACTTATTCAAAGAGCTAATGCACAAATGTAAATTTAGCTTCTCTCATCCTCCCGAACACACACCCACACTGGCTTACTGGATGAATCCTGCCATCTGAACTCTCCAGTACCTTAAGCCAAGTTAATCTTTTCTCCCTAATGTGCGGATTGTTTGTGCTGAACTGTTGTGTATGTTTGTATATATATTATTTTCTGTCAAAAGCTCAATATATCTGCCAATTTCCTTATGTTCTTATATATTCCTTTCCTTCCCCCCCTCATCTATTCCTTCAGTCTTTACCTTACCTCAGCATATTTCATCTCTGCTGTAGTTTGTAACCTCATCACACCCCCATAACACAATCATGTAAACATATACCACACACACACACACACACACTCACACGCACACAAACAATCATCCTCAAGGTTATGGCTTTCGACAGCTTGTCTTTTTAAACCTGTCAGCGGCTTTATTTCTATCAAAGTCAGCAGAGCGCTGCACGAACACACGCGCCCCGACACAAGCTGACAGGAGTTCCAGTCTGTCTTCAGCGGTCGTGGATTTTGCCAACACAAACAGTGTTCTGCAAAATAAAATGAATGTCAAGGCAAGTGAACAGAGCATGATCTCACATTTAGACTAGAATATCTTTTTTTTTACATTTTTTTTTAACCTGTAGCACCTCTACAAAGCACTTAATACGCAGTGACAGAACATTTCTATCCGAGTTATTCAGCCTATTAAGAAAAGACTATAAACCGAATGCAAGATCACATTTCTTATTAGCGTGGACAGGCACAGCCTTATACTGAGGCAGAGCAGTAACGCCGTGACATGGGGAGATATGATGAGCCTACACAAGGTGTGAAATGAAGAGTGAAGTCATTACAGCCGAGGGGGGTGAGGAGGGGAGTTTATTGGCAACATGCTGTTCTGGAAGATTTTCACATCCTGTATCTGATGGATAATAGTGTGTGTGTGTGTGTGTGTGTGTGTTTGTGTGTGTGTGTGTTTTGCACAAGTGAGCAGTTGTAAATTAATAGTAAAAGGTGATGTGCAAGTGTGTATTGGCATGTGTATTTATTCTCTTATGACATGCTTGTGTATATTTCACACAGGAAGACAGGGATGAAAGTGTACTTGGTGTGTGTGTGTGTGTGTTTGTTGAGTCACTAATTAATCCCAGCTGGTTTGAGCTCAGTGTCACCGGCAGGTAGCACCACAGAAATAGCACAGTAATTGAGGTGTGTGTGTGTGTGTGTGTGTGTGTGTGTGTGTGTGTGTGTGTGTGTGTGTGTGTGTGTTTGTTTCTTTGTGTCTGAGGTTGAGGCGCCAAAGGTGTTAAAAAACAATATATTTATGACTCCACCATTCACCACCTCTTTGTCTTATTAAAGATTGAAAATATCGCCTCCCTTCATCCGGTACAAACGTATGAAAGATTATTTTTCTGTTTCATTAGATAACTCACGGTAAAGTGAAGCAGGGACACAACAGGGTGATGGAGAGAGAGGCGACGGCACGCAACAAAGATCATAAGATGAAATCGAACCCTTAATGACACGAGTTTATCTCACTCTGCTGTGCTGCTCGCTCTGCTCCCCACAGACGCACACACACACACACAGCGAACCGCTGGACTGCGTCTGCCTTCCCTTTTATCGCTCGCATGACCTCTAGACTCATATTGAGTAGAGTCATATCAACTGTGTCATAAATGCCTCATAAATATCTTTACAAAAGCACTGACTCACTGCTGCACTCTCCACTGGCCTGCTGTTAAGTAAAAGACAACAGGTACAGAGGCACGGACAATTTACACACAACTCCACTTGGCTGAGTTTTTCTCAGCAACCACAGCCCTTTACACTCGGCAAACCTGGTGACATTTTTGGATTGTTCATCCAAAACTGTAGTCCCAGATCGCACTGTAAGACAGGAGTTTTGGAACTGCAGAGAAACTTAGGAGCTCGCAAAAAAGAAAAGAAGTTGGTGTGTCGTTGTGGGCTGTACAGGCACAGATGGATAACCTGCATGTTCTCTCCAATACATTTTTCTCAATTTACATTGTAGCGCTATGATTCACGACACAATGAGAGCACATCCTGACGTGTCTCCAATTGATCTCCTACATTCTGAAACATCATTTTACAAGATCCATCTTGCAAAGAAACTACACAATCGTTGTTGTCGTTGCACTAAAAACTAATTATTTCTTATAATGAATCTTTGAACTTCCACAATGCTCTTGCATATTCCTTAAACACCGATGGGCTTCTCTAAAAATGAATAAACTGAGGGAAAAAAAACAGCATTATTGAAGATCCACTTTATCCTATCATCCATTTGAATGACCCGAACTCCTGCAAAATCAAAGTAAACTTGATTCTTAGGTCAGCACATTTCATTGTCTGACTTATCTCACAGAGGCTACAGCACCAGTGATCATTATCACAATTTATCTGAAACAGATACTCTTTTTGAAGAAAATCCTAAATGAGCTTCTTCTAATTGACAAGAATATTAAGTGTGTGCAGGAGGCTCAGCTCAGCAGTCGAAACTAAAATAAGTGAAGCCAACAGTCCATACATTGTCTGTTACGCTAATGCTGGAAAGTAACATGAAAAATCACTAAGATAATCAGAAACCTTGGACATCATTCTCTTTCTCTCTTTGTTTCTGCCACCTCTAGGTTTTCAGCCTGCAAGGTCACCAGAAGGAGCTGTGCTTTAGAGTAAAAAAAAAACACTATGCTGCACAGCAATTACCTGGGAAGCACTGGGACTCCGGTATTCCCCTCTCTGTTATGTCAGCCTGCTGAAATCATTTCACTGGCCATTAGTGTCTCATTTTATTGTTGATGCGTGGCTCTTTTAAAATTTGTAGTCCGCCATTATATGCTAATCAGAATGCCGGTCAGCAGAGTAGGTGAGAAGACGGCAACAACGTCCAGTGAAAGTGGAGCAGCCAGAATCTTGCTTCTTGTGAAAATTGCAGGGACTCAGCTGGGATGTTTAATCAGGAGAAGGAAACTGCAAACGCCTTGACAGAAAGTCAATGTTGGGTCCAGTTAGCGAAGGCGTAATGCACAATGTTACAGCTTAGATAAAGGCAAACATTCGCACCCAGGGAATCCCTGACTTGAGTCCCACATGTCTTTCCTTTTTGGGTCTCAGAGAAAAGTGTTCTGCTTTATTCAAGTTTGAGACACACGATGCAAAAGTGAAGGAAAAAAAATCCTTCCCACATGTTGATTTGCCAGTAGAATTGTGATATATTTGCCAGTGTTTAAGCTTTTGTCACTGTAATTAATTTAGATCACAAATGCCAGATGTTACTTTGGATTCAGGAGTGGGCTTTCCTTTATCGTTTTTACATCTTGTGGTTTTCAGTTTCTTTTAATTGACGTTTGCTATATTTAGAATTTTGTCTTCTCTGCACATGAAGGCAGAAAAAAATTGTTGGCCAAAAAAACCTCCCAAAAAAACAAAGCAACAATATTTCAAGCACAATTTGGTGAGGGGGACAAGGTCCTCCTCGTCATTCTGCTGAAGTTCCTGCTGTGGGCTGAAGGCTTGCTCACGGGAGACTGGGCGATGTGTTGCTGTGGTGACAAAGCAATACTCTCCTCCTATCTCTTTCCTGTCTCCCCCCAGGCACACACGCGCACACATGCCCCCTTGTCCTCTAGTCAGGCGTTGATTCTCTTGGCGTCCCCACGGGCGAGGAGAGGGGTCAGGGTTGGCTCCATCTGTCTATGTGATGGGCATCGGTGCCAAGCGCCACAGGGGCTGGAGGGAGAGGAAAGGAGGCTCGTGTGGAGTGGGAGGGTAACGGATGTTTCTGAGCTGTCATCTGGGACTCTGAATGGGGCAAAGGCTGAGGCTGAACTTGGGGCTGGCGAGAAGGCGAGGGGCTGAGGGGGTGGGATAGGGAGAGAGGGCTGGGGGTGGAGGGGTAGGCTCGGGGGCTCGGGATAGTGCTGAGACTTCACTGCTGTTCTTGGGGTTGTGAATGTGGCAGAGAAATGATGCTGAATAGGTCTTTCTGCAGACAAGCTGGAGCTTTCTTGCTCACAATGGACAGCAGAGGCACCCGGGGAGCCTCACTCTGTCCGGAAACAGTGAGAAGACAATGGCCAGTCAGTGTCATTGCCCTCCCTCTGTCAGGGATCACAAGAGAAAACCTAAGACAGGAGGAGAGACAGAAAAGAAAGAGCTTTACATCAGCCGCACATACTGTACTGTCAACTCACCTATGGCTCATGGTCCTCCTATGTTATGCCAATGAGTCACAGCGTATATCCCTCCAACAGCAACGGCAACACTAAGTCATAATCTCCAAGATGCTTCATCCCTAGAAACGAATGTATGTCGTCTATTTTGCATATTCGATGGATTTCCATAAGACGGCGTACAGACATTCACGGTCTGCCGAGGATGAATCCTATATACTCCTTGGCTTTTCATTTAGCCTCACCGGCAAGTCAAAACGCAGTAAGAAATCCCAACATCAACACTTTTGTGCAGATATTCATGGCTTTGCAAACTAAAATTATTAACAAGGCATGAGTTATAGCTGCACCACCATCGTCATTGTGAGCATGTTAGCATGCTGCGCACTAGCTTGGGTGTAGACTAGTCCTAATGGTCATTGATATTTCTGGAAACAGACCCCTCCTGTTTGACTCTCTAGCTCCTCTCAGATGGTTTAATTCCACCCTTTGTGAGCAAGCTCATTTCTCAGCTTATGGCACAACATTACCCCAAACAGCCAACCCCCCCACCCCCTCCCTTATCCACAGACACACTCATCTCCATCTGTTTTCCCTCCTTATCCTTCCTTACTTTGTTACACCCCCCAACTCGCACCCCTGTCTCACCACCTATTCTCCTTTATCTGCTAACTTCATATCTCTCTGCTGTCTGCTCTGGCGTTTTGGTGTCAGAGAGAGAGAAATGTGTGCATAGGGTTGGGGGGATTACTTGTCTTGCCAGGTAATGCTGCCTGAGTGAAAAGCCCATGTTGCATGCAAGCACGCACATAAACTCAGTGTACTGCACCTGTTTTCCTGATGTGCTGTTACTTTGTTTTCTCAGTGAGATTGCTGTGTCATTACCCCCTCATTCCCTCGTGTATCTACTCCCCATCATTCCCAGCATTAGAAATCTCTCCTCCAACACAAACGCACGTTAATAATATAGGCCGATAAAACCAGAACACGATTCATGAACGTGCACAGAAAACAGTTTCACTGTGTTATCTATGGCATATGGTATTTCCTCTTTTTTTTAAATGAGCTTCCTCCTCTCGGTGGTGGTGCAAACTGCTGGTGACAATAATGTAGCCCAGCTCGGTCTCGTTTAGTCTAGCACAGGCTGCGGGCCCCATTCAGCCACTTTACAATGGCAGGAGCCAAATGAGGCTCTTAAATGCTGGGCCCAACTCAAAATGGCTTGAATATTTCTGCTTCTGTCAAATAGTATCCAAACGGCAGGAAAGTAATGCTGTTTTTTTGTTGTTTTTTTGGGGGGGGAGTTGGCTGTGTTGGTCTGTTGATTTTATAAAAAAAGTAAAGAAAATAAAAACCTCTGGGCAGCCAGTTGCTCTGCACTGTCATGCACAGCTGCAATATTAGAAAGCTAATCAAATCGCCAATTAACATGCTGGTCCCCTTCTGCTTCACTCCTGCTGACGATGGGAAAGACGCCGTTTTCTCTTTTTTTTTTTTTCTCCACAGTGTTTGTTTTTTTGAACCCTCCTCGCATCCTCTTGTGGGTTCAGAGGTGATATTCAGCATTTTCTAATTTGATATTGGCTGTCTAGCTTTAATGACTGTAATGAATGAGATGGCTGGCTCAATGTCTGGCTGTCTTAGTTGTTGACCGCCTGAAATGACACGTCTTTACCGCAGCAGCATCTTATGATTGAGGTTGAGAAAACTGGCGGTTTTTTTTTTGTCACATGGAGTGCCATGACATTCATGTTCCCCAGATAATGAAGCCAACTGGCTTCCTGATGCCCTGTTATTTACTCTAGCGCCACCATAAGGTCTAAATTTGTGGTGTTAATGGAAATGTCCTAACATGAGTTGAATGTATTACCATGGAATGTGGTACCAACAGTCATGTCTAAAAGGGAAATACACATTTGCTTTCTTGCAGAGTGATATGAGGAAACTGATATTGCAGAGACTGCAGCTGCCTAGCTTAGCTTAGCACAGACACTGGATGACTGGTGAAACAGCTAGCTTGGCTCAGTCCGGTAATTCAAAGGAAATTGGCCACCTTTTATGTGGCTGTCCAATCATTGCTAATGTAGTGCACTGAAGATAAATTCCCCAGCGCATGCTGACTGAGAAAGCTAATCTCTCTTGTTGCGGCGCCATGCTGGCCGTGCCTACATGTACCAAGATGCATCGCACGAGTTGCGATCTGACATAAACAAATAATGTCATTGAAGGATATTTTTACACCTAAACTGAAAGATACAACCATACACATTCTGAATACAAGTTTCTTCTGAAGTCAGGCTTAACTGCTTTGTTTAGCAAAATGTTTAGTTAGTCTTTCCACGGTTCCAACAATCAGCAACTCTGGTTTGGCAAATAAATCCTTAATTCACAGAGTGAGACATGAAAATATGCTGACTCTACAAGCTGCTGACCCCACGCTGTAGCTGTCCGTAGCATCACGGCAGCTGCCCCACTGTGGCGGCTCGTCGGTGGCTCTCACGCCTTCTCGGGAGGCAGAACATTAATTTAGAAAATTATAATGACAAAATTCGCCCTGTGCTGTTTGTTTTTCCAGTTTTTCTTCAGTATCTCGAAGAAGGTCTGCAGCACACCTCTGTCCCACTGAGGACAACTTTCCACACACACGTCTTTCTCTCTCTCAGCCCACGCTGACATCGATTACAGCAGGATGATGCCGTTACGGTACACAGAGCAAGTCGGTGCTTGCTCTCGGAAGCTCAGATTTGGGAGCGCCCCGCCGGCCATATCCTCTCAGCTGCAGTCTCGAGCGGCCTCTCTCTGGCCAAGTCAGCCAAAACACTGTCAAATCTACACTCTGTAAAATCCTCATCCATAACATCCTCTGCACTCATTTTTCGGGAGGCCTTTTTCACTGTAACACAAATGTAACACAAGCGAGGACATAACTGGGATGAGGAAGAGCAGCCGATTTTACAGACACAGAGAACATCAACAACAACTGCGGGCGCTTTTCACACTTTATAGCTCACTCGGGTAGGTAGAGATAAGGTTTCTCTTTTCAACACTGTACATCTCATTTGTTTAATCAGTAGAAACACTGATGTGTCAAAATAGTTCCCTATTTTAGAGTCGGTTATGTACCACGTTATTACCAGTAACTTCCTGGTTGCCTGGCAATTAATCAAGGCTGAGAAATAGTCTAGCCAAATACCTGCAAAACTTGATGTACTTTTTATTTTGTGCTAATTAAATGTTGGCATGCTCACAAGCTAAACTGACTAAACATGGTCAACCTGCTGATTATGAGAGTAGCATTATCAATGCATTATGTCTGGTAATGAAAGATGGACGACTCTCCTCAACACAGAAATGTCTACAACAATGTTATTGTTCACAAACTCTCACTATATTGACTCGGTTGTAGTGATTATGCTGATAGGTGGATGCTTTGTATGCTCAGGGACAGAGGCTATTGACAACACACTACATGTGTGTCTCCGGATCCGCTGACTGTGAAACAAAACGCCTCTTGGGGATGTTTAAGATTCTGTCCTACTCTCTACTTCTCCATTCTTTGTCTGGGATCCATGTCACACACACACACACACACACACACACACACACACACACACACACACACACACACACACACACACACACACACACACACACCTTTACAGAGCTCTCATATAACTCTGGTCATCTGCTGACACGCTCACCGACTCTGCTTTGTGTTTGCCTCCTCCAGTTCTTTCATCCGGTGCTCTGTGTTGACTCCAGGCTCTTTTCTAATGAGGCCTATCACATGTTGTTTTCAGCCTGACTTGTTTTTTAAGCGTTCGTTCTGTAAACTAAAATATGCTCCACGGATCAAAGGCTCATGCTCCACGTTGTGACAGAGTGGCAGCACTCAACCCTCCTCAGACACCCCAGGGTGAAGCATCTTCGGACTTTAGATGAGTTATAACAGATCTATATAAGCAGGTATTGATCCGTTCCAATGACGATAACTTGAATGCAGCATTGACATCGCTTCCTCTCTCTGTGGTTTATGAATTTTACAGCAAAACTATATGACGTAGCCCTATGACTTGATGTTCTACAATGCTACACAGTATGATGTGTGCGTGATAACTGTTGGCCACCCGGATGGTGCAAAGGTTAGGGTGTGATACGACATCATGTTTTCATCATGTTTTTACTACCTAAAATTGTCAAGTCATTATGTTTGGGAAAGTCCAGACCACAAAAAAGGTTACTTCTGCTACTGTGAAAAAAGAATGTCACTATAGCCCAGGTTCCTATATTATTTTCTCTTAATTATGATTATCTCTTCAGTTGCAGGAAAGAACATTACAGTGATCGGGGAGTAATATGTGGATTTTTGTAACTCATTTGTGAAGTTGTATTGTATGAGCCTTCCAGCAAGTCCTCACAAACAGAGGTGGCTTTTCATCTTGAAACTTTGCTTGCCTTTTGAAATGTGTGAAGTTGGTCGGGGTCAGACTTGAGGTAAATATATAATAAACAAATATATAATAAATAATTAACAACTAATAATACAACAAGAATAAAACCACTTATAACCAAATCCAGAGTGTGTTATATATACACTGGTGATTTGGTTATATGTAAAGTAAAAATAAAATAAACAAGCATTGCTACTTTTGCTTTGGATGAAACAATATTTAAGAGAAGAGAATAAAGTCACCAACACAGTTAAGCAACACTTCGTTATTAAAAATATTTCTATATTGCACAGCACACTTTTATATTCATGCATTCTTCATGTGATATAAATGAACTATGAACTCATTGGGTTATTGACTGTCAAAATCCTGCTCCATGTATTCATAAAATAATAACTGACGACTATTATATTCATTTAATATTGTTTATTTGTAATTGTTTTTCATTGGGTTTTCAATCAGGGAAAAGCCTAATACAAAATGAAAAGGTGTCTGATTAAATCAAATAAAAAAGTTGTGACAGGGCAGTTCTTACCTGTGCGCTCAGCTGCTCACCCTCGGTCTCTATTCCTAATCGCGCCGGTCTATTTCGTATTTAATCCCAATCTCCCACTCTGTCGCAAAGTCTCACCGGCATCATCGTAAACCTTCGTGCCGCCAATCCTTTCGGATCAAATCGTCCAGAGTCGTCCAAACCGGTGGGAGCAGCTGGAGGTGCTGCTCGCTTCCTGCCTCCGAAGCTTCTCGGTCTCCGTGCCTCTCCACCGGACGGACGGACTTCCCCCGTTTAATGCAGGTGTGGCCGCGCACGGCGGCAGGGCACACCGGTGGGAGGGGGCAGAGAGCCGGCGGATCGACCTCCGCGCCGCCGTGGGTCTCCGCGGTGAACCGCAGCACATGACACGGGGTGTGACAGCTCTTTTAAATAGTGGCCACACTGTGATTGTGGTATCAGCCGACGAGCGGCAGGCGTCTCCTTTCTGTAGCAGTCTAGGGAGGAACAAACTGTGCAAAGCATGACAGTCATTATTGATTCATTGATAGTACAATATTAATAAAGTCACAAGTGATTTGGGCACACACAGTGTTGTTTTTCTGTCGTTATTCATGGTTTCAAGGTTGAATGTGAATTCTTGACCTTTCAGACAATCATTTAGAAGTAAGTGGAAGTGTAGATGTTGTCTTAATTTTTGAAGCACTTTTAGAGGTTGCATTAATTTACTAAATATTCATGTATCCCTCTGGTATAACGTATTCAAGCCTTTCTGTTTCCAAAACTGACCTTAAACTGATTGTATTCAGTTTATATTCCAACTGTAGCTATTGCTAATAAGATGCACAGCCCCCATGTACTTATTAAGACTTCCATGGAGGCATGCAAGAAAAGTATTTTTTATGGATTGAAGTCAACACGAGTCATTTTGTGGGTAAAATATTCCTTAAATACTTCTCATATCTCTCTGAGCTGCATTATCCCACACTGCACAGCAATAATTAATGTGACTTTAAATCATAAGACTGTGACATATTACCTTAAGGATGTCTTTCATCAAAAATAACTTTGAAATTCTTCCAACCATTCTTGACATTTTCATCACTCTTTTAGAAATATCTCTAATATAAACATCCATGAAAGATGTTTTGCATTATAGCTCAAAATAATGTATCTTCTGTAAGTTTAATTTAAACACGGCCATCAGGGTCTAATTCCTGCCTCTTTCTTGTACATATAACCTTTTTTATATTTGTATTTTTTATTTACATTTAAAACCAATTTACTGTTTTTCCATCCATTTTCTGAAATATTCATGCAACTGAGTTTGTGAATCTGCTAATGCAGTGATGGTTGAATCATCCGCAATCATATCTGCATTTGAATTGGCCAACATTAAGGGAAGAGAAAATGTATGCATAATAAACAACAATGGGCAGCTGTTGCTCAGAGGTAGAGCGAGTCATCATCCAATTGGAAGATTGGAGGATGGAAGATTGGAGGATGACTGCCCAAATATCCCCCAAAGGCTGCTTGAATGAGTTAGATTATATCGAGATGGGCAGGCAGCAACTTTGCCATCAATGTGTGTGTGTGAATGTAAACTGAATGAAAAACGCCTTGAATGGTCGAAAAAGACTAGAAAAGAATAATCATAGAGAAGAAAAGAGAAGAAATTAGAGAAGAAATTAACATTAATTTCTACCATTTAAATAGGATTGCATTTACTTCAGTGCATTCATACTAAAGCCACAATGAATCAGTTTTGAAGTATAATTGTGCGATCAAATCAAATGCTGCAGAAGTATTTATCAAGGGCACTTGCCACTCAATGTCATACCGGTATGTATCAAATGGTTGACGTAGAGCATTGGAAGGTTTCTGTATTATACATACATATAAGGGCTTGTTGAAAACATCCAGTGTGGTCCATTAGGCAAACCCCTTGATGCTATCTGCCTACCTCAAGCATGAGTGAAACGAATACGAGTCATACTGGCTCAAGTGTCTCCTGGGTGTCGAGGAACCAGGGAAACCTGATGAGAAATGGGCCACTGGAACACGACATCCGTGGACGAGAGAAGAGAATGTTGGAATGCTAATATACGAGCAACAGCAATAAAAGGGATATACTCTATGCAGAGGATGTGTGATCAATGGATGATTCGAAACCCAACATCTAAGAAACTAGCTCAGTGTTCCAATGTCCACAAATGGTAACTGCTATCACACCTAGAGATTGTCGAGGTACAACAACGATGCCACAGCAAGGGGGAGCCAAGACGACAGGTCAGAGGGAGTTAACCCAAGGCTGGACAGTCCTCATCATGAAGGACCCTCAGAAGGAAGCAATTCCTTCCAACTATTGGTCAATTAACCTCTCTCGGGAAACTTCTGTTAAAAAATCACTAATTGAAATAGTCTCCGACATTGATCTAAATCTTGTTTTTGAACGAATCTGGATCATGTTCAGAATTGTCCTCCCGCTCTCAGCAGTCTTCCTCCCGCAGCACTTCTTCAGGTTCGATATTTTCATCCTCGCTATGGGCCGATCCAAAATTAGATCAAGTGCTTCATTCACAGTTAGTCACTTGCACGTTGTGGTGCTACCACAGCCTGGCATGTGCAAACAGAGAGGTCTTATTTATAGACCAAAGCTTACAAGAAGCGATCAGTATGGTTGCGTTGTTGTTGGGTACAACATTGTGTATGTGGGCATAGGTTTGTAGAACTGTAGCTGGATGCGAGCTCTCTGTTTTTAATTGCACTTTATTTGGACATCAATTTGTGCAGCAGACACATAGTATGTAAACTATTCCTTTAGAGAAGGAATACAGTTTACAGTTAATTGTTGCTTCTAATAAATAGCCTCCCTGTCGTGTAACACATCGACCATGGCGTCTGTGACACAATGGCTGTTATTGATTTTGTTTGGCTGTTCCAAAAGTACCTCACATCTATTTACCTCCTCCGCAGCCTAGAGATGTACCATTACTGGTGTAAAAAAACTCACATTTTATACCTCCAGTGACTAAACTAGGATGGATTCAAATATGTTTTATTACCAAAAATCAAAAGAAGGAGCAAGGACACCAGTCCCATTGAAACAGAATACAGATTCAGTTTCCTGTGATGTATGACTGCAGGTGTTTTTAATTAACCCTTGTATCATCCTCAGTTTATCCCCTCTGTTATTTCTACCTTTCCATCTTTGCAGTGGACAACGTTTGATGTGCAAAATGTAGTTGAAAGAACAGCCATTTAGGCTAATTGTTCATCCCATCTGACATTGAGGGCTGCTTTGTGAGTTTTGCACACCAAAAGAACAGCTCATCCCACACAGTGTGCCCTGTGAGGTAATTCATTTGTGAGAACAGACAGCTCCACCGGGTGCTGCGTCCTCCAACAGAACTGCTTGTTGGATGATGTCGTAAAGTCCTTTCGCCCACACCTTTCCGACATCAGAATGGGCAATCTGACATTCACACCCACTTCATGTGGTGATCTCTCCAGCTTCCCTTATCCCGTTTGGACTGCCTGAATGTGTGTCTCTTCACCCTGCTGTTCACTGTGGTTGTTCGCAAACTGCTGTAAACATGTTTGCCTTTTGGCATGGTTGACTTTTGGAGTATTCCCTGGCCTTTATCCCTCAGTCTGTGTCTCAGGTGAAAGTTCACCGCCACTTGTAGCTACAGCATCCTGTAATTGAATGTCTGATTTTTAGGAAGCTCTGAATTTCTTCCTGCTCTGATTTAGCAGCAACGATTATGTTAACTTGTGGAGTGGCAGGCAAGCAGAGGTAAACCTACGCTATTTTTTGAAGCAGAGCAGATCTTGTGTTTTCCATCGACAGCTACTGGTGCTGGCTGATGCACTCAATCCCTTTAAACCTTGCTGAGGCATAACACAGTATTTCTGTGGATCCAGCAGACTCACTCAGGGAGGTTCAGTAGTGGGGGGTGACTGACAAAGACGAAGACAGTCTGACATTTGGTTACATTAGCAGCTGCCCTTTTTTTGTTTATTTTTGTCTTTTTTTAAGAACATTTCGTTTTACCAGCTCAATTTTGTGGCCCCCTACAGACATAAAGTGGACATCGACAATGGATGAATCTAAATTGACTGCCATCAAATTGCCCCAAAGAGGGAAGCTGAAACACGAGTGGGAAATAAAAATGTTACTGGTGTGCTCTCACAGCAGTATATCTCATTCAAAGGGGCATTTTTAAAAAGCTCAGGTTTTCTTAAAAATGGTTCCACACTCATGATAAATACTAAATTGATGTAATGCCAGACATGGTTGATTTGCTTGAAGAAAATCTTATAAGTATTAATGCAGTAGAACCATGATAATTAATCCTGTGGGATGTTTAATAAGGTAAATACACAAGGAACATTTGTATTTTATTATTAAAACTGATGAATTCAAGAGGAACAAGTCACTGTCACCTCCACGGTGCCATGATGTTGACATTCTGTTATTTTCAACTTGTTTTTCCATCATGTTCCTCTTCAGACCCACCATGTTTTTCTCCATGTTGCTCCCTGTGGCTTGAAAACTCCATCTGTGTTTATTATACCTCTTGCCCCACCTGGGAGAAAAAGAGGAGTGTCCTCATGAACAGATGTACTGCAATCTGTTAATAGCGGCGACGCTTCTGTAAGAAAGCATCCATTTCCTCCCCGAAAAGCAAGTAGGAAAAAGTGTTCTCATCCCAAAAAATAGTCACGTTGAAGCTTTAGATGGTAATCTTGGACCTCAAGACAGTTGAAGGAATGTCCTGCGCTGGAGGGTAATTTGGTTTCTATTAACTTTGTTTAGGGGATAAGATAGGAGAGGACAGGAGAAAATGGGAGATGACCTGGGATATTGCCACTGATACATGGAGCAGTTAGTGATGCATGCAGGAATAAATACAGTCACCTTAATAACTCTTCATTTAGCACACATGAATGCACAGATGCCCAATTTCACATTCACACACTTGCATACTAACAATATTTGCCAAAAAACGTATTGCACAGACACACACGAGGCACAGGACGAAATGATAATTTAATGTCACAGTTATTCTGGCCAAGTAATTGGGATTCATGATATTATCCTGAATATCATCAATACATGCTGAACACTGTTAAAATGACACTAAAACATATCGTATCACTAAACCTTTTGTAAGGAAAATACATATTTTTAAACCTAAAGTGAGATGATTTATTTTGTGGCAACTTGTTTGTCCCCAACACAGGGACCTCACAACATGAATTATACATGCACACAGACAGACTACCTCCAATCCCTGTTTAGAAATGAGGTGGAATGTGTAAATCTTGGATTTTTTGCAGCCTGAATTCTATGATTTCACTCTTAAAAAATATTTGCAAAATTAACCTTTTTGTACAATAAATGATAAAACCACACATCTACTAATCTACTGAATCATAAATCCCAACCACATGCAAATCCCTGACCTTAACATAAATTAAGTAACTTAAAAGTCGTAACACTTAAACTGCTTTGTAAAGCAGAGAGGAGTGACCACAATGAGCATTCATACACAAACACACACACACACACACACACACACACACACACACACACACACACACACACACAGTAAAGAGTGAGAGTAGAGGCTGATCAAGCACCTGATCCTCGATCCATACAGACCATTGTCTCATTTCCATTTAAATTAAAGACACCCCAAGTTGGCAGGACGATACAAACTATCACCAGTGATGAGATGAGCAGAAACTTTTTTTGCTCAATGGTAGATGTAAAAGGAGCTCTTCTGATCAATGATAGTTTGTTTTTTCTTCCATCGAATGGTCAAACAGGAGTTTGCAAAGAATCTATAATTGCCTTTGTTCAGTGGTGGGAAGAATTCTTTCAAGATTATCAAAATAATTATATGTTAGTCATTTGATTAAACAGTGACTTGGTGATTCCTTTTACCTTATAGTAGAGCTAGAAGATGACACAGCCAAAAACTTTGGATTGAAGCAGAGCTTCAGCAGCTCGCAAGCTTTTACCTTTTTTTTTGCGACACCTGCTAGATGCGCTGACAATGTTCATGCATCATAAATAACCACTGTTGTTTCTTTGCACATGCTGTGAAGTCACCAAATGGCATCTTGTATGAGTTCATAACATCACCCACATGCTCGGGGAATTTCACCAAGCTACGCATTGGCTGGTTTACTACAGCGATATCAACCGAAAACAAACAATTTCGTTTTTTTTGTTTTTTTTTTGTTTTTTTTTGTTGGTGATTTAATTGCAATAAATGGATAAAAAGGATGCCAGTACATAATGATGAAAAGTTGTCCAAAGCAATCAACTTTCAAAATTGCTTGTTTTCTGAATGGTATTCAGGTTGATCAGAGGTAAGTTATGCTAACGCTGTAGCTGCTCCATCAACACTTAAAATAACGTTGTATGGGCATATAGCACCTTGTTGCTTGTTCTATAGGTTTACATAGTTTAGTTTGGTCTCAGATGTAAGTTACTATCGTAGAGCTCTGGATGAACACGGATCGAGTGTATGCATATCTTTGGATCGACTTTGTTTTTAATAGTGTCACGTGGAAATACCGTTCACTGTTGGTGTAGCACACCTAACATTTTGTGCTGTAAAGTACTTTGGATCAACTGTGTGTTATTTCACTTCTATTGATTTTCACTTCTAAACTGGGGAATAATGCCTGGCAAATTATTTTTAAAATCTTTGAATATATTTTATCTCTTGACGGAATTCTCTTGGGCTTCAACATTCTTCTTGTTCTTGGTTTCTCCAGCTAAACCTTGAAAAACGGCAGCTCTTACATAATGAATCATAACCTTACCTTTCATGTAAACAGGCATAAAGACATGTATCCTTTGAATTTCCGTTGTTTCCGTGTTGTTGGTTCTCCTTTCTACATTAAACTGAATGGATATCTCCAATGAAACTCACTTTCAATGTTAGCAGTGGTGTTCGAATTGATTATAATTAGTAAATGCTACAGACCAATCTGACAACAGAGCATGTGAACAGCAGCTGCTGCACTTCAAGTGAATCTGGTGAATGCACAAACTTTTACACACATCCAGAAACACAAACACGCACGCTTCCTCTTCTTATTCAAACACAAAAATGTATTTTTTCATCCAATTAGTTTTCAGATACAGCCTCACCATGGGTCCAATCATTCAGCTAGTCAGCATCTGTGACATTTACACAAAAACCTACGTATGATCCCCCAACACCTTCCACCGCTCCGCTATCGGCTCACAAAGGAAACCACAAACACAGCAAACGCAGATAGATGTACATTTGTGTCCGTCTGCAGGATGGTAACGTGTTGGTGCTGATTAAATACTGGTTTGCTCTTTGCGGGGAGCGCAAATAGCAGATTGTCACACACATTCTTCTAAGACAGACAGCAGTGAGCTTTACTACTGAGGATCTGGCTTGTACTAAGCCTGTGATGAATGTGATGAAGTTTCCTGAACAATAATAAAGAGCTGCCTCGAGCAAGGTGTCTACACTGCACAACATGGTCGTGTCGCTTAAAGAGTTTGATTAAATTAACTTCTTGATGCCAGAATTAAATTTCAGTGTTTTTTTTCTTTCTTTTTGTTTTCTCATTTGTTCCCACCTGAAGTCAGATACCGTTTCACTTTGCATACTCAGATAACGTTTTTGAATATATTTAGCCATCTATGTTTGATGATATTTAAACTATATATCTTAAGTTTTGACTTGCAAATCTTAACAAATAAAGAGGAAGAATGAATGTGAGAAGGTGCAAAAAAAAAAATAGGGCAAGATTTGCACGTATTCGTTTCCTCTTCTGTCAGCAAAAGCGTAGGTTTAGTTTCAACACTGGAGGGGACAGACATTAGGGGTTCTGGGGGGGGGGGTCATAAATGTTGAGTGTCCAATACTTAATTTTACATTAATTTATTTCAATGAATTAATAACCCCTGGACTTAAATAGCAAGATTTTTGCTCATGTTCAAAACTTTCTGCACGTTCAAAATCTGTGTTTGCTGAGATTTTGAGAATTAGTCGTAATACTTTTATTTGAGGGGCTGCACGGTGGTGTAGAGGTTAGGACTGTCGCCTCACAGGAAGAGTGGACCCTTCTGTGTTCTCCTCGCATAAGCTTGTGTTCTCAGGTACTTCGGCTTCCTTCCACAGTCCAAAGATGCAGGATGGGGATCGGTTAATTAATTGATGACTCTAAATTGCCCGTAGGTGTGAATAGTTGTCTGTCTATATGCGTCGGCCCTGTCCAGGATTAGCACTCATTGATAATAGATGGATTTGATTTTGAATTGTAAAGTTGTACTATTAAGAGAGAATAAAGTTTGAGAATAAATGTACAATATTAATAAATCCACCTGCCCTATGTCTGCTGTGCATTATGTTATTTAGATTGTCTGATGGACACAGAACCCTGTTTGGGATTCTCTCTGCATGAGACCAAGTTTAGAGGCGTATGAAGGCATATGTCTACATCGACTTGGAAAATCAGTACAATTATGTTTCCCTGGAAACATAATAAAAAGTCCAGTTTAGCTGTATGTGTGTCAGGTCTCGCAAAAACTCCAAGATGATCCAGTTTTTCAATCTGTCCAAAATGTGTGAGGTCACAGTGACAGCATCCATGTCAACACATTCGCTCAAATATTGTCAGGGACAATTCTGTCCTCCTCAAACAATGTATCAAACTGGAGATGTGCGAACCTGCGATGTTATGCATCTGTACGTCTTCTTGTTCTGATTCAGTGTGATCATTTATGACCCAGACTGCAGCTCAGTCACCTTGCCCGCTGTGATGTATGAGAGTGGGGCTCATTGAGCACAAACAAGGAGGCGACTTTATGGAGAATGTTATCAAGGCTCGTGCGAATGTGATTGATGATGAGATGATCCGATGAGATGGGGAAGTGGGGATAAATGAGAGTTCCTTCCAGTCATTTTAACAAAAGATGACAACTTGCATCTCGAGCACCTTCATCCGACAGACAAGAGAAGGAAAATGCCATTATGATTACCATATTTTTTATCACTATTCTTTGTTGGGACTCAACACAAGGCAAATCATCATCAAACACTTCTTAACCTCCAACTGTCTGTCTGTGTATTAGACTTGCACATTATTGCATCAGCAGCACTTTTAGAGGTGTACTATTAGTTTGTGCAGGTGTCCACAAATTCACAAACTTTATGTGCCCTTTGTAAGGAATGGTCCCATCCATCTCAGGGATAAAATCTGGGTGTTTGTCTCCAGAGGCCGTCTGATGCTTTGCTGTTCAGCCTTCCTCTTGTCAGTCACCACATTTCAATCCTGGCCGTCCTTCTCCGGGCTGCTGAACTGTAGTGTGAACAAAGCTCATGTCAGCATGATTCAGCCCTTGAAGTGTGACAAATGCCTTCCAAAAACCATCATGCTTTCAGGACAAAATAGGATCAGTGGCTCTCAAAAAGTGCTCGCTCATTACTTCTGGGCTGAAAATGACTTAATTTGACAATAATTTCATTCACTACATTCTATCAGAATGAGATACTGTAATAAGCCCCCTTTTCCAGTAATCTGGGCCATTTGTCTAAAGCAAAGCTATTTTGGGAGCGCATTGATGTAAGCAGCACTCATGGTGTCCATTGTGAGACATCTTCATTAGCGTCACAGCTGCAGCCTGACATTTATCTGGAGCTGATAATTACATGTATGAATTTTCTACAAGTAGATTAATATTCATTGACAAATTCAGACACGTGTCTGCGCTTTCAAGTCCACGGGGGCCACGTTTCTACTTCTCTCCGCCATCATTTGTAGCTGCATGTTTTCTTGTGTTCATTCTTTTTCTGTACACAGAGTATATATTTATTCAGCAACTTTGCCAACACAATTGGACAGAAGTAATTTTTGTTTAAATTATATGCACTAAATGCATTCCAAAGGTTAATTATGAGGTTATATTGGGAATATTCTTTTCTTCTTTCTTTTTTTTAATCTATTTTGGTGTAACTACTGAAAGGGACAACTTCCAAAGGTACTCGCATAACTCTGTTAAAATGAATGTCTGTCAGCAGATACAAATGCTACATTATTGGCAAAGACAAAGAAACAATGGTTCACTAGAGAGCAGTTTTTAACTGTTGCTGAAGCAATAGACAGGCTCTCCTTTATGTCACAGAGGAAATGTACAGCTACATTGTTGTAGTATTTGGCTAAATTGTATAAAATAAGCTGAGAAGCAAAAATATTATCCATGTTTTTGTGACCACACTAGTTAAGAGTCTGCAATCTGCAGTTATTCTGAAATCAAGGTGTTAATGTTCCCACGTTTACTGACAGAGTGAGGAAGAGTGAACATGAAGTGAAAACATGTGTGAGTGTGTTGAGGCATGAATAATCTTCACAAATATTACAACTATTATTGTTGTAAGCAAAATAAGCACCCAACTTGAAGTTGACAGCATGTCTAACACTTTGTTTACTGTGAGTGTGAAGTGAAACGTTTGCTGCTCAATTTTTACAAGCAGGCACTGTCGTTCATACCCATTCAGTTTAGATTATAAACAGAAAACCCCGAATCATGTTTCAGCTTTTGACAGAGACAGATTGAAAGCATTTTAAATGAAAGCTGCGTCAAACGATAATCTGGAAGTAGGTTGAGTTATCAGCTGTATAGGAGGATGGATGAGTATTTTACCGCAACATTAACGTGCATTGCATTTGTGATACAATTTGAAAGCTGGGAACCTGAAGATTAATTTGAGATGCAGATAGACACTGTGTGCCAAGTCACAAACCTAGTGTCTCATTGTAAATAAGTATGTGTTAAATTATCAATTAAACGTAGAACATTTTTGGGTTAGCAAAGTTTTCATAGTAAATTAAACCATTGATAAGAAGTCCCCCTAAAATGTTATATGAAAACACCATGACCTTGAGAAGAGAGAAAATTTCATGCTGGCATTTGGCATCTAAAACTTTTTACTTACTAGCGAATAATAAGAATCTGCAATTGGATGGTGAGTACTTCCTCTCAATATACAGTAGCTAAGAAAGCCATACATCCTCTGAATACTGTAGGTCGTGTGGATGTTATGATTTATGAGGCTGTGATTATCCTAGAGGTTACAGGTCATTTTATACAGCAAGATCAAGTTTGAAAAAATAGTCTCTCTACAATCAAATGGCTGCCATAGGGATTAACAATTCAAAGATTGTAATTTACAAACATTCAAATACACCATTTTGAGAAAACTGCATACAAACAACAGTTTTAGCCAGAATGTATATGGGAT
This sequence comes from Eutrigla gurnardus, assembly GCF_963514095.1. NCBI lineage: Eukaryota > Metazoa > Chordata > Actinopteri > Perciformes > Triglidae > Eutrigla > Eutrigla gurnardus. The sequence goes on from NC_139920.1 coordinate 14,693,018, forward strand.
TAACAAAAACTGGGCATGTCTGTAAAGATGAGACTTGTGAGTACATATTGAACCCCATTTTTATTCAGATATCTTAAGATGAACGGTCAAGGGACCCCTGTGAATACGACCATTCAAGTTTTCCCGACAAGCTACCAATGCATGAATTCAGGCAATCCTGTGGGTCTCACCAGGGCCAGGGCCTGACCAGCATGAGGATATTACATTCATATTAAATATTAAAGAATAATGGAGGGACAGTAGACAGTAAGCGAGCTTCATGCTCCTGAAAAAAATCACCATTTTACCGTATAACAACAGCAGAGAAGGAGCAATATGTTGTAAGGAGGCGCTAAAGGATGGAAAACCTGAGCGGTAATCAAAAACCGGGAGATAAATGAGTGAACAATGAGACTGTGAAAGAAGGAGAGATTGGCTGGAGAAGAGTGGTCAGGGAGAAGAAAAGAAAGAAAGGAGGAACAGATGTGGTGGTAAAAGAGGAAAGTGTCCCACGGTCAGTTAGTGGTCCCCATACAGTATCATAGATATAACTGTTTACATGACTTAAGAGGATGTTACATTGACTTACATTTCCTGTAACCTTACCCTAACCTTCAAACCAAGTCCTGCATTGTGTGTCCCCACAAGGAAGCATAGTCCCCACAATGTGACTGTGTGAACAGATTCATGTCCCCACAATGTCGCTAATACAAAGCAACTACACACACACACACAACAGGATTTGTGTTCAATTGTGGTGTCAAGAAACCATGTGTGTGTGTTCACTTTGCTGCCAGAACATGCATTCTAATCATTCCCTTTAAATGAAAGCAATCTATTAGCTGTTGTGCGAGAGTTAGCTGAGCACAGAAGCTCTAAGTATGGCCAGATGGACTAACTGGCTGCCTGGCTGGCAGGAAGTAACAGGCTGTACGCTTCTCTTTGATTGGCTCTAATTATGATCTACTGCCGTGCCTCCCAGAGAATTGCTGACATGGTGATGTGTGTTGGACGTGTGTGCACACACCCGTCTGTGGTGAATCCAGACTTTTTCGGAGGGAAAGTAGGACAGGATAAAATGTTAAGCAGGTAAACAAAATAAAAAAGTGTTTGTGTTGGTGTGAAGACTAGCCATATGGTTCCACAACGATCCAGAGTCGCCTTTCTGTATTTGTGCCGGTTCCACGTTACAGTGTAGCAGTTCCTCATTGTAAATACCGTTTACTGGCGCACAATTGTCTGCAGCTGAACAACTCCAGGGACACAAATTAAGACAGAATGATGTAATATTCCTCCCAGGCTGGCTCTGTCTTTCTGTGCTCAAGTTGATCTATTCTGGAAAAAATATTCTATTAACGTGAGATTTGAAGGTCATGCTATACCTGGAAACAGCTGTTGTCCGAAGCCTCATCTCACAAAGTGGCGTATGATAACGCTACAATTTCTTAAGTGATTTTGCTTGATATCCCAATAGCATTCTGGCTTTCAGTGTGTCATTTCATAGTGTTTATTCCAAACTGACTGCAATGTAAACCCATTCTTGTGAATATGAGGCCGTGGCATGATAGGATAAAAATTTCTTAGAGGGGGGGGAAACACTGGACTTTCACCCAGGAGACCAGTGTTTGTGTTCTGTATGAATCCAAAAGTCTTGTTGACTGAATTAAAGATTAGTGACATTTTTGACTAATTTTCACATTTATGTTACGCTGATAATCTACATATTTTATGTAGTTTACATACAACTTTTAAGCAAAAACATGATGCTTCTCCTAACGCCATCAAAATAGTTGTATTACCTAAACATCATGGTAACATGGCTTTAAATGACCTTAGAACTTAGATAATATTCATAAGGCCTCCCATGAGCTCATGTTGCAGCTGAGAAAAGACTTTCACAACAAGATCCATTCTGTATCTGTCCCGGAGCTTTTGAGCATACAGTATCACATGGTGTTCATAGGTAGAGAAAGAGAGTCTGTTTTGCTTTGTTTTGCTCTTAAATCTCACTTACATACTGGTGGGTGAACTCTCACTTCCTGTTTTATTTTTGTTTTTCATACACTTTGTTCATGGATTCCTGCTTCACTTCCCGACATTGTTCGCTTTCCTGCCACTGCACTCATCACACCTGCACCTCATCTCCAATCAGTCACCCAGCATATACACACCTGATCACATGCCGCTTCCCCGCCACATTATCTCTGGGCTGCATGTCCAGCTTTCCAGCATGCTTTCCTCCTGTCGCCCTCCCGAGTATGAAGATTGCTTTTGTTTCCAAATCTTCCTCTGCCCTGGATGTATGGCTGCCCTGTTCTGGGATTTCCCCCTTTTTGCTTTTTTTCCTAAAATGTCCTTTTATTAAAGCACTTAAGAGAGTTCTCAACCCCCTTTGTTGAAAATCAGAGTCTGTTCTTGATCCCGGATGCCATTAATTAATCGCACCTTGAGGTCCATTAAGATTCTCTAAGGAGCTGACACACATCGTATCACACAATTTTTAATTTAAAACATTTTAATCCAGCATGGGAAGACGTCCTCAAGTGCTGATGAAAATTTAAACTGAAACATCTCAAGGCAAACAGCTCATGTGATTCTATCAGACACCGCTTGATGGTTTGCTGTTTGTGTGAAATAAACAGATAACAAGATGGGGAATGATTTTGATCACTAACGGGTGTAATTGTGATTCTCATCTCCTCTTTTAGCCTCCGCTCTGTTCATCCTCCATTTCTTTCGTCAACTTGCTCCTCCTTCCTCTGCCTCATCCTCCCCTTCTTCCTCCTCCCTTGTCCCACTCTTCTTCCTCCCTTCCTTCTCTTTCCTCCTCCTTTCAGAGGGAGCTGCTCTACATGCCAGGCCTCTCCCCTCGCCTCCTCCTTCCATCCAACCTCTAATCAGATCAATTCACTATTTCATTCACAGGGATATAATAAGGTGATTATGCATGAGCTCCACGCTGCTCCTACCCATTTGGACTCAAACACACACACACACACACACACACACACACACACACACACACACACACACACACAGAAACGGCCCCCTTTAGCACTGATGGAAGTTGACGTCGCATTTCCCTTCAAAATTCCGTGGATGTCCTCCGTCACAGAAAGCTGGCAACCTGGCTCTCCCCCGATTAATTTGTCTCTTCACTTCTAATCAGTGTCAGGATAGAGGACGCAGAAGTGGAGGAATGAAGGAGAGGAGGAGAGAGGAAAGCTGGGAGAGAATTCGCCTCCAAACGTTTAATTAAAGTCCACCAGGAGACCTCTCGAGATCAAATCCCAAAAGCTCCACACAGATTAATTTAAACAGGGATGGCCTCCATCGTTGCAGCTCAGCAGCCGTCTATGATTCTTTACCAAAATGCCATACCTTTTATTTTTAAAGACTACACCGAATTTTGGGAAGTCTGTCGTTCAACTTGCTTTGGTGCACAGAAAACAAAGTGATTTCTTCAATCTCAGTTTACTGTATTCAGTGCAGCGTCCTAGCCCGGTGATCCGCTAGGACACTGCACTGCAAGTATGCAATTTTCACTTCATTTAAACAAGGAGAAAGCAGATGATGGGAGGGGAGAGAATAGGGAAAGTCACGGAGAAGTGCTGATACATAAAATGTCTCTGCTGGGCAATAGAACACCTGCCTTATGGGGAAATAACACACTGATTGGCTGCAGAGTGAAACGCTCCCATGAAAGCAAACCATGCAGCTTTATGAAGCCTACTAATTCTCATTGTGTGCAGGCGTGTTGAAGCTCATATAAAACAGTATTTGCATGAAAATGTATGCAGTGCTTTTGAATGACGCAAAAATATACTAAGGATCAGTACAAGCAGTATCTGCTTGTTTAATAAGGGGTGAAGATATGAAAAGAGCTTACTGAACAAAGGCTGCTTCCTAAACAACAGCAAAGTCATCAGGATGTGTGAGGTGGAATACACATTTTAGCCAATAGGGGCTGCCACTGGACCTTAAGAATTTGTTATGTGGATAAACCATAGAAACCGTTTTTTTTTTTTTTTTTTTTTTTCAAGGAAAAATCTATCTTTTTTATGGACATGTTGTTTGCCACTCACTAGCTGTGGTCATCTTGCACCACTATTGCCTTGTTGTTAGATTTCCATTATTGATTTAAAGGATCTCTTATCACGTCCACCTTCAGGAGAGGAGTACACCGTGTGCATAAAATGAGGAGGCAACCGAAACTCATACCAAACACCGCCACTCTGCTTCTTTTCAAAATAAAGTGCCCTTTAAAGCAATTTATAAATTAAATGTGAGAGAGTGGGGTCACATCTCTTTTCACGTTTGCTTTTTCAGTTGTCCTGCGACTCTTTTCAGATGAAGACGTTTCATTACAAATAACTGTGCTGCATGTTTCCACCAATGGGATGGTGAAATCCTTTGGACATAATAGTCCATCTCAAAAGGAGAGGAGAGGAATAGTTGTGTAGCACAGCAAAAAGCACAAATAACTTGCTGCTTACACATCTTATGGGCTTGTTGCTAACAAGATGGCATTTTTCCATTTGAATGTAGCCTATGATACATTTTCTAGAAAGCACAAACTGATTTTCAGCCAGGGAATCAAAAGAAGACCATCTGTAGAAGCTTTAATAAATAAAACTGCTGTCCCTTGTGATTTAAGTCAATGCACAAATTACTTTTTTAAGTCTGTTTATTAAGGACTCTCATTTCCCACCATGCACTATGTCCTATTCCCAGACCAGGGCTGCTTGCTTCTGCTTTGACGCATCGTGGATCTATGGAAACTATTTCCACAAAGGACTTAATTATTACTTCACCTGGTGGTTTATGCTGAATTGCAAAAGCACTTTGTAATTTGTTCTGAGTATATTACATGGTGTCTATGAGGACTATTTGGAGTGACTTATCTTCGCACAGATGCACTTTGCACTGTATGTCCTCACTCCACACCAAATGTGTCTATGGCTTAATGGGAGGTTGAAGAGAATGACACAACAGCATTTTAGATAAATGCCCAACATTGCTGAGACATGTCCAGAATTTTGCAAAAAAAATGTCCAAACAGCATTTTTTTTGTAACGACTACATCGACTACATTTCTATTTATTGAGTGTTTGCAAAAGCTATCTAAAAGTGGTTTCATCATTGAAGCTCAGCTGCAAAGGAGCAAATATAATGCACTCTAATCAAACCAAACTGCAACATCAGCAACATATTCCTACTGTACTTGGACACCTCGCTTTCACCCAAACATGGAAATGTGAGAAGCCGTTGCTGATGATGGAGCCGTAATGGCTTCATTTCAGAAAGGAGATCGGGAAACGATGACATTCACATAAGATATTTATTGTCATCCATGCACAATGAAATTCTTACTTTGTTCACTCCACTCAGTGAACATGGGATTAGGGGATAAAAACATATATTTATAAATAAATAGGAATAAGAATATAAAAATAGACATATAGTCGTTGTCGATGGCAGGCATGAGGATTACTCTGCTTCAAGAGTAACGTCCCCTCTTGTCGCTTCTGCAAATCTTCACTATTGTTCACTTACACGGTTACCATGACAGTGGTATTACAAACACCCAGCAAAGACCGCCAGTGTGTGTCAGTCAACATTGACACGCCGTGACTGACATATGCAAAACTGACTAGAGGAGGATGTAGAGCGTTGTGGCATTGCATCGGAGTCAGAATGCGTTGGCATGTGGCTGGTGAGGGACAGAGTGATGCACAGGAATACACCAACTCTTCAACATTCACGTCATGGATGGAGGAAGAGGGAATGAACATCCAGTTAATTTTAGAGAATCACCCATACTGATATCGGACATCAAATAGGCTGATCTGGTATTGGATAGCATTATTTCCATAAATAACAATTCAATACATTTATTAGTTCTATGTTGTTTTACATCCAGATCCCAGTCACTTCCACACAGTGAGGCCTTCAGCTTATTAAAAGCTGAGCCAAGGTATAGTATCGGTATCGGGACTAGAAAAGTCAGATTGCTTCATCTCTTCTCAAGAACAGATTGGTAGGAAATGACCCAAACTATTATTCCAAGTCATTTTTTCCAGACTATTGTTTATTCCCACGTCTACAAATCTTCTCGGGCTGATTGAGTGCCATATCGGAGCTAATCCACTGATTCAATTTAGGCCCAGACATTCATGACTGTGTTCTTTTTTCGTCCCAAGCTCCAGCAGCCAGGAATAACTCTGCGAGGAGCTTGACAGAGTGAATCCAACTTCTTTTCAATCTGCTGTCAGGAAGTGTCCCGTCGGTCTGAGACGGAGAGTGACAGAGAGATGCAAATTCAATGGACCACATTACTGTCTAGCTCAAGCGATTATGATGACAGAAATGGAAATGATGGTATTTTTCCTTTTTGAATATGTCTCAGATTGAGCATCTGACCATGCAGAGAATGGAGGAATTACACATCGTAAATACTGATTTCAATCAGAACAATGAGAAAGTCACTCTCAGGGGAACAGTCAGTTCCTACTTTGAGGACTTGGAGGATAAGCCACTGAAAGAGAACGATGACATCTTAAATGAATAGTGCTCATCACAGAAATCCTTCTGTCTATCCACAGCTAGTGTTCTCCAGCGCTCTAAAATAATAATAATAATAATGACATATTTAGGAAAAAGTAGTGAAAAAAATGCTCTAAATCTTAATGCCTAATCTCTATAGTAATTTCATTCATGCTATAATCACTGACTGATCATTAAAAGGAACTCTTAAGGTCTTAAGTCTGTTAAATCACAAGCATGTCAGTGTAACCCAAAAACCCACTTGCCTGTGTAAAAATACAGAGGGGAACACTTACTTTTGTATCTCTGTCATAGTGCGGTTATAAGAAAATGAGCCTGTCATTAAGAAGAGAGCTGCACGAGCTCGTTCAGGTTGAGGTGCTCCTGTTTGTTCAAAAAGAGGATGATTCAAACTGTCAATAACGCAGAATAGCAGCAGAGTGCTGTGCAGGGAAGGAAGTATTGGAAATAATAATATAACACAGAGATCTTCAACAGGGGGTCCGGGACCCCTAGGGGGTCCACAGAGTTAATGCAGGGGGTCCCCCAAATATGTGATTCCAAATTTCTTTCTTCTAAAAATTTAAATATGTCCAAAAATACAACACAAATTCAACCTATATTAAGCAAATATAAATCTTTATTTTTGTTTAATATTATGTTGAGAAATAGTGATGTTTAATAAGGAACACAATATTATATGATATGTAATAGGGGGTCCCTCCACTGGGTCACTATAAGCTTTGGGGGTCCTTGGCCTAAAAACGCTGAAGACCTCTGACACATTTGGTTGCAGGACAGCATCTTGTGAAGTTATTTGATTGTTAATTGACTAGGAAACTCCAAAGCTTGTGTCCTGTCTCACATGCATTTTGACAGGCTCTACATGTTTATTTGAAAAACAGTTTGCTGACAAGAAAAAACATAGACAACAAGCAGAACAATGCAAAATGGGAAATGATTGTTATGATGCCAGTTATAAACCATTTCTGATTAGAGGTATGTTAATCATTCATGATCTGTTACTGTAGTTTAAAGGAAATCCTGCAGATGAACTTCTCTGTTTTCTTTTTATATCTGTCCTCTCGCAATACAGAGAAGATAACAAATGACCTTTTAGACAGGGAGTCCCATTTTCACATGGGCATGTTTTTTTCCCCGTGTTATTTGATATGTCTGACACTAAATGACAGCACATATTGGTTGCGCTAGCCCCAACAATCAATGATAATGTAATGCAATATGTACACTATCATGGCTAATAACTTTTAATACCACCTTTAGTCAATTCCAGTTACTCTCATGGTCACCGGGCCGAAGCACAACATTAGCATTCAGCATGTGCACGCTCCAGCCCTCTGCACACGACGTGAGTACAAAAGATGACTTCAAACTGTCTTCACGCAACGTAAAAGTGAATGATTTTGATTTCCATTGTTTTTCTTACTACTGTGTATCATGATATTGCTGAAGATTGGAGAAGTAACTCTGACCTTCTCACTGTACTTCACTGACATCGCTCTCCTTTACAAACATCCAAATGAATGTAAAGGCGAAGGATTTGAGCGAGACGATTGGTATCCCCCAACTATTTACGAGGAGATACATTTGCAGTCACTTATGGAAAATAATGAGAAACAATAACATGGCCACCCTGGGAAATCTGTTCTCTCTCTGTGATTAAAGACGTTCAGTTAGGAAAAGTAGCCTACATATCTAATTAGCGGAGTCTCCTGTTAAATGAATGACGGTATGTGAATATGAGCTGCAGGCCTCAGCTGTCTTGTCCTCGCTACAGTGACAGCGGGCCAACACTGCAGACATTTCTATCAACCGTGCCACGTCAAAGTGACAGGAATTGACTTGGAAAGAGAGCTTTGGAAACGTGATAGTTTCTTTCTTGATGAGGTTAACACCTGAGGTGCTTTTGTCAAAATAGCTTCTATGGTCCAACACAACACCATAGCTCCCATAGCTCACCTGCAAAAGGTCATAACTCACTCAAAATATTTGACTTCAAAGCTTCAAAACAAAGTTCTTGTCTCATATAAAAGGTCACCGCCTTCCAAATGAAAGGTTCCCTTAGCGATGTGTAAATAATGGTGTCAGAGTGTTTAGATTTTCACTATACGGCAGTGGACTCTGGAAATGCTCCTTATCCACATTTCAGGTTTGTCCTATTTTTTGAATTGACCCTGAATGTTTACTAGAATGTTATTTTTGCCCAGTGAACTGAATGCTATTGTGTATCAAACTAAAAACAGTATTAAACACTGCACTCATATTTCCATGGAAACTGTTACGTTATTTTTTTTATTTACCTAAAGCAACTGTCTTCCCTTCACGACACCACAAAGTGTCCATACTCCTCTTCCTCTTCTTCGAGCAGGAAGTTGCCCCCATTCATTATTTACCTGACCAGGTTCCTCCATGTTCACAAACAGCCATACTCATAAAAAGTACAGCTTACTTGAGATAGCGTGTGATTGGTTGGCGTGAGATGGAACAAACTCCCCATTTGTAAGTGAAGTTCAAGTTTCACCTGACAGACTGCCTCTATACATGTTTTGAAGAGAACATTCAACTGAGAAGCAACATAATACGTTTTGATCTGTAAGATATAATCAAATGAGACATTCAAATCTGTTGTGAACCAGTGCAGTGGTTTGGAGGTTTGCGCATGTTGTTTTGAAAATAGTCATTATAATTTGAGAATTGTGCCAAACCAATTGGGACATTCACAATTTAACCTAATCCTCTAATATATTTTATTCTTTGGCTATATACAACTATAAGTGTATATAGTTTATTATATTATATTTATATAGTTATACATATGCTCTGTATGTGTGTGTGTGTGTGTGTGTGTGTGTGTGTGTGTGTGTGTGTGTGTGTGTGTGTGTGTGTGTGTGTAGAATGCAGACCTACAAACTTCAATGCGCATGCCTGTGTTGTTGTGACATAGAAATGAACCTTCAATATCTTGAACATCACTATCTGCACAGGTGCACAACAGCACCTCCAAGAGGAGTCTGTTGACATTACACACCCGCAAACTTTGTTTTGCTTATTTAACCTGAGTTTCCGGGATTAAATCTCTGGTTTATACGTTTAATACTCATGTCATGTTTCAGTCATTCGAGAAATGCAATAATAACATAATAATTATGAGTAAGTGTGGATTTTTCATAAAATAAAAATGTATACGATTGTACATTTTCTAAAAACGTACTCTCGATAAGTAGTAATAGTACAATTATATATAACCCTAAAAGCCACCACATTATACCATATTAGATTTCCTCCCCATGTAGGAACCTCTAATTTCACACGTTTTCCGCCGGTGGACTGTGTTGGTACAACACTCGACGCCGTTCCTCTACGTCACTTCCTCCCCACGTGAAACGCTCTGTACATGTGTGGAGCAGTGTCTGCTTTAATTTAGGAGTTTACAGGCCACTCGGTCACATATTGGCATCTTATGATTATCGATAGTAGCACCATGGAGTCAGCAGACGAGGAGTCACTGCTCGGACAGGAGTCCGAGGAGGAAAACAGTGAATTATCAGACGATGAGGTGAGCCAACTGTTCACATGCTAACATTGGCTAACCTTAGCAAGCCGAAGCTAACAGCCGTAAGATTCAATGTGCCGAACATTGTTTTTGTTTACAGTGTAGTTATGCGTGAGATAAGGACGAAACATATTATTATAACGTTAATGTTATCTCATTCTGTTAACTTTAACTCATTCCCAGGTCAGTATTTTGGATTTTTCTTATACTTACTTGGCAATAAACGCGATTCTGAATAGGATTCAATACGACGGTTAGGGTTTGACGTGCGTGCGTGTGCGCGCGCGTGTGTTCATACACTGGCATTGAGTGCGTCTGGTGGCACAACACAGTATACTATAGTCATACCTAACCACATTGTGTTTCCTTTAGCTCCAAGAAGCCTTCGCAGCGGGGCTGTTGAAACCAGGGATGAACGTTTTGGTGGATGAACGCAAAAAGTGTGTTAACAATGTGGTGAGTGCATTTATTCATTCATTCAAGCCTTGAAATATTTTAATTTCCGGCCCAGCTATATTTCTAGTTATGGCATCTACATAATATAGTTAATAAATCATGGTTTAATGTAATAGTTACCCAGCTTTTTGGTGATGCTTTTTTGAGAATGTGAAAATAATAAACAAATCATGCAACTGTTGTTGCTTGTGCTTCTTTTACATGTTGCCAATACAATATGTGGCTTGTGTGTTGCAGGAGGGTTTGAAACAGTGCCTCGCCGACTTCCGCAGAGACCTCCCCTGGGTGGAGAGGTTGGATATGACCAACCCACCAGCTGAAGACACTCTTTCCACAGTTGAAGGGAAAGTGCCAAACGTGAAAGATGGAGATGTCAGTGCAGATGATGATTTCCAGAGAGAGATGTTTTTGTGAGTGACCATAATATGATGCAAAATGTGATGGTAAAAATATAATTGAACTCATTTACACATTGTGACTTGCTTTGTTGCTTTATTTGAGGGTATATGGATTTTTCTACATGCTTTTAAACATCTAACCCTGCCACAGAGTGCCAGTTGAGCTTCTTCATGGAACATCTCTGTTTTCTATTTATAGCTACCGTCAAGCTCAAGCTACTGTTCTAGATGCATTGCCTCTCCTGAGCAAGCATGGCATAGCCACCAAGAGGCCCGACGATTACTTTGCAGAGATGGCCAAGTCCGATCAGCAGATGCAGAAGGTGAGTCGGTTCTTGAACGTTACACGTGAAAAGGATAAGATGATCCCTCATCAGTTCCACAGCATTGAAATGTAGAGGATAGTGCAGATGTGGATTCTGATATCTTGATTTCGATACAGATACCTCAATCATTCTTTTTTCTATACTTTGTTTGACATACACACAAAGTTCTGTCTCTAGTTGAACATTTTAAAGTTTCTCCAAATATTTGTCAGTTGAAGTGAAGCTCCCAGCTGAATTTAAGAGTTGAAAAATTGTGAAAAAACGCAATGAAAAGAAAAACATGCTGTAATGTAAAACAACTATGGTATTGCAGGCAATGTAATCGGCCTCAAATTCATTTTTTACCTACCTACTCATGTTCTAATAATTGTAAATATTATTTTAAGTCTCAACTCCAAATATTGACTCAAACAAAAATGTTTTCTGTTCCTCTGTCCAGATCAGGAAAAAGCTGATCACAAAGCAGATGAACCTGGAGAAGTCGGAGAAGGCCAAGAAGCTGCGTGAGCAAAGGAAGTTTGGCAAAAAGGTTGGTGTCCATTTTAAAAGGTTATTCCTCTTCCATGTCTAAAAGGTCTTGTTATTGGGGTCTTCACAGTAGCTTCCTTACATGTAGGATATAGTGACACGTGTGTGTTGACTACACTGGTTATCATTGGTGTGTAATAATAATGGGAAGCATGCAGAAACCAGTGCCTTATGGGGGTTTCACCCTTTGATTTAAGGCTACTTCATCAGAAACTAACAGAGACCACATTTCCTCCTTTGCTGTGAAGATATTAACATGATTTCTTTTAATGTATACAAGGTCCAAGTGGAAGTGATTCAGAAGAGGCAGAAAGAGAAGAAAGCAATGATGACTGCTGTAAAGAAATACCAGAAAGGTGAGGTTTTTGGTTTGGATCTGTGAGTTTTATTCATTCATAACTTTCCCTCCACACTCAGAAGTGATGAAAATCCTGTAAAATGTTGACGGTTAACATAGATGAGATGAACTGCACATCAAGTGTGAGAATGTTTTCAGATCAACATTTAACATTTCTATTCGTCCTCACTCCTAGGAATGACCGACAAGCTGGATTTCTTGGAAGGAGACAAGAAAAAGGGTAAAGACTCCTCTCAGGGACCCAAGAAGGTGGCAAACAAGAAGGGGTACGGTGTTATGTGTCAGCTGTGCACACTACTATCATAAATATCAAGTATAATATTTCACAACTCTTGACTTCTGTGGCATTTTCCCAAAAAGCTTAACCTATTACTGTTAACTTGACAGTCCCAATGCCAAGAGGAAGTACAAAGACCAGAGGTTTGGCTTCGGAGGCAAGAAGAGTGGAAGGAAGTGGAACACCAAGGACAGCCACAATGATGTCTCCAGTTTCCGAGCCAAAGTGGCAAATGCAAAGGGCAGCAAGGGTGGGAGAAAGGGCGCCAAGGGAGGAAATCAAAATGTAAGTCACACAGACAAAAAATAATACTGGCTGATTTTATTAAATGTAGAGAAATAATCCAAAATGTACATAGCTACTAGATTTACTGTGTTTGTACTGACATTTTTTTCCACTTTGTTTTTCAGAAACGCCCGGGCAAGTCTGTGCGCAAGAAGATCAAGTCTCGTTCATAAAAACTGGTCAACAGGCTGGACTTGGACCTTGTTGCTAGGCAGGATTTTCCTCACCTGCTCCCCAGTCTCTCGCCCATTTACATCAGGAGACACCTGGGAGAATGTGGGCCTTTCTTCTCCCCTTTTTGTATAGCAAGCCTTCCATCAATTGAATCTGGATCGATACGGAGGACAATTGAAGCCACAGAGGGAGAGAGGGATGTCCTGTCGTATTAAGGAAGCTATCTCAAGGACATGACCAGGAGAAGAAAAGTTCTCTATTTGCTGAAATGGTAAATCCAAGAGTGGACTACATACCTGCACCACGGTTGTTTTCCAAAAAGTGAGATTTTGAATGTTAACAACATGTGTTTTCCTCCCTGGATCGTCGTTACATCAATCTGTACCGTCTGTGGACAGAATACATGTTTCCATACGCCTTTTTGATGAACTGGTTTTAAAGCCACTTCCTGTGATTTACACCTCAACATTGTGTGCCCTCTGCTGAGTTTATTCCGTTTATTTTTTTTAACTCGCCTCCTTGACTCTCCCATGTGACATGCCATTTTACAATATTGAGCAGCTGTTAATGTTGCCCTTTACTATTCATGAATATGATGAGTATGTGACGGACCTGTGCAAATGTTGACCCTGAGAGCTTTTTCGTTATGCGCCAAGATGGGACTGCTAAAGGGCAGCTTCTGGCGTTGACACCTGTATGTTTGTATGATTAAACAAATACACCTGGACATACTTTGCTCAATGTTTCAAGATGTGTTTTTCTTTCCGTCTCGAGCTAATTGGACGAACGCATTGCTGATTCGTTGTGTTTGGTAACATCTGTGCCGATTCTGTAGAAATGTAACCTCCTGTCGCTGCGGTTCGATGGGATCTGGGTAAGAAATAATGGACAGAATTATCATCAGAGTGAGATCTGGGGATAAAGATTGAAATGAGCATTACAGGAGAGCAGAAAACATGGTCATGCTTCTGTGGTTTCTTTCAGTTTGAAAGGTAATTGAATGAAGGTCCTCCAGCTTAAGTGCAGGATCTCTGCTCACATTGCCGACCTTTTTGTTGTTAAATCTTAAAGAATTGTTGAAGCAATGTTTTCCTCACCAGTGGATCTGAGAACCATCCTATCTCCTGACTCTCAGTCTGCGGCGTTGCATATTTCTTGGTGGGACTCTGGCGAGCCTTGTGGAAGGCCTCAATGAAGTCCGCTGGGAAAAGGAAACGCGTAATCGTTAATCATCCATAACTGCTTCACCTTGTTTCAGATCACAATGATATTTAGTAATATTAGTGTTATTACATCCGTCCAAAGGGAATGTATGAACTTACAGTTCTCTGAGATGACCTCCGGTGGTTTCTGAGACATGGGTTTGTCTGGTAGGACGTGTACTAACATGTAATGGACACACATTGTGATAAAACAGGTAAGATACAAAATAAAGTACAAAAGTAGTGTAATTGAAATGTTGGGCAGAACGGTCAGATAGTTTTAATAAATATAGTTTTCTCTATGTTTACTTACGTTTCCGGTGTGGATTGATTTTGAACTCCGTGTGGAGTTTCTGGTGTCTTTGCTCTTTCCGGATCGTCTCCACGTGGATCGCGTTGAAACGGACCAAATCCGGTTTCTCCTTCTCTGCCATGTTAAACAAAACAAGCAGCTGGCAAAACAGAGACGCTTTCGATGACGAGAGGGACTCTATATTTGATTTCGTTACCGAGCAACGGTAAACACTGCCCCGAGTTGCAGTAACGTTCCTCGAACACAAGGTGGAGCTCCGCGCTCAGATTTGATCATTGTTGAGGAGAACAGTCCATCAAACGTGCTTCATACAGCGTTGGTGCAAACTTACTCGAGTTCAACATTAAGTTAATTAAGGAAGTTATAGATAGGAGGACATAGTGTTTAATTACTCATTTTCGAACATATAATATGTTAAAAAAATCTCTCATTTGACTTTATTGAAGATATGAAGTCATTCAAATGTACTTTAGCAGCCACCGCATTAAGGCTGGACTACAACTCATTTGACTTTATGCTGAAGTGGGCCAAAATATTTTAATTATATTTATTTTTTTAACTTTAATTTTGAATGTAGGACTTTTACTTTACTTGTTTTTTTCTTTTCTTTTTTTCTTTGACAAGGACAGAACATATTAATAAACATGTGTGTAAATATGCCAGATTTAGCCAGAAGGCTACTTAAGTTAAATAAGCAATACTTCATAGGCACTCTACTCTATTTAATATATCATATATGCTTATATTTTAAATGTGAATACTAGGTAATGAAAATCACAGTCCAGACAGTAGGGAAATCATGGACATAAAACATGTTATCCTACTAAGTTACTTTTAAAGAAATTAACTAAGTAGGCAATTTTTTCTTGAATTTGTCATAGTTTGAAGCTGAATACTTCTGCAATGAAAGGCTAACATCTGCTCTCAAATCAAGGTTATTCTTGTTGATAATAAATATACATTATTCTGCAGGTGTTTTGCATATGTATTTTTCAGTTTGATGACATGAAGTCAAAAGCACATTTTTGCTGTTAACAGACATATCATCAGGACTTAACATCATAACAAGGTAAACTCATTTCTTTTTGGGGAGTGTCAGACTCCAGTAACATTAAAATATATTTGTTTAAATTGCTGCTAATAGACATATTTCTTATTTAGGGAGATTATTTAATTCTCTGACCAGGAAATTAAATCCTCTATGGTTTACAGAAAAACCTGCAGTAAATATTCAGCTTTAAAGCTAGAATTTCTGCAATATTTCAACTCTAATTGTCCTAATGTTTGACTGAGGTCCTTTTCTGTCTGTCATGTCTGTCAGAGCTTTGCAGTCTTCCCACCGACTTCCAGAAGTCATTTGTTCATCCCAGTAAACATCGCTTTTCCTGCTGTTGACTGCTGTTTTGTGCCATGTTGAAAATGTTTGCCTGGAGCAAACAAACCTAACAAAATGTAGTGAAAGAGCACTGAATGAATGAATACACCCAGACTGTGAGAAAACGTCGCCCGTCCAAAGTTCAATGGGATTTCCACTGTTCTGCTTGCATATGTTCTCTTATTGGGCGACAGATGACGGTTGAGACACTTTTCTCATTTCACTCACAACGACTGCAATAAATCTGAATTCTACACACACACACACTCACACACACACACACACACACACACACACACACACACACACACACACACACACACACACACACACACACAGACACACTTGTTTTCTGGCCAAAGCACGATCACACGACTGAGAAACAAACTAAGAACGTGTGGAGCCGTCGCTGAGATGACCAGTGAGCATGTGACAGTGCAGCGTGTGTGGATGAAACACAGAGTGGCGTCTCTTCACGTTGTCTTGGAGTACACTTGACTTCCCTGCTTTGTCACGGACCACACATACATAACAGTACTTTACATCATGTATATAGTGCTCGTGGTCGGGTGGTTGCCGCTGGGTGCACTGATATACTTTCAAGGCTACAGTTACAACGCTGACTGCTCACCACTTGTCTCCTCACATTCCATTTCCCTTCGGTTTGGTTTTCCCTCCTCCTCCTCCTCTTCCTCCAGCTTTTCTTCCCTCACACTGTCCCATCTGCTCTGGAAGCAATCCCTTTGTTTCCACCCGTTCCTACCTTGGTGTGCGTGGATTTCTTCTCCACAGACAACTTAATGAAGGTTGAGGTGTTCAGCTCCTGGTTCATAACCCGATTCAAGCTTTATTGGCTCTCCGTGAAAGATATAATGGAAACAGGTAATAACTCAAACACCGGAGGGGCTGCAGGGGCAGATTCCAGTGATTTCAGCGCGAGTGGGTGACAAGTGCCCCGTGGTGTTTGCGTATGTGTGTGAGGAAGAGTGAGCAATATGTATTACGGGAGGATGGGAGGGCTCGCCGTGTCAAGCTTTGTTCCCCGGCTCCTGTCACAGTGTCGGACCAAGTTATCATCAAGGCAGCTTTGAGCTCCTCAGGCTGGGAATAGTCTGAGGCCAGTATGTGAGTTTGTTTAAAATCCAGTGTGCATCCACAAGCCAGAGAAGGTGCAACACTTGTGTGTGTGAGCTGATCGAACACGACACGCTTTCAGCTAACCGTTCTCCCTCTCTAACATACTTAACGAGGTCATGTAATGTGTGTTAATAGCAGGGATCTGGTCTCCATCATCCCCACAGCGTTACTAGGAAGGAAGCATTGTGTTTGGTTTTAATTTGGCCGAGGAGAATCATTAAAGACAGATGGAGAAGGTGAACTGTGGTGAAAGCAGTATCCTGTAAAGAGGACATGATTAAATGGTGTGCCGATTTCCTGCTCGCTTCGACGGAAATATATTCAAATGCTTTGACAGCCTCTGAATGTTTTTGTATTTGTTCAAAAAATATGTTCTATTCTTTGTCAGATGTGTCCCTCAGTTGTTGGCCGTGTGATTCTTGGGCCCTTTTCTTGCATTTTAAAGTGTGATTTGCATCATTGCTATTGGTTTAGTGTCGGGCATCTATTAAATGTGACATATAGGAACGTAGTGTTCATGCTATGGAAAGTTCTTTCTTTCCATTAAGGGCACTTTGTAGAGCAGTTTCACATCAGAATCTGGCCACAAAAATGTCCCACAGTAAATAAAGTGCACTATAATGTAAATAGGGAGTGATATCAGACACAAATGAGTTCCAATGACTCCTAATATATGAAAATACACATATATAAATATTTCCTCAATGTAGAAAAAAGTGAATTTTGGTGATTGTTTATGAGTGACCTGCATTTAGACACTCTGAGGAAGGTGAAATTTGTCAGAAATTATATTTTAACTAACATTAATCTGTATAAACTTTGATTGTCAGTTGGCTGGTGTGGCATTTAAAAGTAACACACTGATATCACACATGCTCTCATTAAGGCTTCACACCAAAGCACGTCACATTTAGAGGATTTATATGTCAGATTTACCAGATTTTTAGTTATAAATCTAACCACTCAAAAATGACCACAACGTGAGTTTTTTTTTCCCCCAATAGGCTACCACTGCTTCATACAATTAAGGAAAAGAAAGGCCACATATCTGAACAACTGTACACCATGATAAAAATCAATCCAAAGAGCAAAGGCAACTGAAATGAGGAAAAGGATGAGAAAGACTCTTTGATCCCACTATCAAAGCCATAATCCACATATCTAACATTTACACACCAAAACGAGGAGAAGATCTGTAGAAATATACAAAGACAGACAGTGTGAGTTTGAGTGCCGTTACTTCTGTCCTCCCCCCAAAGATCCCTTGCTTTTATTTCAAGCTCTAACTCCGTGCACGAGCACCAGCCTCTGACCTTTCCTAACACAGTGCTGTTTTAATTACCAAGTGCTCTCCATTGCCTGCTAATTAAAACACGATGTCATGTATTATTCAGCCATTTTCTCCACCATTGCTCTAACATGGAACAAACGAGAGGTGCGCTCATTTTCCCGTCACGCTCCATCTAATCCACTCTAACATGTGTACGACGGCCAATGAAGTCCATTGATATTTTTCTAAGAGGAGGAATGTTTTCTGAGGTTTTAAACCTCAATGAAATCGCTCTGTGCATTAAAAGAAATAAGTCATAATGTCATTCTGGTGGCTGCTGACCTTTGCTTGGAGTGTCTGTGACTGAGATTCAAAGGAAGCTGTACCATTTTCAATCAAGCACCACTTAATAAAAATGTAAATTGATTTTCTGTTGCAGGAATGCAGTCTGGAATGGAATTTTAAATAGTTGCTTTCATTGAAAATGCACCAGTATGACCAGTGATAAGCCAGTGATGGGGGAGTATAACCTTCAAAATGAAGATAAGCACAACCTGGTATATATCCAAGGGTAAACTAAGTCTTCTCCATGCATTGCCCTGTGGGAGATATTTTAATTATGTTGTATTTGAGTGTGCACAGCATGCAAATATAGTACATTTGAGCACAAGACCTCCTTCCTGGACAGTCCTCAACCAAACAAACTACCATGGTATCGCAGGAACCTTTTTTTAATGAGAAAAACAACTCAATGAAGACACAAATAAAATTGAGATTCAGCGCTTATGTTTCTCATCTGACAATAAAGATTCAAATAATTAGTTTGGGAGTACACTTAGCTATGTGATCCCGAGTGACGACCGTGAGAAAGTGTTTTTTTTTTTTTTGTGGTTTGGCTCTGGACCCCCGTGTCTGCTCTGTCTGTGGCTGCCAGTCAACCAGAACACTAATCTATCAGCAGATACAATCCCACCCCATCGCAGCCCTTTGTCTCCTCACGTACTCCGATAATAATTTATACCAGCTTTTTTATCTGATTTTCTTTTTTTGTTTGACCCCAGTAGAGGCACTGTGGGTGTTTACTTATCTGATTATGGATCTTTATCCTTCTCTCTTTTAAACAACTCATGTTTGGAGAAGCAGGGCACCTTTACACACAGGTACACACACACACACACACACACACACACACACTCTGCTGTGTGACTGTTCTGTCTGTTCTCACACTGGAAACCACAGGTGATAGCAGCTACGAACACACATGCACACTTGCTCTCCAGTTTGTTTTGGTGGTGTTGTGGGTGTCTGGGGCTCCCTGGAGACACCGTGGTCGTGGGAAAGCTGTCTTCCCATCAGATGCCAGCTCTGTGTCACCATTGCTTGTCTGTAATCTCCTGTTTTGTCTCACTGAAGGAGACTTTCTCAGGTAGGACAGAGCAAAGCAGAGATTACTGCAGTATAGATTAGGATAGAGCTCGCTGCAGACGGCTGCACAACGTCTGTACCTCAGACAGAAATATTAATGTGAAATGAAAATGATGGATCATTTTTTTCGACATAAGAAGTGTAGAGAGAACATATTGTAGATGGACCCGTGTGGATGTTTTTCATAGTTTCAGAAGAAGACAAAATGATTGCAAGGTTTTTTTATGTAAATAAATTAACATTTGAAGAGTAGTCTTTGTTGTACTCGAGTACTCGACCCCAGTACTTGAGTAAGAGTACAAATACTACTGGTGAAAATTTACTCCGTTACAAGTAAAAGTAGCTCAGTCGACATGGTACTCGAGTAAGAGTAAAAAAAGTACTTGCTTTTAAAGGTACTTTAGTATCCAAAAGTACATGCTTTTAAATATACTTTAAGTAAAAGTAAGAGTAAGAGTACATTTCAAATAAAATGAATGGTTCTAGGCTTAACATAGTTAATAAATATTTGTGTAAAAAAGTCTTTGGGGGTTCATGTCTTCCTGCACCACCAGTAAATACCAACCACTGCTATGCGCTATACAGTCACACAAGATAAGTAAAATATAATACAATACATATACCTTTAACTAGTATGACTAGATTAACATAATGTATCTTACAGTGTAATATTGCCAAGGAAACTGCACTGTGGTAGCCATGTTCGATATATCACACTCAGGCTTGAGGCACAAACATACTGCCATGTCCAGGCAGCACTGTGACTTGAACACCTGTCTGTGTCCAGCAACACTTTTAAGGGTCTCATAATCAAATGTCCCCTCATATGTACCTCCTGGCCGCGGTAGTTTGTCTTCATTAGCAGGGATGGGCTGGAGTGAATGTGTCAGGCTGATGGGTTTTCTCTGCCTGCTGCCTGCCTTGCAAGAGCAAGTCATTAGCTCATTGTTAGCTGGGTAAGTGGTGATCAAAAGAGGTGTGTGTGTGTGTGTGTGTGTGTGTGTGTGTGTGTGTGTGTGTGTGTGTGTGTGTGTGTGTGTGTGTGTGTGTGTGTGTGTGTGTGTCAGAGCGGCAGTGTGCATGGATTTATACGAGATGAAACATGAACATGTATGACCCACCCCCCATCGATTTGCTGAAGACATTCTAGTGAAGACAACACCAACGGAGAGTACACTCATGACAAGTGTGTACTCTGTATTGTATGTGTGTGTTTCGTCACACTCATCTAAGACAGGAGAGACTTCAGGGGACGATGCAGCACATGGATTTAAAGGTCACAAACTTTATTAGAAGACTAACGTTTCGACACCAAGTTCATTAGAGACAAACGAATCGGTGACTCACATTCACACTCACCTCACCCCGATTCAGCAGAGGCAAACAAGGCGAATTAAATATATAAAAAGGTTATATAAATATATCAAAATATCTTAAATACCAGTTCTCTAAGGAGGAAGGAACTACCACATATAAACTGGGATAGATTCTCCACAGATAAAAAGCACATATCAGAAACATATTAGATCACATGCGTTAAATGTTCCCCAAACATCCTATTAAACCAGTAATAGCAGGATCACTAAATAGCACTTGTTTTTCTTGTAACATCAGCATCAGATACAACCTCTTAATATACACACACACACCTGCTGGCAATCTGTAATCAACCATCATCAACACGCTAACGGGTACATCTACAAATACATCATCATCCATGTGTGGATTGTGAAATAACCCTTTACTTTGCAGATGAGCAATTTTAAAATAATGTGATTTGGCTCTAATTGTAAACATCTGATAGTTGCAGTTATTGTGGAAGATTTAACTTGGAAAAACTGAAGAACAGATTCATATAAAGCCAATTAAATATTAATGCATTGTTCAGAATGTTCTTTGTTGTTTTACCTGATTGCCTGTAGACAAATTAATTAAAAGGTGCACCGTAGAGTTTTCTTGGAAACAAACATATTTCTGTTTTTACTATAATTATTTTTCTCACAAAACATGAAGCTCCGTTTTCTTCTTCCACAGTTTTGGTGTGTTTGATTGGCTACTCCGACTCTTCTGTTTGGTTTCCCAGAGCCACCATGAACCACTCAACTCAGCTCAGCCATCCCTTATTCCCTCATCACCTGGTTTACAATACAGGCTACAATAGAAAGAAATATTGTTTTCATGTGCCAAATTGTCTACAGCCGCAGCATTGCAACTATTTCTATTATGTGCCCATTTTCCTGCCTCAGTAGTTCCTGTTTCTGCCCCTTTAGTTGTGTGTCCCTTACTGCTGTTACTTTAGTACGTAAATTAACCCTAAACCATATTTACGATGTCAATGCCTGTCTGCATTTTAGTCCACTTACTTGTTACCAGCTTCAAAACACCCTGTTTGTCTAATCCTGTCTCTCACACTATCTTAAACATTAGCATGTGTCCCTGAGAGCAAAATGGATATCGCTACACAGTGTTGTTTGTGAGATTGGAGAGAAGACAGGAGATTAGAAAAGTCATTAAAGCCTGATAATATTATAGCCTCAGTAAAGCCTTATCGCAACATGAAGCAATGCTTTTTTTATGATTTCACATTATTTCTTAATGCGCTGATTTTTATTGCCACTGAAATAACAGAATAGATCACTTTAACGGCGGCCCTCCCCTCCTCTTTTCAAAACATCTTGTGAGACCATCATTTGGAGAACATCAGTTAATGTAGTCTAAGAAAGTGAGATGAGCTCCAAATTTAGACACAGTAGTGAAATGCTATCTGTCCTGTTTGTTTGGAGCAGGTGGTCAGATACTACGCGTTGTACCATTTTAAAGAAGAATTGTTGTGTCCATCAGAGCAATACATGCATGTCACTTTGCTGTCAGCTATGAATCCCATTTATTTTTTCATACAAACATCTCCGTAATTAGTGGTTTTAAGCACAATTACTTAAGTGATTCTCCATTCAGAGATATTTCAGGTAATACCAGTAAACAATGCCAATCTACGCTACAAATGGGCTGACATGTTCCAGTCATGCAGAATTTAAAACTAAGAAAGTAACCAAGATGTGACAATCAGTAACACTTTCAGGCAGCAGTTGTGTGAGGGTTGTTATTTTCCTATTTTCACAGCTATTGTTGTATTTAATTAAAACCAAGTTCACACCACATGACTTTCACGGGTGTCAGTCCGCTGTACTGTTCACACAACTCGCTGTCTTGCAGTTGTGAGTCTTGAGGTCTTCGTGGCAGACTACTAGCGGCGGGGTCACACATTACGGGATCCTCCACCAGGAGGAATCCCAGATTAGCTCTCCAAACTTATGAAATCACACGCAGGACGTGAACAGTAGTAGGTGTATTCAATACATATCACATACGGAGGGCTACAGGTGAGGCGGCGCCTCTGTCTGGGAGCAGAATATCAAGGCTGAAGTCGTGCATTGTGAACTAGGCAGACAAGCCGAGGATGAAGTATCATCTGAATTACAACCAGAGTCGCTCGCACCAGCTCTGTAAATTCAAATTTAGGAATGTTCTAATGCGAGGACCACTTAAGTGGAGATTTACACACCGCTGAATGAAATTGGGCGGCACCACAGCAGCTTCTTCTGTCCAGATTAGTTGTTACTAAAATACACCAAGTAACTGTCAGCACATCCGGCGGTAACGGGGCGCATTGGGGGGCCGGGTCCACCCACTGAGATACCTGTGCCCCCCCTCGCTCCCTTACAAGAGAATATAAATATTAACCAATCACAATAGCAAGGTCAGGCGACTGATGTCGCATCCCATAACAGAAGAGGCTTTAGTCAGTCTGAGAATCTTTTTGGTAATATTGTTGAAAGCATTATCATGTTTCTTTTATTGTTGTGGTTCACAATTGTAAACCATAATATATTTGTCCTATAATAAGGGCTATACAGTCAGCAGAGTCAGTTGCCGTTTGATCTCCACAGTCTGTTGTTATTTGTTTTTTATGGAGTCTGGACTTTCCTCAGCCATTATGAAATCGTAAGTGCACTGTCCACGGCTAATACGCTGGTTTAATGGGCTGATTTGATTGGCCATAAATGAAGACTGCCCCGACCACACGCTCGTTTAATTATTCCTCTTTGTCCAATCCTTTTTACTGCTGCACCTTTGTTGCCCTGCTAATACAAAAAAGAAGCCCAGCGCGCCAACAAACACAGGCTTCAGAATAGACCTTTGATTAAACTGTTACAATAGGGCCCTCAAAGGTGTTTTACTTATGAAAATGAATAACTTTATTTCGATGAGATATTTAGTTACCAAAGAACAATTCTGGAAGGAACTATAATGATGTTCTCGGTCATGAAAGATCTTTCAAAATGTGAAAACGAATAGCTAACTTCTTATGTTACATGCTAATGTAACAACTTGTGATACAAACTTCCTGTTTACATAATTGAGAAAATGATCTTCTGAAAGTCTCTCCAAGGTAATTTCTTGAATTTTAAAGTTGCAGCCCAATTTAGTTTTTGCTAGCCAGTTCATCCAAATCCTATTTCCAAATCTGTTATAACTTGACAGCTTTTCAATTCTTAAGCAAAATTGTGCTGCATCCAAAATCACATACTATGCAATACCTACTCAATAGGTGTGTTGTCATCACTATCACATTGCATTGTGGGACATTTATGTTGGTGTAGTGTCCAGTGTTTGCATACTGTAATATATAATAATAATAATAATAATAATAATAGTATGCGATTTATGTACTATTGGTTTCAATCTTAGGTTTCAGACATATTTAACAAATCTCACATACTGATTAAGTGTACTTAATATTAAAATGTAATTATGAAATTGAGTGACCTTGATGTTTTGACTGTCAAAATATTTTGGTTTATTTTCTTACAAATAACATTCAAACCATTTAAAGCAGGAATCTATGCTTATTAAAATCAATAAATCAATATCTGACTCAGAATGAGTCAAATGTCTATGCTGTGGAGTATTACCCCGGTCTCAAACTTGCATTAGCGGCGCTCTGGCTCTGTGCTGTTTACTGCCTCACTGGTTTGCATCATTAACCCTCTGTAGCTGTGGGGCTAATAACACAAACCCGAGTGTCCACGGCTCACATCTCATGAATAGGAAGATTGTTGGGAGAGAGCGATGAGGTTATCACTCATGTCAAATTCCTCGGCAAAGTGGCCACTTTGTTTGGGAAAAAGATCTGGCTTTGTCACGGCCTGGCAGCCGATCATTCCTCCCGAAGTGAAAGGAAGCTCGAGACGGTGGAACAAGACCTCGAAAGATAGCATCGCTGCGACGTGGAAATGCTTGTCATTTTCAAAACAACAATTTATTTAATTACCGTTTAAATTGAACATGATTCTCTGTGTGTTCGGCACGTGTCGCAGCTCATTGGCCCATTAGACACATTCATATCAATTCATAACCCAACACATGATTTCTCCTCCCATCAATCAGAAAAAAAAACTATTTTGTACAAGTCCCGGGAAGCTGGCTGTCGGAGATATGATATTTCATCTGGCAGTGATTTGAGACTCTGAAAGTGAAGAGGGCCCACTTAATCACTTCCAACACGGACTCAGTGAAAGACGCCAAACCAGCCGTGACACGTGGAGGATGATAAATACGTCAAAGCCATCAATTAGGAAACCTAAAACAGGCTGTACATAACTTGGCGTGGAGTTTATGGTTCAAGATGCAGCAGGTCATCACTGAGTGTGTACGAGCACAGATATAATATGGTGGGATGACGGCTAAGGTCATTGAGGAGATCACGTTTCGACATGCTACCTTTTTTCTCTTTGCGAGAAAAAGTGAGTCACAGAAGAGTTAACGTCACGTTACCCGGGCAACAGCATTATTGAAGGAAGTTTCACATGTATTAATATCAGGTAGCGATGATGCACTTTGTGAAACAAAAGCTTTCGACGCCTACAGTCATTCAGTCAGACTCGCTTCCTGGAAGAAAATGCTTCCACCGAAACTTTACTGGCAATCTGGAGACAAGCATTGCTTTATAAATTGTTGGGTGTGTTATATGTGAAAACATTTCCTCTCCTTGAATGATTACTACACACCTGCACTTGGAGCAGAGTCATTTTTTTAAGGTTGAGAAATGAAAACTAAATTGCTGCTCCAGCCTTCTCCCTCTCTCTCTCTCCTGTTGACAGTCCAGCTAAATGTCAGAGCTGTCATCGGCTACCACTTTACCACAAGCGACAAAAGAGGGGTCGGGTTGCCGCTGTGGTTCAGTGTTTGCTAGGAACCAGGAGAGGCTTGACACACAAGAGACCGGGTTCTGAAGTTAGATTTCACTTCAAGTACAACATTTGTATTTAGTCTTAACGCACATTTAAGCCACTACCACTTTTGTCGAGTGTAAAGCTTTTACTCAATGTGCTTCTTTACCATCAGCTTTTTCTATTCAGTTGTGTTTTGTTTCTCATTTGAGTAAAGTCTTATATGAAAGCAGGCATTTAAAAACTGGTTCAAATGAAAGCCTACCATAAAGTTGGAAGGTTTTTAAAGTGGAAACATTGGAGGAGGATTTGGGTTTGATTCAACGTAAGTTGCCTTGTTGAGTGTTCACAATATCCTGGAGGCCTAACAAAATCAGATGCATTTCTTTCCACACTAAACATGTGTAAAACCATTTTTTTTATATTATGAAACATTAGCTAGCAGAGGTCTAGAGTGTACCTCATTGCCCACATGCTCATATACAAAAAAAAAAAAAACTAAAATGGGGTCCTAAAATAAAGATTTCTCTAAAGTACCACTAGTGGTGAAAACCTGCATAGGGTGCCTTTATCATCAATGGGTCGAGAAAAATGACAAAGTGGATAAAGGAGGTGATTTTATTTGCATTAACCAGGGAATATGAACATACAATCCTGTGCCTAATGTTAGCGTGTCTGAAAGGAAGGCCAGATCTTCCTGTATAGTGTTCGCCACTACTTGGGAATTCACCGTAGTTACTAAAAGTTGGTTGAAAGTTGATTGAGAGATGATCCAGATGTAAAATGAAAGGATTAATCGGAAAGCACATGTGTAGTCAAAATGGAAAAGCTTTTCACATGCTTGCCTCACTTCCGTATTTGGAAACTTTTATTCCTGCCAGGAGTCTTTCTCTAATGGTTGCTGTTGAGACACTGGAATGATGGACGCTGTCAGACACTGTTTGACTAATCGTCTTCTGCTGCTTGCAGAGAAGATGGCCGATCAGACGTTCGCTGAAAGATATTAAGGTACGGTGTCATCACCTTCAGTTTTCAGCCATTACATCAGCCACCGAAGCTGACTGTGAGTCTGATGTAATTTCTCTAATTTACCTCCACTACTCCTCTTCATCTCTCAGCATCACCTTCTATCACTATCGTCCTTTCTTTCACACGTCACCATTCAGACATTACCAGTTTAAAAAAAAAACATTTCAGCCAGAAAACTCTGAGGCTGAATGAGAGAAAAAGAGAAGTTTCTTCCCCGGACTTCAATTAGACTATTTATCAATTGGGGTTAGGTGAAAGATGGGAACCGCATTCACTTTTTTTTGAATGGGTCATGTCTGGAGGAGAGCAGATAGAGATTAATGAGCTTATTAAATCCAAACGGACTCCCAGACAGGCAGCTCATTAAAACTGCAGTGTTTGGAGCCGTTCACAATGCAGGTCAGTGCAGCGGCAGCCCATCAAAATTGAACTTGTCCATCATAAAGAAAGAGGGGGACATTCAAGAAGAAGATTCCAATTGTTTTTCAGCTGTCAGCCCTTAAAGAAGACTTTAATGGACATATTTGTCAAATGTGTTTTTTTTATTGTGTCAAGTTAATGCTATATCAATAATAGTGAAACATGCCCCAATAACTTCTCACATGCTGGGAGAGACATGTTGGAGTTCTTTTTTTTATAAGCATTCAATACAAATAAATGAAAAGCGTGAGACAGTTTGGCTTCAGTGAGTCACAAAACCTTCTGTGTGTCCACGATAAGCAAAATATGATCTTAAGGGCATAAAATGTTTTATTATAGATTTTTATAAACTTTTTCATCTCCTAAGTTGTTGTTTGTTGCTTTTCTACCCGTATTTTCTGAAAGGCTGTTGTGTATTTGTACCCCAGAGGGATGAGAGTTTGCAGAGTGATTGATGGCGAGCTCTGCTCGTCTTTAGATCATTATGTTGACCGGCGCTCCACTTCTATCGTCTTCACACGCCCTTCCAGACTGGAGCAGGAGCCCTTTCCACATGACTCCTGGCTCAACTGCAAAGAGAGGACAAACTTGTCTCATCTTCGTCCAGATCTCCTTCAAACACAAACTTCAGGAGGAGTAATAGTTCAGCTTACATCTGCTGTGAAGTTGTGTCGTGCAATGTGTGGCGGCAGCATGTAGGATGTGTGTGTGTGTGTGTGTGTCTGGGTCGAAGGGTGTGAAGTGAAAAGAGAGGTGGAGCGCCGTTCTGTTGGTTAAGCGTTCCCCTGTGCTCTCCCACGGCGACTAAAACTGCTGACTGGCACTTTCCAGCACAGAGGTGGAGAGCATTTACAATATAAAGCTTCACATTTACACTCGTATACACACACACACACACACACACACACACACACACACACACACACACACACACACGCAATTACTATATACACACACCTGGGGGGCTTACATGGCTTAACATGGAGCGCTGGTCGTCAGCCAGCGGCTGCTGCCAACAACCCATCATCACACTCTTCACCTGGCAGTGTCTCGACAGTCCATCCTTTTACAGCTCTCCCGTTCAAATCAAGTGTGTGTGCATGTGTGTGTGTGTGTGTGTGTGTGTGTGTGTGTGTGTGTGTGTGTGTGTGTGTGTGTGTGCAGGTGTTAATGTGTATGTCTCTAATATGGAAATGTTTCAGAAAATAAAGTGCTGGCAAAGTGAGTTGTATATGCACCAAGGCACAGAACAACCGTGGAGGCCGTTTATGTGCAGAGGGCCTCTTTCCAGCCACATTATGTCTCGTAACAGGCTACTTCATGTTTAACTGATTATATTCGGTGGCACATCACCTCCTGCCAGTGATATATCACTTTTCTATTTGCACTTACATAAAAGTTTAGGTTGATACTACAGCTTGATACTGGATGGATGGATGGATGGATGGATGGATGGATGGATGGATGGATGGATGGATGGTTGAATAATCAATTAGTCAATTGACAAAGAAATAAAACTATTTTTGAGAAAGCAACTCTGGCAACGAGAATTTGCTGTTTTTTCTCTGTTGTATTATTTTAAATGTAATATTTTGGATAACTGAGATAAAACAAGCTAAGAAGGGAACATGTGACTTTACATTTGAAGATATTAACAATATCAACATTGATTGAAAACCCTAGCACTAGCCTTAAAACTCAATTACAATGTGTGTTTAATCACAGAGTTTTCAGGTAATAAAAACCTGACTTTAAAAGAATACTTTGTGAAGTGATTGGATGAACCTCCTAACAATCAAACTCTTCCAGAAGCCAGTGAGGATTGTGAAAACATTTCTGTAGAAAAAAGCCTTCATACAGTGACGTTATTTGCTCTTCTTTGGTAGAAATATCCTCCAGGTGTGATACAACCGAGGTTATTGCAGAAGCTAACCTGCAGTGCAACCATATCGTTATTTCCTTCCTGTTTCCCTTTCTTTTCTGGGATCACTGGACAGAGAAGTCCTGCCAGTTCATCCTGCTGTCTGTCTCTCCTCACCAGCCAAACAGATCTGGTTACAACACACACACACACACACACACACACACACACACACACACACACACACACACACACACTCAGCTGGAGAGGCCATCTTTGTTCAGGCATGTGTTCTGTCACGACTGGACATAATAATGTGTGTGCTGCAGAGAGAAGGGGTAGTGAGGTGCAGTAGCTGGAATGACTTGCAAAAAAACGATATTTCTTAGGGCTGGCCTCTGTATGGTGTAAGGATAATGAAGTACAGCTGGGGGATTAATAAAGTACAACACAGAGTATTCAGGTGATGTAACAGGGGCCTTGTTGAAGGGTCACAATTCTAAACAACAGTGACTCTGAAATGTCATCCTCAGCAGACAGAAATAATTCATGTTCTGATTTTATGAGCAGAACAGGCTATGTTTTCAATTCTTGCATATTTGATCCACCTTTCTCCTCTCCGTCCCTTACACCTGCAGTTGCAACAATGTCATCTAATTTGAAACAAATTGCTTTTATTATTCCACTAAATCTAGATAAAAAGTTGGCGTAGGCGTATTCAGCAGACCAAATTAGAAAGGCTTTGTAACAGACAGGCTATCCAGGTAAATTAATAAGTGCTGTCAGCGTCACAACGGGATCATTCATCTCCCCAAACGAACAGGTGTGCAAAGTAGAAGTGGAGGTGCATCAAAGGCTTCCATGCTTCGAGTGCACTGACATGTATTCAGCTACACTTTCAGTGGGTGGCTTGTGTATTTAATTTTAGCATCACGCTAGCCCATTACGTTGTAGTCTGATTCATCTCTAGGAAACTAAATTAGCATTTCTAACCCTTTTCTGACACCAGCAGAGGCATACAACACTGGCTGGTGCCCACACACTCTTTGAAAATCAGTCTGCAGTGTTTCTGGAGTTTTGCTGCTGGAACTCACGAGTTGTTTGTTGTAGCAAAATCTTGAGCACAGTTTGCCTCTTAGATGAGCTTTGAAGTTTGACTTTTTTCTTTTTAATGAATGTATTTTCCCATGTAAGGCAAACATTTTATTGGAAATTCTTATCTGCCAGGTGACAGCTTGAAGCCTGTTATGTGACAGCTTGCTGGGTTTGTGTGAGCAGGGACACATTCATCACATCCCCTTTGGATCTGCGTGAGTGTGCAAGTCGGTGCTTGCAGAGATGGTGAATGTGTCCCTGGAGTCTATCAGGACTTGTGTCCCTCAGTATATAGAGAGAACATGTACAAAAACGGACACTCATGCATATTCATTATTCAAAACTCACATCTCTCAAGTTATTTTCTGCGTCACTGCAAAACCAAACAGTTTGACTACAGATACACAAATAAAGCAGGTTTTCTTTTTTTATTTTATTGTATCATTTTTATATTATTGGTTTGATTTTGTTGGTTTATTGGTTCAAATATATTGGTTGAGTATAAAGTAAAAAAAAAAACGAAAAAAAAAACTGTGGTTGAGTTTCACACTTCTAACCAAACTACTCAAAACATGAGAGCAAAACCTCTGTTTGCATTGGAATGAAAAAGTGAACTTGTAAAAAGCAATCTCACACAAGAGCATAAATCACTGCCCGAGAATTTACCCACAAAAAGCCAAAAGCCATAATTCAAAACGTGTGTCACAGGTGACGTGTATTGTATTACATTGTATTATTTACATTGTGTCGTGCTGTTTTGCGGCTGCATTGATTTCGGGCAGCGGTAATGTGTCCAGAGGAAACTTCTCCCGAGGAACAACAAAGTAAATGTAGCGAATCCTCACAGGACTCACAGGCACCGAGAATTAGAAAAAAAGAAAATCCATTTATTAATGCGGCTCACTGTTACATTTCAGCAAAAATGCCTTCACTGGGGAGCTTTTTTCTCCTTGCTCTGTGTTTTTTTTTTTTTTTTCATTTTCAGTGTCCTAATTTATCCCACATGGATTATCATCCATTCCTCCTGGCTGCTATGACGCTCTCCAAAACGACAGATGTCGAGAGCTGCAGTCACAGATTTCTCTCTCTCTCTCTCTCTCACACACACACAAACACACACAAACACACACACACACAATCCTATTTCCGTCACTTTAGAGTACATTACACTGATTAACATACATTTCCTGAATCTACCTTAACCATTACAGCCACTTGCCTAATCCTAACACACACACACACACACACACACACACACTGCTCTGCCTGCTGATGAGCATGCTCGTCTACCAGTGTGATGAGTTATATGGGCAACCTGTTCTCCAGCCTGGTCAGGGCTCCTTGGCGCCCGACACCGACGCTCACTTAGCATGTACGCGACGCGACGCGCCCACCTGCTGCACAACGGGGAGAGCGACTACACACATAGTCTACACGGGCTTGGGAGGGTCAAACAAACACAAGAGCTACTCGTACCCCATGTGAAACAAAAAGCAATCGTTGACATTTTGTCACGTCATTAGCAGCTAAATCAACGTGCACCTGTTGGCACAGCTGGACATCAGCGGCACGTGGAGAAGGTTTGGAGAAATTACCGAGGTGAATTTGTGTGCATGACAAGCGAACTCACATTCATACATCACACCGTCTGAGCCTGCGGTGCTTTCTCTCTGACAAATGTCTCGGCACGAATGCTTCCCCTGAAAGAAAAGACTCATTTAAAGTTATACTGAAGACTTTGTGGTACTCGCTACAACTATTTATCTGTCTTTCATCTTCTTTGCCAACTTTGAACAAATCACCATCTCACTGTGAGCCTGCAGACAGATATAGCACAGATTGGGTAGCAGAGGCTAGATAGTATCGGCCTCATATAAACAAAAACAAAAAACAGGCACCAGGCAACGAACAACATGCATTTCTTTGAAGCGGAGAGACTTACATTGTGCAAAGATTTAAGATTATCTAATCTGATGTATAGTCTCATTTACTTCTTTTTGCACCAGACACCAGAAATTGTGACTTTTTCCTCCAGAAACACAACATTCAAAATTGCAAAATGATTTATAGCTAGCCTGAATTATCAACAAATGTTGAGATCATTTCGTCTTATTTCTCAAACTGAATCGGCTTTACGAAAAAGGCTGCATCAGGATGGAGCACAAAGCAGTGATGTGTGAGAGGCTGGGGAGTGATGGGCAGATTGTGGGATGACGGAGGAGATGGAGCAGGGGAAGAGAGGTGGAGGCGTCGGGTCTGACACGCAGTCTGACAATCAGCAGCCTTGCTGTCTCCATTCCCTTTATTTCTATCTGTCTGTCTGCCATGTTTTGCTCCGTCTACACAATGTCTGCCTCCACTGTCTCGTGTTTACACACATTTTATTGAGTCTGACATACATAAAAACGGATTTGTTCATTTTAGCCTAGTTTTTAATGTCTCACAGACTAAGGGGGGGTCATTTGAGGGAGGCAGAGTGATACTGAAGGGCTATTTAAATATTGAATATTCCCCCATTAAGTCAGTGAAGTGATGAATGCAATGACTTATAGTAGATACAAACAGCATCCATCTGGATGACGACCACATGCCACATGTACGACTTTTATTAATTCACATTATTATCATCATTATTATTGTCATTATAAATGTTATTATCGTTTAGTCATTGTGTCCACTTCCTAATTAAGCTACGTGGGTGGGAGCGGTTTGTGACGTCATGGTGGGATTTGGTTGGTTTAATAAGATTTATTGTTAGAGTAAAATTAATTAGAAGATAAAAGATAAGATAAAATAGGAACAAATCTCAAATAGGTCAAGTAGGCCTTTAAAGCTCCTGTTGTTCAAAGGGAAAATGATCTGAAACGCTAAAAACACTTTAAAAGTCCATCCAACACTCCAAATGTCCATTCAAACGTACATTTGAGGGCAATATAACCTCAATTCACACTGCTTGTCCCCTTGCTTGTGCATGAACCCCTCTGGAAGTCAAGCAGGACTTGTTAACGTCACTCCTATTTTAGTCACTCATCCATCCACAAACTATAATACTCCCTCATTTTCTGAGAGGAAAGTAGCCCCATTTGTCAGCACCGTCATTGCTGTGTTTTCTCATTTGTCTGTCAGTGATTCGGCTCAGCGAGTTAACGGCAACCTAATTCCCGGCGTTCATTCATCCGCCGTTCTGATGTGGGAGCCTGGCTATAGGGCAGTGATTTAGTGCTTGGGAACTCGACTACTCCGAATGGAAACTCACAGAGGGAAGGAAGGGCTTTCCCTCTTTATGTAGTGATTGATAAATGATAGTCAGGGGGCCTCCAAGCCTTCACTTTCCGGCTGTAATAACTGCTTACGTAGCGGGGAGAGACACGCGACTAAATCCTTCCACTGCCTCGTCTCTCTACCTGCTGTCTCTCTGCCTTTTTCTGTCTCTTTCCTTTTGCCTGAAACAGTGAGGCCACTGTCTGCGAATATGCTGCTAATCTGCAATGACTGAAGCTTTTCTGTTTGGTATTGGGCCTGTTTCTGACCGACACATTAGTTTGATGGATTGTTCGAAAATAGTGGTGACCGCACATTGCAATTTCAGGCCAATTTAGGCCAGCTTAAATTTACATCAGTTTCAATTGGACATAGACTCAATTGCTTTTTACTGCCCTTAAGGCAAGAGTTCACTTCGTGAGGACATTTGTAATTTTTGGATTGCATATCCCCAACTGGGAACTTGTTTGACAGGACAAGAAATATTACAGGTTTTTCATGGTTTTTTGTGCTCATATAGAAATAATTATTTAGTTTTTCTTACATTAAATGAATTGCAATTGAATAAGCACGTTTGTCACCATACTGTCTCCCTAAACCTGTCTCTTAGAAAATTATGCTGCTAAACATGTAGTTAACATTGTAAATGGAAAGAAAACAAAGACACTTACTTAGTTATCTTTAGGCAACAAAACAACTTGCTTAGGTTTAATCAAACGTTATGGTTTGGCTTAAAATAAGTATATTCAGTCAATCAAAATCAGTCAATGTTGACAGAGTTTAACCACACATAAACATCTCCTGGGTGAAAGTCGTGTGTTTGTTAGACCCACCAAACCCCCTGGACCCCCTCCCAATGTTGACGTCCACAGACTATGATTATAAATGTATTTGTGATACATAAAAAGAACTGAGTTGACAATTTTGTTGTATAGGAACATGAGTTTTAGGAGAGCAGGCTGCATACTTGTAATCTTAACAATGATTTCCAAACTTAAAGCGCCTGAAACTTTGGTTTGAAATTCTAAATATTTATCTGTAATATTTCATATTTGAGACAACAAGCAGCAATCAAAATAAAAGATAAAATAACCAAGCTGGAAGAAAGCGAATTGTCTCCCTTCCATTTTCAGTCAATCACTGATGCATATAAAAACCATTGTTACTGCCATTGATGAACACATTTTATTCACATATTTTAAGAGTTCAATAAGCGGATATAATTGTTTGTCATGACCTTTCTACACAAGGGATACTCTGCATTGGACATAAATCTCGGACAACAAAATCATCCAATATGAACATAATCCCTCCGGAAACTGGGCTGCGACTAACATTTCTCATAACTGCTCAAATTTTCCAGTTATTTTATGTCATTGCTAAGTTGCTTGTTGAGAGATGTTCAAAGCTTCCTCTAAGCTCTGAAGATTTTTGAGCAGGTAAAGAATTATCCCAAACGTTTGTACGTTCTGGTTTATGAAGTTGTGACTTGAACTTCTACTGTTTCCATCCTTTATTAAAAACAGTTGACGTCTCCTGGATCAAGTCACTGAACAGCTTTAAGTAGTTGTTCAGTGCCATGAACATGTTTGGCCAATGGTCAAATTTCATGGAGCAGCTCATGTTCACCACGTGATGATCAGTCTAATATAATCATGTTTGATTCAATATGATGTCCTTAAGTTGTTGCTAATTATCTCTGAGTTCTTGTCACCTCCTCTGCCGCCCATTTCTAACATTCTTTGTCCTCCGCTGATTTTGATCTCGAGCCATAACTGAACGATGGGACCCGACTTATCCACCCGTTTTTAATTCCCCTCCGTGTTTCGCGAAGAAAGACAACACCCTACGATGTAGATATGTCCCAGTGGCTGCCGAAGTGTGTCTGCTTTAATCTGCACTTGTCGTCCTTGCTGTCAACAAGCACAGTTGGCATCATCTTCCGTGATCCAGCTCATAGCAAGGCTATAAGGAAAGACTGCCACAAGCTGTGTTCAAAGGAGAATACCTCCATCTTGGATATCAAACATTTGGCAGTGGAGCCGGTGCGAGAAACCCAATCAGCAGCACATGATAAAAGCTGACCTCACTAGTAACATCGCTAATCTCCCGAAAAACATGCTGGTTATCTTGAGCCCCTTGACACGCCAAATTAACAGATGTATTATTTTAAGATCTTAAAGTCAAACTGATATGTTGTCCTTGCTGATAACTGATATTTTGTCTCTGAGTGGTGGTTTCCCATAGCAACGACTGGCGGACATCCAAAAGCTGCTGTTGCTAGGGGATGCACTGTGAACTTCTGTGGTGTGCTACAGACTGAAGACGTTTTCCCTCCTCTTTCAACAAACACACACGGCATCGGTTTCCATGTGTTATCGTTTTAACGCATCTAAAGGAGGACTGTATTCCCATGGGAGTTCAAAAGTAGAAGCTAGTAATAGGCTAACTTGCTAGTTAGCCTACTTTGATAATGTTGCACTCGTTACCACTAAACGTACCTTTTTGTTGGTTTGCTTTATCCCTGTTCAGGGCCAATATCAAGCTAAATAATGTCCCATATTATAGAGAGCAAGGGTATTAGCTGATCCTTCATTGGTCCAGTTGCATTGGTGGAATGTAACCAGGTACATTTACTCAAGAAATTATTCCTTCATAACAATTATTATAATTATTAACTGAGAGAAACATTGCATACAATGGTCCACCTTACACCTTTTCTTCCTCTCTGTTAACATGCAGCGATCACCGCAGCAGCTCTCTGCAATTGTCTCAGTCCAAAAGTCAGAATTTTCAAAATTCACAACACGTTTTTATCCCACAAAATATTCTGCTTCCATCCATATTGATTGGCATTTAGCCACTGAAAACGTTCACTGTCAAAACATATTTCTCACTGCAGTCAAAAGAACATTTTACCTTTTGAAAATGTGATGACAGACATTGAAAGCTTCAATCAAATACCAAATGACAATCAGTAGCCCTTATGGCACCTTGTTTCTCATTTAAAGAGTCACGGCTGCGTCTGAACACCAGATTCATTTTTAGCACACAGACAGAACAAACTGTGAGGAGTTATTGGCTGAATTTGACAAAAGTGTATTGGACTGAAATCACTGAGTGTTCCTTTAACCTTTAACAGTGGAGGTGAAACAAAACTTCAAGTTGTCTTGTCAACATATATATTATAGAATATTGGGCTTTTTAATACCTTTTTATTCATTAATGCATTTATCTAGCATATTTCCTAACCTACATTTTTGGACTGTTGATAATTTAATCTGCTGGACAACTACGTGTGATACCCGCCAACATAAACCATGACTGTACTTAACGTAAATTTTTACTTTTACCATTTTCTTCATGTCACTTAATACTACACCCCTAAATTAATTTATTAGTTACAAATTAAGATTTGAAACAACACAGTTGAAAATGAAAAAGTACACCTCAAACAATCGATTAATCAATTAGTCGTTTGACATAAAATGAATTAGTAACTTATTTTGAGAATCATTTTTCATTTTGTGGTCCTAGCTTCATAAATGTGAAGATTAATGATCTTGGGTTTTTTTCAATTTTTTCCCAATTTTTACTAAAGTGTCACAAATTCCACCAACTTTGGAAGTTCAGGTCCTGACACTTTTTCAGGTCATGTAATCAAGTAATTCCCCTCACCTGGTCCCCCACCTGAGCAGCATTCTCTCATTAGTCCCTCAGCAGTCAACTTGCACTTGGTCGCCACATTCTCTTGTTCTTTCTGATCTTGCTTGCTTGCTTGTTTTTGGGGGGGGGTTGGCTGCTCCTTTTCAGCTGTTTTTAGCCCAAATTAACTATTTCCCAGTTTTGACCTTTCCTAAACTTTTGATAAATGAACTGAGCTTTTCCTTGCAACCTTGACCTTCTCATTGTTGATTGTATCATTGTATCATGTGTCATGGCGTGTAACAGAACCACCACACAGCTTTGTTAACGCAAGGTGGCAGAGTTCAGCTTAAAGTGTCAAAACGTCAGCTACCTAAAGCATAGTTTACCTGTCAAATCAATATTCACTTATTTTGATTTGCATATGCATTTCAACAATTTATAATGTAACAAATGTAACCAGGGTGCGAACTACGGGGGAGCCAGGGGGGTCTCAGCCCCCCTTAATGAGACATGAGCTCCCCTGAAAACATGATTAGTGAAATTTTGGGGGGGGTCTCTAAAATATTGGCAAAATGCTGTTTTTTCCCATGCATTTCCTTTTTGTTTTGTTTTTTTGTCATAATCATGGATCATGTGTAAAATTGGGCTATTTTTAATGTATGATTTGCGCATGAGGGTGATTGATCACTATTTCACTTTAATAAAGATACCGGCCTGCATGCAATTCTTGTCCTCACCATTGAAGCCTGGGGGCGCTATGTCTTAAACGTCTTAATGCGGACTTGATTCCTTGTAACCAGACTGGCATGTTTTGATTTTGATGCGTGTGGAGGTTGGATGTGATATGTGCTTATGTGCTGGCATACAGGCTTGTAATAATGGATGTGTTTTGAGTAAGTCCTCGCTCTGAGGCACGCGCAAGCCCCCCCCCGCCAACATAAGTGAGCCCCCCCGAAAGCCGCGGTATAGTTCGCACACTGAATGTAACCATTTTAAGCCAGGTCATGATGTACGTTTTTCTTAAAACTTAATGGACAATGCAGTTAAATTGTATGGGAACTTAATTGTAGGTTGGAGATTCTGGTGCTCTAGTGTGACATCCAAGAATCCTGAATGTCCTATCCTTTAAGGAAAGAATATTCCTCCATTATTGTCAAGTTATGGTTATGGCAAATTACCATTCTGCTTAAAACTCACAGAAACAACTCACATTGTTTCTTTATGGAGCTACAAAGTAATGTAGGAGTCATATTAATACAAATTGTATTTACTCTGATTCACAACAAACATTTATCCACTCAAATTGCCCTACCTTTTTTTTACTTCCACAGTCTTGAGTGTTTTGTGCTCCAGGGATTCCCTGTCTCTTAAATACAGTGAGCAGCTCCTCATTTTGAGCAACAGGTCTTGTGCATGTGAGCTTTAGCAACCTTTGGTATCGCTGGTCTGCGCTGGCCTCCCCGGGGCTGCTTCCACCGCTGCCCTAATGTTTCGTCATCTGAAACTGTGATGTTATGTGAATTAGCCTGTGGCACATTTGCCTTGTGGTAGCAATTCATCACCTGTTTGGCATGAGGTGACTGAGCAAGCGGTTACTGGTATGACGTGTGGAGCGAGCATCTGGTGTCGGGGGTTAATTGAGTGCGATTAAGGTGATTAATAGCTTTGTTTGAAGTGAAAACACAAGACAGACCAGCTTATGTTACAGAGCAAATATTTTGGGGGAAAAATCCATCAGTGGCGTAAGTGCAGAGTGGCTGGAGAAGGTAGCAGTCAGGTGTGTGAGAATGTGTAGCACCGTCAATGGTAAGGCTCTCATCTTAATGGCAACATGAGCAAAGTTGTAGTGTGTGTGTGTGTGTGTGTGTGTGTGTGTGTGTGTGTGTGTGTGTGTGTGTGTGTGTGTGTGTTCATGTAGAAGGAAATAGAGACATAGACTTCTGTGTGATCATTGAGGGGGAAAGAGTAATATTGACATGGAGCTGGCTGTTAAAAAGGCCTTCTGTTTCCATGCTGTTCCATTCCTATTATTGTCTTACAGAGAAGCTTTCTGTAGTGTGTGTGTGTGTGTGTGTGTGTGTGTGTGTGTGTGTGTGTGTGTGTGTGTGTGTGTTGTTGTGTGTCAAAGAGACTGAAAAACAACACAGCCAGTGATGCTCACATATCTGTGCTCAGTACAAACATGCACAAACACACTTCACTTGAACTGTGGTTGTGGAAATCCACGATGTCGCCTCCACAGATGCTGCTCTCCCTGGCTCGCTCCCAGACCCACCGCCGTAAAAAATCTTGTTACCCTGAAACGGGAAGCAATTTCGCTGGAGTGAATCGAGGAATGGCTGTCTCTTCCTCAGGCATCACAGGGTCGGACAGGCAGGGAGGGATTTTAAGCAGATAGTGAAAAAATATATCACTTTTAAGTTTTTGGTTTATATTTCATATTATATTCTGTGCTAAACGCTTTTTATTATGAAACACTTTACAATATAATTTAAGTCTATAAAAAGTAGTAACCCCCTCTTGGAAGTTCTTGTTTCATTGTTTCACCACATTACATTTGAGAGGATTTCATGCAATTTTCTTTTTTTTACACTTATCAACAGAAACTAACTTTAAGAGAGAAACAAATGTTTTAAAATTATGTCATTCCTTTGAACGGAGCAAATTTAAATAATCAGGTGGCATCAGTTGGTTTTCATCACCATCATGTGGCGTCAAGGAGGGTCAATTGATTGGAGTGAACACATCTACAGTATGTCTGTAGTCTAAAGAGACATTTATCTGGAAGGTCGAACCAAAAGTATAAAAGAAACTGTGAATAAATGGTCAGTTTAGGGTGCATGTAGTCCAAATTCTGCCTCTGCCTTTTTGTTGTGCCCTCAAGAACAAATAATGTTAACCAGACAATCGAAAATAAGCACGTATTTATACGTAAAATAGGACTGTTCTGTCTCAAAATATCATACATGGCTAATTTATATCCAGTGGAAACATTTTAATTTGGACTTACTAATATGCACTCTCTGTCAAGTCTTTCTCACACATAGAGTGATGAAGGATTTAGTATTTATTTATTGTTCATTATTTATTTTTTGGTTTATTTGCGACTGTAGTGTGGAACATCCTCTTGCTCTCAATTAAATTTCCAATTACACAGCAGCTATAAGACTTACGAGAGCACACTATCCACTTTGCATCCAGCACTTCACCTGTTTACTTCATTGAACTTCTCCTTAATACTGAACCCTATTAGGAAGCGCCATGAAACCGAGATTCATGATTCCCACCATCATGCAGGTTGAAAGTCGGCAGCCTGCCAGAGCAGAGAGAGATTCAGATAGCCTTAAAATGTAGTTGAGTGCAGTCAAGAGTATAAGAAACCACCTCTGCTCCACTCCTCTGTGAGCCGGGTCGCCATATGTTATATGTGGGTCACAGTATGCCCACCTTTAGCATTTAACCAATTAATATCCCCAGGCTTCAGGAGTAATAATGTTGTGTCAATTAAATACATTTAGTAATGTGTGGGTTGTGGTTAAAGACAGAGTAGGTAATTTGGAAAAAAACGACTTTGAACGCATCGCAGAAACAAAAAAAGTCCGAGCATTTCAAGTAATATAACAGAACGTGTTTCTGAATAGAATCACCTACTCAACCTTTAAGTTGAAAATCCCAATTTAGCCCTAAAAGTGTCAGAAAACCAATCTTCAGGTTTTATTCTAGCATCTACTCAACTTTCTGCACATATGTTACATTCAAGCAGAAGATATTTTCATGAATTTTTTCCCCCGGGGAGATCTTCCAGAGAATTTGTAAAAACAAGCTAAATTTGGCTCACAGGCAGCAAGCGAGACAGGGTTGGGATCTGTCAAGGTCGTCTGTCAAAAGCAGGACACATGTCCGGGGTTCGTGGGAAGTGTTTCATTACAAAACAGAGAACTCTTCATAAGCAGTGAGGGTGTTGAGCTGGAAGACACAGTGACAGGCTCTGCCTCATCTCCTCATCTATTCCACCGCCAGTCACAACAGCGAGCTGAAATAGACGCGTTGTTCCCCGTAAATGGCTTTAACACGTGCTCCGCTGGAACCCGAGATGTATAATGACATCTTTTTACTGACACTATTTATATTGTTAAAGCTATTAGACCAAATTGTGTGTCGCCCCTTCTGCCTCTCTGTGTTTTTAATCTCTTAGTTTTGGCACCGGCGGGGTCGAGGGGGTTTGTCTGTGAGCATAATCTCTCCTGACTAAAAGGTGAAGTAAAATGCTTTAAAGCATGTTGCTGATCTTGGCAGGTTGGATCACAGTTATGGGTTATAGTGAGCTACGGGGTTCCTGCTATCACGCCATCTCGACCTGCCCACACTTTTCCCTTGAACGATCCGACTCCCTCCCCAGCACCGTGCCTGTGCCAGCTGTTATTCTTAAAGGGCTGTGAACCAGACATCAAAACATGGTTTTATATGTCATTAAACTCCACTATCCTCTCCTTTTTTAGGCCTCAGAGATAATCAATCACTCGTAAGAGGGTGCCAATATGTTAGCGTTCGGAGGGGGGGGAGGTTTACAGATCAGGACATGAATAACATCGGGGCGGATCGGATTGCTAGAATGTGGTCGAGGGAATTGTTTGAGTTTGGGTTTGCAGAATTTTCTATAGAATGAAGTCCGAACCAAGCTGGGTAAATACTGCTTTAATGGCCGGGCAGGCTGGGCTGTTTTTGCATTGATGTTATTGCTGCCACCCTTGGTCTGTAAAGTTCCTGAACTTGCCTGGCATGTGCTGGTCTGCGCTTCTAAAGGTGAGAGCTTTAAGTCGGGAGTACAAAGGTTATGCTAAAGCTGTGTGGTGCTGATCACAGCTAGAATCTCCAAAGAAAGTGCTGACATTTAGAACCTGCATTACCATGTATTTATATGTTAAATCATCATATCTGATCGAAGACGTTGCCGCTCTAGCTCGCTCTTCCATTTGCTCTGTTTGCTGCAAAAGTGCCTCGTTCTCTCCCATGAGCATATTGAATGATGGTCACTGATATGACGTATTGAGAAAGCATGTTGATGAGAATATAACTGTAAAAAAAACAAGCTTTTAACAGATGGCAAGATCAACACCAGCCCACACGAACACAAGATTCTGATGTACTGCGGTGTCATGGCACAATAATCGCTTTGATCTGATATCAGAAATCCCATTTTTTCAAAGTAATACAGAAAATGTGTAATTGTATTACTGATGTTCTGGTTACGCAGGATGTCAAGGTTGCTGTGAAGTGTTGTATCCCATCGTGTTCAGTGCTGTGTTTTCTGGAAGGAGGGGAAAAAAAAGATCTACCAAGAGAGAAAGTACAGTCTTGTGGTCTGCTTTGGTTTCTAATATTGCAGAGGTAGTTCCTCAGCGGCCAAGCGGCTCCATGTGACGGTAACTGGATCGTTACACAGCTGCAGCCGCGGGCACCGTCAGTCGTCCCCAAGGCTGCTGGAATAGCGACAGGGCAGCTCGGTGCACGCACACGAGCGCACAAATACTGTACGTGCACACGCCGGTGTATGGAAAAACCCAAACGGTACAGGATGGGGATAAGTGGGGAGGTGTGGGAGAGAACTCTACCCGGCCTGTTACAAAGATGTTTTTAAAGCTGCGAAATTTCTATCCCAACCGTGGCAGGCTGGGTTACACACAGGGCCGTCTTTTAAAAGCCAGAGCTGCTGTGTTTGTTCTTCTGTTAAACGAAGGGTGGC
Source organism: Eutrigla gurnardus (assembly GCF_963514095.1). Lineage (NCBI taxonomy): Eukaryota > Metazoa > Chordata > Actinopteri > Perciformes > Triglidae > Eutrigla > Eutrigla gurnardus. The sequence continues at coordinate 14,735,928 of NC_139920.1, forward strand.
GGTGGTCGGGCTGGAACCCGACTGCAGTCAATTAGGAATGTCTCTGTCAGATCGCAGAGCAGACACTTGCTCTCTATTACAGCCCTGCTGTTTCCCTGAGCTCTGCTGATAGGTTAAGGCCTTTAAAAGATGATGGGTCTAACTTTAGACCGATTGTGTAGAGTAAAGCTAATGTTTGTTTGGTACATGGAAAACACAGTTTTGAGAAGTGGCCGTAAACCAATGTGAGTAAGGTTACCATGGAAAACAGTCGGTTAGGATTAGCAAAGAAAAAATCATGGTTTGGGAGAAATAGCCTATACATAGTTTAAAATAATGTTGAAATTTAGTTTCACACAGGACACTAACACCAGTCTCCTAGGTGAGAATCACATGTCAGACTTCCTCTCGACACATATTTTAATCTTGATCTATTTCCGATAAACCTGGGAATTTGCATTTCCACCAAGTTAAAGGTTCATAATTGATCTGCATTGTGTCAGTGAACACATTATATGCCACCAACACTGACGTGCTGTTAAGAGGTTGTTCATCAGTTTTGTAGTCCATGTAGAAGGAGATTGGTGTGGATAGATGAGTCAATAAATCATCAGATTTAAATACTGCTGCATGAGTTAATTCTCACATTATATCAGGACTTCCTCATGTGTCTGTCATTACTGCTCTGTAAAAGATATGACACAACATGTACATGTACAATATCTGAGATGAAAAATACTGCGATTGTGCTATAACTCTCTTTCTTTGAGCCTCGCTCGTTAGTCAAATCCATACAAAACTGAAATGATTGCATGAAGACTGAAAGCTCAGCTCAAATAATCGACTGCTGGCTGCAGCTTCGTATTTACTCTGCAAAAATGAATGGTGTTAATCTTCTCATCTGATTCTTGGCAACCAACAAATACACACATTGCCCAAAATGTCAAACTACTCACTTAAGTATCATAACCATTCATAGGCTTAAACAAACACAGTCACTCTGTCGGCAATGCAATGATCATCCGGTGAAGATCCTCTTTTGAATGTGTGCTTTTGTTTCGTCTGTTTTATTTTGCGAAATCATTATCCTTGACTGAACCTGAGCTGCACAGCACAAAACCTCTCTGTGCAGACCGATTTAACCAGGTTGTCTGGGGATATGTTCATTTCTTGTTAGGTTGTCCGTCCGTACGAGTCATTCCAGGTGATATCTTAAACACCGCTGGTCTGACACTTACAGGAATCATATATCTTCACACTCTATTCCAGACTTTAAAGACACACGCAACGTTGATCCCTGAAGGTCAAACTTCTCTCAGATATGAATGGAAATTCAGTCCAAACTTGATGAATAATTCTTTGGACCGTTTCTATTTTAAATTGAATTACGTAATTGGCTGGAGGGGGTCAGTTTGATTAAAAGGTTGGCATTTCAAACCAAAACAAGCTTCAAAACACCAGGTTCCTTCCTTCTTCTTCTTTTTTTTATTAAAGATGAAGAGTGAAGTGAAGTGACGCACATTTTTAACTGGTTCTATTTGTGCCTGAGAGAAAATGCATACTTTTATATACTGCAGGTCAGTCTGTATATATGGAGGACTGCCCTAAATCCTGCAATTTTAATACATAAATACTATTAATAGTATACTAGTAATATTTTGAAAATTGCAAAACACACCAGACTCCATTGATAAAAACAGTATTTTTTAAAGCACACTCTTAAAGTCAACAGAAGTCAACAGGTTTTCAGGGGCAAAACATTTTAGAAAGGCATAGCTGATAACAAGAATCAGTATTACACTCCAGGCACAACGTTTAACCACGAGCGAAGGGTCAGTGAGAGATCTCCGCTTTGAAAATGCCTCTCCGGACTGCTATTTCAAGTGGAGGCACAGTGGGACATCTGATAGAATTATAGAACGCCACGTGTATGGGTTTGATTGCTAATGCCTCAATAGTCAGACACGCCCCTCATTTAAATAAATGTGAAAAATATATAAATAAATAAAAAGAGAAAAATAAAAAGGGACATAAATAGGGAAGTATATTTTTTTACAGAAGATAATAAACTGTAAAAATGTCATACAAAAATAAGTAATTAATCAAATAAATATAAACATTGTATTTATTTATTTTATATTTCTGTGTGTATGTATTTATTTATAGTAACTTGATAATTGAGGCTTTTAGTTATAAATGTCTTTATTAATTTATTTACTGAGTTTAGTCCTCCATATTTGTATGGCATCAAAATGATGAGTGCCAGCTGAAGCGATGCCGCAGTGGAGATGCTTCCATTACTGGCCTGTATCCACAAATCAAAGCAAAAGAGCTGTACCCATGTCTCAAACATACACAGCTGTAGCGTAACATTACACCAGTGGCCACCAAACCCCAGAGACCATACGGGGCTGTTGCAGGGCAGGGTGGGACAGGCCAGAATCCAAAGTGCGTGGCAAGTTGGCAGCCAGATCAAATGCTCTGCCCTGAACCCTCATACTCAACGTTGCAGAGACTTTCTTGACAAAATTGAAAAATTACTGCCTGGAGTGTAATGATAACAACCGTCAGCACACTAAAGATAGCAGCCTTACAAATAAATACAAAATACAAGTATTTGTTCAAGTCCTTGGGGAAAGTGAATTTAACGATGCCTTGAATAAGTGAACAGCAAGTTAATTACAACACTGACAATTTATATTGTGTGCATGAGCAAGGGAAATATAAATAATTTATATCAGTATATTTCTGTGAGTACGTTTAAATCCTACATTTCCTCCAGCACTGTACCAGTAGAATATCTTTATGCGTGTTTCTCCTCGCGGCAAACCAAGAAAGTTCATTTGAGATTATTACATTTGTATATAATGTATGTAACAATTATAATTAATTTTTAAAAAGTGATTCAAGAGGGAAAATAAAGCTAACAATTAATAGGAAAACTAGCTTAACTTGGTCACTAATGAGAAAATCAGTTCTCAAGTTTAGTAAAAAGAGGGATTTGCACCATCGACTGCTGTGTCATAACTGTCTGAAAATAACTTTTCTACTTTTAGTCCAGTTTGTACTTCAACAGAGGAGGTTAAATTAATGTGAATAGTGCAACACATCTAAGCTGAGCTAGCTTCTTCCGCTTTAGACTCTGGCTCTCCATCTCCTTAAAGGTCAACACTGTCAAGACTACTTGCTGTGAATGGTGAACAAATTCCATAGCGACCAACAGTATAAGTATATCATATATATATATATATATATATATATATATATATATATATGATCTAAACTTAATCATAGTACAACAACAGTTATATTTAAAAAACGAATATGCTTACAACACTTCTTTAGTTCAGCCATATAATCAACCATATGATCATTAAATAACAATCTGACCAGGCATGTAATTGTTATCTATTCAAATTAATTGTGTCAGAGGCAGGATCCTCATCAACCTGTAGGGTTCTCCACACTGTCAAAACATCCCATAAAAACACGATTAAAATCAGATGGCAGCTCTCTCAGCAGCGCCGAAGGAAGCGACCTTGCCATACCAAGACATATGCTTTAAGTCCGCCATCATTCGGTAATGAGGAGCGCTGGCATGGCGATCGAAGGCTTTCCACTGAACCCTGATGCTAAATGTTGCTGATGATCTGTCCAAGGGAAGAGTTGAGGCCGATACAAAGATCATACTTAACAACCAGAAAGGTCTGGTTGCCTTAGGGTCTTCCAGGGAGGCCAGAAAAGCGTTCTTGAACGAGTATTCATATGCACGTCTGTCTTTGCACACAGCTTGTGTAAACACTGCCGGGTGGCAAAGGACATGAAGGCAATGAGAAAACAGAGATCATTTTGATAGTAGTGTGATGGCTGCAGTGCTTGGTCTTTTAAAATTACAGGGTGGAGGGGAACAAAAATAGTATTCAAGGAGCGGGAGCACGTATAACTTGTGGGCTGACTTGTTGTTGTGTCTCCCTGCCGCCCGCTAGCTATCTTCAGCTACTTTTCTTTTCTTTTCTCCCATCTTTCCAGTCACTGCTGCGGCTCATAGCCTGTATGATGAAAATACGAAGATCAGAGCTACAGGGGGAACGCCGAGGCAAAGCTTTTCTCTCCTGAACACAGTGAGTGAAGTCAGTCCTACTGAAATGGAAATGAGGCGTGAGAGAATGAAGAGGAGGATCGCCAAAGGTGGGCGACAAAAAAGGCAGAGGGTTGGGGGAGGAGAAGCGTTTTGGGCTGTTACAAAATCCCAAAACATGTTTCAACCTGTTGAAACTGCTTTGTCAGCAAACTGGCCTGAATTCCGTAACCCCCCCCCACACACACACACACACACACACACACGTCCTCTAGCTCCCTCCATTTTCTCATCTTGACCCACCAAGGAAAATGTTGGCGATTACGGATCGATTCAAAAACCTTCTCCTCGGAGCGCAGAACAATAAAGCTAATCCGTCTCTCCCTCGCACAGTCCTAACAAGAACCGTGGAACGTGAACGGCATTTGAGTGCGTATCTATTAAGCCGGCGCGCACCTCATCTAAGAACACTCCACAATGAAACATGGGGGAACAGGATAAATGAGCTGCTCCCCTATCCCTTTGCCAGGGGCGAAATTGATTTAGATCGTCTGTGTTATTCTTCACAGAATTCATTATCACCCCTCTGTGACTGATGCTCATCTTTTTATCATCATAGGCAAAATGGCACTTTCTTCAAGGGAGAGGTTTTTAATATTGTAAATTCACTGCAGACGGTGTACAATCAAAACAATGGCACATATTCAGTGCTCACAACCTCAGCTTCATGTTGTGCCAGTCTCCTCTCTGTCTCTGTGAAAGGATGGGGGGGCATTCAGATATGCTGGTTGATACTAGCCAACAAAGACGGAGCAGCGCTATCGCCTCTGTGTTGACGCCACAAGGTCCAGAGTTGTCAAAAGTATCTGACCTCCATCTTTGTGAGATTACAGCGCAAAACAAACAAAACCACAGGAGATAGATTGAATGCGTGTTCAAACAAATCCGGCTTGGCACACAATAAAGAACAATGTCGCCAAGGCAACGATGACACCCACCGATTTCTCCCCTTTGGTGAACGTTTCCCCTCTTCCCTCATTCTGTTGGTGTGATGAAATGATGCTTCATGAAACATTTAACTGTCTCATACGATGAGTGGATTTAAAGTTGTTCGATGTCACAAAGCTTAACAATAAATAATGAATGCGTATTTCTCACTTGGTAAAAAGGAGAGAACAAATGCAGAAGTATCAGAGTTCTTATTGTAAATTTGTTCTTGCAGGAAAAAAAAACATAATGAGTGATGTGAGAGGGTCAAAGCAGAATGGTATATTCAGTATAGCAGTATATGTTTTACAACAAAGTATTATACAAATAATATATAATAACAATAATCAATGAAGGCATAACAAAAATATAGTCATCAAGCACATACATGCTTCATTATATTTTTTGATCATAGTTCTACAAATATAGCTAAATACATATTTTATGAAAAATAAGAAATACATATACTGTAGTTCATGTTGTCATGTTGATAAATACATACTATATAGCAACCAGCGTATGTCAAGAAAAGTGTCTCAAAACCTGTAATACAACTAGAAATGTCTATATTTATTCACTCAACAGCAAGTGTTATTCCTAGTCCTCACACATAAACAAAGTGCACACTGCTTTCCATTTGGCTGTCAGGCCCTCAGCAGAGCCTCCACGGAGAAAGGTAATGGCCTCACAGCGGGAGTCCTGACTGAGCTGCCATGAGGCCACTTGACAGAGTCGGCGTGAGGACCTGCCTGCTCGGCAGAATTGTCAGCGCACCAGCTCTTAGCTGTCAAACGTCTGGGATCAAAAGTCCTGCTGGGTGCACTCATGTCTGGCCCGCCCAGGACACCCTGATCTGATCCAAACAAGTGTGTGACAGTTGAGGACCCATTAGAGTCTATCATTTCTGTTGGTTTCAAGGTGACCAGGTCTAGACCTGACAAGATGCTGCCATGATGTTTGAGTCTTTGTCGCGATGGCAGAGGCGTCAGCTCTGGTCCGTCTCTCTTCTCGCAGCCTTTGCAGTTATTCTGCGCCTCCTCGTACTCCCTGGTTCGCTCTGAGCTTTGGCATAAGAAGTCAGTGTAGTCGCCTTCTGTGGACGACCTGCTCTTCAGGTGGAAGAACTGATAGAACTGTAAGTCACATTCATACGGAGGCTTGTATTTATACAAAGGCACATAACCGGATGTCCCTGGGGCGGCGGGGCCTTTATTGAGAAGACAGCAGTGAAGGCTGGGGGAGATAGGCAGGGGTGGAGGGTGGAGCATGGGGACGAGGGGGGCGGAGGAGGAGGAGAAGGGAAGGTCACTCTGCAGCTCTCTCTGTCTCAGCTCCCGCTCCAGCATCACATTCTCCAGCTCCTTGTCCGCAAAGGCTCGCCTCTTCCTCATCCGGCTGCTGATGGGGGGACACGTGAAGCTTGGTTGCTCGCGCTGCGTCTGCTTTGACCAGCAGGAGGTGCCGTCCTCCAGCGGCGCCATCGGTTTGAGCCCTGAATAGAAAGCAAAACCACATTGCTAATGTTGTTATTTATTCATATATTTCTGAATAATGAATTTATTCCAACAAATGGATTGTCATGTTTATGTTTGATTACATTTATCTTTATTATTTGGATTATGTACTTAGCGGTGTCATTTTTGTTATACTGAGAGAACAGAGAGGCTATAAAGAAGACAGGTATTAATGCACTCAATGCATTACTGTAATGGCCTGTTGTCGTGAAATAGTGAAGCCATAGTGCTCAGGTTGGCTACATGAAGTGTGTAATGCAGGGTGAAGACATCCAAGCAGAAGTAGTGGCAGGGTTGAGCCCAAGTAGGGGTTTAAAAAGCAGTTGCAGTTAGAGCGTTATGCACGGCTGAATGTATGTGTGATGTTTGTTCAGTGTCATTGTGGGGACTATGATCTGTCTGAGGACTAAAAGCTGGTCCTCACAAAGTCAACCACCTATTCTGGGTTAAGACTTTGATTGAGGTTAGAATCAAGCTAAAGCGAAGGCTAAGATAATGGTTGCTGCTAGACATGGACGGTTTACAGTTAATATTAAGGTTAACCTCCAAGGGAATCAAATCCAACAAATATTGATCTTTACTGATGCAGTTTTTGTGCAAGTATGTAACTGCACTAATCAAAAGAGGTTACTGGCAATGTGAAAATGTTTTCTTGTACCAATCACATCAACTTGGACAAGTAAATGGGTTTAAGTTTGACAGGTCCACAAGCAGCCCTTCGTTCGCTTACAGATGGCAAACCTAGTTGATCAATTAGTGATTTTTGCATGAATTCTGACAAAGCAATGAAACGACTTCAAGGATTTCCCCTCATTCACAAAAGGAAGAAAAGGCAGTTTGTAACACAGTCGAGGAGAGAGGAAGCACGTTAATGACAGAGGCGAAGGTAATTAGACTTTACCCTGCAGGATGCTCTTAGCCAGTATGCTCGGTTCGGCTGCTCTCGTGTAACGCTGATACGCAGTCCTCCGCAACGGACCTGCACACCTGACCCCCCTCTTACCCTGGGGAAAACATAGGAGCAGGAATAAGACATTTGGATATTATCATATTATACTGAGGCCATGCCATACAGGGAATTAAAGGGAATTAATACATAAGAAGTGAGAGTTCTTTGTGGTGATTTAGGAATAATTTCACCCTGTTGACACTAGAATCATGTAAAGTCACTTTGTGGTAAGTTAAGGTTCTCTTTAGTTTCCTTGTGTTTATTGTTTTGCTGTTAGCCCACCTTAAATTTACAGGTTTTAAGTCAACTTTCTTGAGGGCTGCAGATTCCTTGTTGCTGGTGGTTCTTGTGAGCTGGGAAGAGGGGAGACTCGTTTTGCACCAGTTTCTCCTCAAACGTGCCCTTTTCTATTCTATACTTACTTTCTTAGTTAGGCTTTTATATTAATGCATTATGTTTAATAAAATATAATAACAATGTGTATTTTTATACAATACAATCTAAAATAGGCCTATGTATTGACAGTGTTCATAATTCATAATTTCACATGTTGCCCATTACAACACACTCTACACTGGAATGAACTGCAAAATAAACTAACTACTATATAGAGTGATATTTTTTTATATTTGGGAATGTTTTAAATAGTTTCTGTGATAGTGACTTTTAGTGACTCAATTTCCTTGCTGTGATGTTGTGTTTCTTGTTAAAAGATAACCTGATGTCAACAGGAAAAGCTAGATAAACTAACCCAACAGCTCACCCCAGTATTTAGATTATCACCTGAATAACTCGCACAACTACACACAAATGTTCCAAATTTGAAATGTTGTATGGAAAATATTATTCTGTTTTGTATAAATGCTGAAATAAAACAAACATCTGTGCTTCAGCCTGTTGTTACTAAGATCGTTTTCTTTCTTTCTTTTTTTTAAATATAGCTGTTTTGAACGTAGCACTGGGATGGTCAGACTTCTTTCACACACATTCTTTGAAAATATGGATTGTGGCAGAAGCAAATTCAGCCCTACAGCTTTATTTCTAAGCACTTATTTTAACTTGTAAATTATATAAAATGAATAGCCCACAGCCGAGGAGAATTATGCAGTGTTAAATGACAATTTAACATTAAAATACCCTGATTTATTCAAAATTGAACAAATGTGTTTTCAGACTTCACATTCTTCACATTTTAGGTTCAAGAAATGATTGAAATGGTGGGTTGGAGGGAGGCGAAAGATAAGAACATGAGTAGACATTTCATGCCCCGAGACCCTTAAAATTATGATTTTCTAGTATAACAGTTAAGTAAGCAGTGATACGCGCTGTTGTCTGTTTAGGACAAATAAACAAGATAGGTAAGCACAATAAATGATTCCCTGTGCAGGACTTTTTGAATGATATGGCGAGCCTCTAAGTTGTGATTTATGGTGGCATGGTATGAGTTGCATACGGGCAAAAAAATAAATCACTTTTGTGTCCCCCCCAAATCCCGACATCGATCTGCACCCCTGCCTTAATGACGATTTGCCTCCGGACAATCATATACTGGAGGTCATAATTACATCTATCCATTCACCACCAATGACCTGCCCTTGTCCTCCACTCACCTCCGCAGCTTGCTGCCTCCTCAGAGCGACCTGCGCCGCCATGACGCGCTGCCGCTCCACCACCAGCAGGCAGCAGGCGCAGCGACAGTCCCGCCAGCGGCAGAAGCGTTTGTGGCCTTTCAAACACGACACGACGCCGTGGTTCCGACAGCGGGCGCATTTGGGACTCCGGGTCATCTTGCGTGGCTTCTGCTGATGGCGCTCCGGAGACGGGGTCGCTTGATTCAGCCCTCCGTCCCCGCGGCGGCCGCGCTGCCCGGCGCATCCGTCAGGACGCGTCACGTCAACAACTTGTTCGGATTTGAGTTTTGCTGCGTTCTCCAGCTGCAGGCCTGCTTCTAGCTGAGAGGACATCTATGACGAATTACACCGGAATCCCACTTTTAATCCGTGGTGCGCTATGTTGCTGCGCAGACTTTTTACGCACAAGATGAAAAGGGATTTTAACTCAAGGTACAACTAATCAAACATGATTATAGTTACTTTTAAAGGTAGAATAAGTAGTCCAGTGAATTGTCTTTCACACAGACTATGACATGTTCTCTTAATTGAATAAATAAGCATCCATCAGACACAAATCAAGGTTAATTCCTATTAAGCACCAAGCCGTGAGGTGTGCTGAGCTGCTCCAGTCTGCTGCTACATGACAGACGGTGTTTTTCAGGGTGGAAACTTTGCAGCCTACCGCCAGACGTTTTTGAAATGTTAAGCCTCTCTCAGCTGCTCTCTGACGCTGTTTCCAAGAACAAGCGGATAGTAGACCGGGCCACAATGCCGAGCTCCTGGCGCGGGACCCGTGAGCAAAGATTTGGGGGAAGCCCGTCTGAAGCAAATAGCAACTCTCCCCTATAAACCCCGTGTAGCCTACCTGCCCTGCCCTGCCCACCTTCGAGGTGGTTCTCATCTTTCAAGAGATTTGGAGATTTGGGATCCTGCCAGACTAAAGAAACATAAATAAAAAATAACTCCCACAAGTAGCAGAATATATATTATGTAAAAATAATGTAATTTAATAAACAAAAATGTCAACAGTTTGCTAATTCTAGCAAGGAGTGCCTTATGTTATTTAGTAAAGACTTTATTTAATTTGTTTTAGTTAAAGGGAGGTCTGAATTTGCACATTCATATGTCATATGATTTAATGTCATGCTGATTATTGAAACAATGAATCAGAAGTTCCTCAGCAGCTACTCAGTACTTCACTTAATACTTTCTTACAAGTAACTATTTGGATGACTACTTTTCACTACTTGAGTCAACTTATTCTAAAGACAGCAGAGAAGCTAAAGAAGCCAGGTTGACTTATCGGACATGCGTCTCATAGGTGCATAGATATGTGTGAGCTGTGTGTTTTACCACACCGATACAATATGGACTAATTACGCACGCGCCTTGGGAGCATAGCCTGACAGAGAGGGATAACCTAGGAGGGTTCACACTCATATTTATTCATTATACTGTTAAATTATTCAATGGTTTAATGGGTCTCTTGATGTTTCTAGTGTCACCATTTCTGGGACTCAAACTGAATTATCAAAAAGCATTGAAATTCAACATGTTCCCACTTAAGGTTAACCAGAACTGTTTGTTAACTGTGGTTTACTATGTGTGAATTATTTAAATATATATATATATATATAATTCCATACAGGTCATTAATTATGTGATGCAAAATATTGGTAGTAATGTGTTTGTATTGTTTATTATGAATACATGCTGCTGTACTTGCCCTTGGACTGTCGTGTGTCAACAGTGGAGTAGATTATGCATTCACTGAATTGCATTGGATGTCGGTGATTTGCTGCACTCACCTCCTCAGCAGCCTACACTTAATGCTAATGAATGGCACTGTAGTTTTGTGTTTAAAAAGAGCTGATGTTTCCTTGAAGGGAAATACAGTAGGTCATAGATGCACTGCGATGGTATGAAAAGTGTGCTCCCTACTGGCTCAATTCTGTAATTACACCACAGGGCAGTAACCAGCCAGGGCTAACTCATTTGTTTGATTTGCATTCTTTTAACATCCAAAGCTACACAGGGAGAATTCATACAAATAAGTCCTATTTCTACAGTTATTTTTCTTGTATTTGTTCATCTGTAAGAAACAAATAAAGAGGAACACTGACAATTGCAGAAACAGTGCGTATTTAGCCAAAGCTAATTCCCAACACCAGTCCCTTGATGGGCCAATACTGACCACTGAGCAAGCACATCATCTTGTTCTACCCCACATGATGTTCCAGTGCTTTTCTTAGATGGACTGGTTGATGCATAACTATCACAATTCCCATGCTTCAATCAAAAATGATACCTCAGTACGTATGTGACTAAACTAAAAAAGCTAAAAGAGATATTTTAAGTTGCAGAGCTTGCTTAACAATTTATTTCCTACAAAGAAAAATGATCTCAAAAAGATTTAATGGGACACATTATGTTATTGTTAGGCTTGTTTACTGTGAGCTCATCTGTAAAATTAATTGATACCTTGATAAGTCAGCATAAACTTTACTTTTATATTATGTATGAGTGAAGGTCAAGCTCTTGGCCAAAAATATTAATTCAAAATAAAAGTGTGACTTTTCAGAAGAAAGGTCTTAGATGCGTATATACAGGCCCATAATACTGTATATATTATGTCCACATAGCAGGCACTGGGACTCAGATGGCAAAGGCCCAGTCACTTTTGGTCTCGATCCGAGACTTGGCCATGGCCAGAAGTGCCCTGCCAGGAGATTTCAGGATGTTGTCAGCCCATAAAAGGTTAAAAGATCAGGTATCAAAGATGTAGGCGTGAGCCAGAGCCAGCTGAGCCTCAGAATGTGATCACCAAAGTCATACAACCAATGGATACGGTGCAGCTACATTGTAATAAGCTGACACTTTGTTATTTTCAATAATTTGACAGCACATTTTTTGTAATAAGCTGACACTTTGTTATTTTCAATAATTTGACAGCACATTTTGATGTAACCTGGAAGTTTGTCACAGTTTGTTATAACTGAAATTTGCAAAGGGTATTAGAGCCAAGAGATATAAAATCATAAATCAGTTTTTTATATTTTAGATGGATTCAATATTTCAAGGTCTATATAATAACACAGTATGGGCCATTTTGAAGGGAAAGTATGATGTATGAATGGGACATTTACCGACCAGATACAGTAGTACGCCACAGCGTCTTGTTGTCAAACAGAGTTATGCTTTGTATAGATAGAGCAGTGGAGTAAAAGGTGCAAACTAGCAACAGTAGGTTCAACTGGCGGTGGCACAACTCCAGTGCAGAGTGCTCCAACTAACACTCAAAGGGAAGCCGCAGAAGATACTGTGAGCATTTCACTCCTGGTGAAACTCCTCCTTGCCAGGTGAAAAGCAGCAGCCATGCTGACCCCATATGTATCAAAGGGCACACTCAAAGGAAGAAAGGAAGGCAATATGAAAGGATGCTTCCCCCCAGGGACTTCAGTACTCCGGGGAACTGGCCTTTCACGCCGAGCCCAGAATTTTCTCACAAATGAACAAAAGATGAACACATGGTGTCCTTGCACAGTCTAAATAATTTCCATGATTCACCAAGATGATGTAGTACATTGCACTTTTTTTCCTGCTGCAAATGTTTTTGCACCTGACTTCATGTGGACGTCATGTGGTTCCTCCAAATATTATCATCATATTATATTTCAAATATTAAGAATTTATCATTTGAAAAATACCATACATTAATAAACACTTGAATTGTACAAAAGCTGCACTATTGTGTGTCAGAAGTAATTTATTTAATGTGAATTCATACTTCTCATACATGCTGAATGGGAGACTTAAAATAAAATGTCAACCCATTGACTTGTTTTGTCTGGAGATAGCAGGTCAACAGTTGATGCAATATAGAAGTGGTGTACTTCATCTGAAAGCTTGGAACCTGATGATTAATTTGAGAGTCAGGTCAGCAGTGTGTGTCAAGGTGGTCTAGGCTGATGACATCATGATTGAAGTATATGATGGCCATTCCCATGCTCACTTACTGTCTCATAAGTTTTTAGCAATTTTTGGATTGATACCATTTATTATACAGATTTGGTGCTGAATTAAAAAGCCATACATACCCATCGTATCATATGCCAAGTCTGAGTGTAGTTAGTCCAAAACAGTGATAAAATACATATTTTCTCTGTCAACATTTTACAAAAAAGCCAGTCGACAAAATTAATAGAATGTTGTTTACATGGGTTTAAACTTGTTTTAATACTTGAGAATTGATTGTTTTTTTTAAAGATTTAAAGAAAAATTTTCAAAATACCACATTAAGAAACCAAGTCCTTGAGTAGCACTGTAGAAGACTGTGGCTGTGATTTGGTATCTAAAACGTTTGACATTTGGAGATTTTTGCACGATTTGCATTTTTCAATGATTGGATTTTGCGCCCTTCTGTTCTGAAAACTGCTCAGAAAGTCCCTTATTGTAAATATTTAACAGGCAATGTCATACATTCCCTGAATGTCCTAGATATCTAGTATGCGCAGGTTATTGTATACAGTTACATGAAGTTTCTCACTATATGAAATGGCTACTGTTGGGACTAACTGTATCATATATGAATGAAATTGGACTCATTGGATCCATGTGTATCAGTTTCCCAATCATAACAATTTCAAGACTGTTAAGGGACCCCGATATGCAGAAATAGTCAAATACACCATTTTGAATGGGAGAAAATAACAAATACACTGCATGCCAAAAGCGGCATGATTTTTGCTCAAAACTGCACAACATTGAGTTCTGTTGGTACCCAAGAGTCTCTCCTTTAGACCACTCTCTCTTTGATAGACATGCCCACTTTGATAAAGACAATTTTAAAATACATATCTTACAAACCAAGGAGTCTCCACTTTTAAGACATACCTAAAACTGCATGAGATTAGCATAAAGTGGGCATATCTGTAAAGGGGAGACCCATGGGTAACCATAGCACCCGTTTTCATTCTCATATCATTAGTTGAGAGGTCAAAGGACCCCTTTGAAAATTACAATGCCAGATTTCCCTCACCACAATTTAGCCAACATTTGGAGCGTTATCCAACCCCCTTACCGACAAGCTAGCATGACGCGGTAGATAGCAATCCATTCCCCTCCGAACTGAAGAAGCCTAAAGTAAATCCAGTTATCTACAACTAAGTTTTCAAGGATCAAACCATCCCTTGAGTTTTCTAGTTTTATATGATAGCCAGTAGCTTCGCTCTAGCTTAAAAACTGAGTCTGCTACAGCCTCTGAAAGTTCACCAGTGATCCCAAGGGTTGGATAATGAAACCAGCTTTGATGAGTAGAAGGGGATGTTGGTACAATATGATTCAAAATGGACACCCGATCATTTTCAATCCTTATCTTATTCTTTTCTTGCAGAGATATGATATTATCATGCTGCCTTATACTGAGAGGGTCATTACTCACTTAATAGTCTTGCTTTACCAGACCCTTCTCCACAGTTGAAAGGTCTGGCTACAGTATATCGCATCTCCCGGATCTGGGAAAGAAACGCTCTGGCTTGTTTGTGTTTCTTTCAACCAATCACAATGGTCATGGGCGGTGCTAAGCTTCGGAAGCCGCTGTGGTGCGGCAGGAAAATAGTGTCGGGAGGAAACTTGTCATTAACATGGTTGATTCCCCGCAAAAGAAAAGGCCACATAAAAACGTATTTCGACTGTGAGACGAGACATTTACTAAACAAAAGAGAAACATAATTTGATTGTCGGTGACCCAGCGGTGAAGCTTGTCTATACTTTAGCTCTGGAGGAGCTCACTGGACTAATTAAAAACACAGACAATTTGCTAGCTCTTTGTAGTTCTTGCAAAAAATGACTGAACCAAGATCACTGAAGCTCGCGTCAAGTGGAACGGACCGGTACATCGGTCAAGTCAATGTCACCGGAACCACTGCCAAATCTTTGTTAAAACTTGCTATTTTGTGTGTATAAGTTGCTGGCTCTGAGGTTATAGGCTGAGTAAAGTCTGACTTCCTTCCTCTGGGTGTTGATCCCGAGCCATCACTTCCTGTTATCTAGACTTCTCACACAATGATGTGTCATAAAAAACACAAGATGTTTAAAGGTGCGATTGACAACATTGATACTATCCAGCTACTATTGATCTTGCACAGGCCCAAAGAATCTTGCCCCCTGACGACGCAGAGGTTCCACGTGATACCAACGTCGTTTCCTATTGGCTCACAAGCCTTGCTAGAGGCCGCAGCCACACGTCACACATCTACACAGAGGTAAACAAAACATTAATTACGGACCGACAGAATGTTTTAAAATGATTAATTAACAATCAAAAAGTGATCATTTTGATTCTACACCTTTCTTAAAGCTCTCTGGATGTATTATTTTTTAAATTATTCGTTTAAATAAAAATGTTATCAATATGACCTTTAAGCCAGTAAAACAAACACAAATGCTCTCAATCTTTTGTTGACAATAGTCTAGAGATGGATGAGCGGGTGCTTGGTAATGAGTGTGGCATGTATGATGTTGTGCAGTATCCATGGAAACCAGGTAAGTACCCCTTTTTATTAATACCATCAGCCCCGCTACCGACTGCAGTGGAGTTCATCTCTCGAAGCCTGTTGACTCGCAGACAAATTGACTGTCATCAGCAGTGACACGGCTTCCTGACTCTCCAACCCCGCTCTCCGTTGAATGTCCTGCGGTTGTACTGAGAGTTGGTGTCCATCCACTTTGATTTTCGCTGCGGAGATGGAGGTTGACATATTGCTTGGCTCCCACCATTTCGAGCTGCCGGCGTGTCCTCCTCCATCTGCCTCGCCCTCTGCGACTGATGCCCTCAATCGACACGTGAAGGGAGTCAAACAAGAACGTGAAAGGCAGCCAAACCTGTAAGTTACACTCAAGGACAAGAGCGGCGCTCCAACTTTGTGTAATGTGCTGAAGTTTAGGGGAAAGGAAAACAGCGAAGGCAGGGCGCATTTTCAAACAAGTCTTTGGGCTGAATGTCAATTCACTTCAAAGAGAGGAATGAAAAAGAGAAAAAAACGCGGGCTATGTTTCACGGTGCCTTAACACAAAGGCTTTAGCACTTTTATCCACCTACTTCCAAACAGCCGGAGACACCTTGGCAGTTATCAGCGTAAGGCAGAGGCCATTAAGCTGACAGTTTTTCCAGGGGAGGTTTAACCTGCACCTAGAGAGTATTTTGTTTGTCAAGAGTGTGTCAAGCCTGTTAAGACAGAACAAACGCTTGCTTAAATAAATGCATTTCTAACCCCATTTTGTTCGACACAATCATGTTGTTTTGGTAAATCGTTTTTTATATACAGAGCACAGTGCTTTTGTGTTTCGTGTCTGCAAACACACAAACAGTCTGAGGATCAGAGTCATGAACAAGAGTCTCTGCTGGTACTGTAAAGTCATTTTTAAGTTACTGCAAGAAACTTTTGCAAGTGGTTATGAAACAATCCAAATGTAATACTAATGCCACAATATCAGCAAACAAGACCATCGGTTATCTGACTGGCTTTATCTATGTAGTTATTCTGATTAATGCCACATCAATGTTTTATGGCATGCATATGTTTACATTTTCACAAGCAAAGTCTGCAGTGAGTTGTTAGCCCGTTAAAAGGGAGCAGGAGGATACTTTTTTTTTCATGTGGTTATGGCTGATACTGGGGCAGGATCAGCAAAGAGGAGGTTTTGTTGTAGCGGGTTGGTGGCCAGCTGATCCCCGATCCCCCTGACTCGCCTCCGGATCTGCAAACTTTCTGTTTCTGCCATTAAACGCTGTTAGAAACAGCGCTGCACTGAGCCTTTGTGACCCCTGGCTCCTGGGTTTGCGCTGGCTGAATTTGAGTACAGCTGCTAACTGAAAGCTGTCTATAGAGCTGCCTTCCTGCACTTTCCTTCCAGCCAAAAAGACCATTATGTTGGGTTGAGTGAGGGACCGTGGGGAAGTACTACCAAGCTAATTCTTGTCTCATTTGTGATTTGATAAACAGTAAACAGTAATTAAATTCCTGAATTAGATGAACATCTTTATGATCCATTAATGGAAAACAATTCAATTTTGTTACAATACAAAATCACAAATTTGCCTCAGAGGGCTTTACAATCTGTACAGCATACTGTCTCCTCTGTCCCGTCTCCCATATGGGAGGTGGAAAAACTTCCTTACAAAACCCTTTTAACAGGGGAAAAAGGAAGGAACTTCAAGGAGAGCAACTGAGCAGGGATCCCTTTCCCAGAATGGACAGAAGTGCAATGGACGTCATTTGTATAGAATAAAATACAACATAGTCATTCCCTATGACAGATGAAATCAGAGCAGAAATAGCAGTAGTAACACTAATGTCAGAAATAATGGGAGAAAATGATTTACTACTAATGTTAACAGCAACAGAGCAGAGAAGAATCCTGGCAAATTTCAAAGTTGCATCAATTTATCCAACTCATGTGTTTCAGGACATTAGCTACACGGCGGCTGGCTAAAAGGCTTTCATTGGCTTTGGTTGGGTATGTTAGGCTGATGTTAATGCAGCCATTAGTCAGTCAGTTCAGTCTGTGCTTAGAAATTGGTATATTCTGGCAAACAGAGGAAATGAAAGAGAAGAAGAGAGAATGGGAGAGGACCAGCAGAGGACTAGACTTTGGGTTCACTGTGTGTCATGTATGAGGAAAGAACAGAAAATGGTTTTGGCTGCTTCTCTGGGTCTATAGCTGTAGTTGTGACCATAGTTTGTGTCTCCATGATGTTGATGCTTGGTGACCTGAAGAAAACTCCTCCAGGAGCCAGAAGTTGCCCCCTCACGGTCCATTTGAGCCGACACTTTGCAACGTTGGCTTCAACGTCTTCTGCCCTGAAGTCCACCCTGTCCTTTATTCTTCCCTTGTTCTCTCCCTGTTCTTTCTTTCTTTCTGCTGTTCATTTCTTCTCTTTTATTTAGTTCAATCTTCAGTAACCACAGTTTTGTCTTTATCATTGTAGTATTGAATACATACATGTAGTATGTATTCAATGTAGTGTGTATAATGTAGTAATGTTTAATTGCTATATTCAAGAGAAAGAACATTGAATAGTATTTATTTTTAATTAAATAGCAGGCGGAAAACAAACATTGCAATCATATTCTCAGTCAAAAGATAATATTTGATTGTCCTCCACAGAATGGGCTCTTAGTTTCACATCTTCACACAAACGTCACAATAAGGCAGCATATATTTCTTTTCTTTTTTTTTTTGGCTTCCATACTGAGTTTGACAAAGCTAAGCCAACAGCAATTAAACAAAGTGAGGGTCTAAAGATAAAGGGACTCTTATGTTTGTGATTTTGGGCTTTGAATAAATGACATGACTATACAGCCGTGCAGCAGAGAGACATTTGAGCATCTTTCTTTATAGCTAAACGTAAATCTGTTTGCGTGACTCAATCAAAATGAATCACGGTTGCGCTGTCATGGATTATGTACTCACTGGATTGCACCGCTGACGGAACATAATGAAATGTGACAAGTTCGTCATGAGCTCATGAACGTAAATGAAGACCAATGAGGCAGTGTAAAATAAACAGACGTAGAGGAATATATTTGGCCTAAAAAAAAAAAACATTGTAAGACACATGCAATTGTGATTCACCATCAAAGCTCTCTGACTCTCTGAGCACAAACATAGCTCCCTCCGGATCATCAATGATCAGGGGACGTGCCACATCACACAAACTCACAGACTGTGATCAATGTTCTGTTTAACACGTCTGGTTTCAGGCCAAATCAATGCGAGACAGGTGGGCCCTGACCTGTACACAGCAGTTTCTTATACCCGCCGAATGAATTTAACCCTCCTTTGCAATTATCTCTCACCATGATCCCGAGGTCTTCACGGGGAGCACCCTGAAATTCTTTGTGTCTGCACCAACTATTGATTTAGTCTGTTTTTAGGCTCAGGTTAATGAGAGCTTTTAAATAATGCAGAGGTAGCATCATGGTGTACACAGCATCTCATGCTGTGGATGCCTCTTTATCACTTTTCCCCCTTATGTTTTCTTCTTTCCTCACGTCCCTCCCTGTCTCATTATCATCCCCTCCTTTTTTTTTCCGTCATCATTTTCTCCTGCAAACAACATCTGAGCATCCACGGGGGTAGGTTGTAGAGGGGTACCCCCACCGCACGTCCAATCTCACCCCCTCTGATCCATTGTATTCCTGACTGGCGTGGGATTCAAAGGCCCACCTCACTCCCAGAGATGAGATACAATGTGCTGCAATAACAGCGGGAAAAGGGTCTCTGCAATTTAGTTGCTCCCTTTACCTCCTGTATCAGATTGGATCAGCTTCTGCAGGTTTATTGGCTCTTTTGTCCTCCGGCTTTGTCTTGGGCTATCTCGCTGAAAGTGTGTTTTTTATAAATTATAAGCAATATCCCTTCTGACACCGCACTGTATTGTGTAATTATTATTCTAGCATAATGAGCCTCCAGCTTTAAGAAGCGTTTCATAAAACACAGTCCTACTAAGCAAAAATGCATTTGCATAATAACTAATACCTAATTGAAAATAAGGTGCTCCATTTCTTTGCTCGTATACCTTCAACATTCACAGATTTTTGAGACTGTGAGACAAATCTGAAATCCTCAAACTCAAATATATTCATGACAAAGTCTGAAACAGAAAGAAACACACTCTGTTTTTGCTTAAAATAGCAAGAGGCCAATCTGAATTCCTTGTTATAAGTTATTTCTTAGTCAGGAATTTGGGGGATTTTGCTTACAGTGGAGGTGATGAGGTCCCTGGCAGCAGAGGCCTCTGACACATTCTTTGCAATGCAAATTACATCATTAAGGCAAAATGTGAGATTATTCTTGGGTGTCTGTTTGCAACAGGGAGCTGTATGAATGGCTTTTAATGTCATTTTATTCTGGCAGGATGCACAAAATACACAAAATCCAAAGCTCTGCAGGATTTAAAGAAACTGAAAACAACGGTCCAAAACATCAAAGTTATTCACAAACAGATGGCCTTCATATATCTCTCTCCTGAAAGTATCTTCAGATATTTATTAAAGAACATTATTTGACACTTGGCTTTTAAATTGCTTTTGACAAGCAAGTAAGCAGGTAGTGGGAAGAGAGAGGCTGTGCAAATGAGTGGATGCTAATTGTGAGCCTGCTCTTCACAGCGTTTGATCATGATATGGGCGTTGGAGGAGGAAGGCAAAGGTTGGGCTTTTCTCTGCAGAAGCCGCTAGACTTAAGCGTGTGCTCTTCGCAGATTGGAAGGTATAGTGTTTTTCACGTCTCCGCTCTCTACTCGCTGCCTCTGACAGCTGGGGAGAATGTATGGAGAACAGTTGCTGAGGGTACATTATAGATGCTCTCACGCTTCACTGTTTCTTCCATTAAATCTACTCATGAATCAAATTAGCTTTCTTTCCTCGTCTGTCACTTTTTTTTTTTCAAAGCCACCAAAGGCGCTAGCCCCGTACTGTGGCCCCGATAAGTGCTGTGATGGAAGGGATGAAAGGAGTTCTACATAAATGGAATAAATAATAATAATACAGTAAGATTTTTATGGGGGGGCGGCCTAATCAGCATTTACCGTGGCTGCTGGGAAACCTATTAGTATACAGAAATATTCTTTTCCACTTTATTGGGTCCTAATTGTTGATTTCTCTGACTGGATGGCTGCCTCCTCCTGGATAATGATGTGGAAGAGTCAGTGAGAGATAGAGAGCAAGAGGGGGGTGGACATAGAGAGAAGGAACTAAAGAAATGATGAAAACGATGAGCTGTCATTTACACCCTCCCCTATCCCCAATATCTCTCTGTTGACAGCCGAAAACCAAAGTGTATCCCGGCTTCAGTGTGTGAGCAGGAGTGGGTGAGAAGAAATTGAATAAATATGATGTAAGACACGGAGGATCGGACATCACAGCTCTTTGCTTTGAAGACAACTACAGACGAACCTCGCCCGGATACCGCTCGAATTCCGAGTCCCACTTCAAAAGAAACGGGGTAATAAATATGAGGGATGCCACCTGAACCAAAACAACAGCACTCCAACTATACATAAAGAGTGACACCGTGGCTTTAATGTATCATTTCAGTACAAACGAGGTCTTTACATCATATTTTAAGGCCCTTTCTTTGTCAAGATGCGTTATGTCCTGTGTTTAAGCCCAACTACCTTTCTCTCTGTAAGTGGCTTTAGCAGCTCATGCATCAACAACTCTGACAAAATACCTTTATGTGCAATGATTGCGCATTAACAATTTACATCCAGGCAACAGTGTACTGCAATGAAAACAAAGGATGTGGAGGTTTGGGAGGTAAATGGGAATATAAAGCATTTGCAGCCAAGGTTTGCTTACTGTCTAATTGGGCTGTATGTGTTTATTCCCTATTTGTTTCTGTTTTTTTAATGTGTTTGTTTCTAACTACAACGCTTCTGCAAGTAATATCAAATTTGTCGAGTAATAAAGAACTGCTTCCCTGGAAGCGGGCACTGCCTGCACAGACTCATCCTACATAACATCCAGTTCTCCTCTGCACCCGACCTACCAGCAAAAGTCAGCAGCAATGCCATTAACCCATACAGCCTCTCGCTTACAAACACTGTCTGCCAATAGTCAACAAGTTCTCCAAATTAAATCGCAAATGCATCATTTGTAACTGTCCTAGAATGATATATCTGACACCACTCTTGCCAAACAGTGACACTTAAACTTGTTTCATGTCCTGACCATGTAATGTCAAGATGTGGTTAGATTTAGCCACAAAGATGATTTAGTTTAGAAACTACATAGTTGGGCTGAGGCAAAATAACTGTTTGGTTATGTTTGATAAAAGCCATCTTGGTTTGGATTAAAATGACAAACATAAACGCACAATAGTACTTGGTTGACGACTGTCAGTTCTTAACAATTTCTTCGTTTTTTTGGATAGTTTTTTAATACAAATCTTATAAGGATCCAGGATTTATCATCACCATGGTCATATCAAAGAAGGCTATTTTCTATCCTTGTGCTAGGATGTCATACTGGTGGACACTGGGGTATTTTCGCATTCAAAATAGAAGATAATCTTTGGGTTTCTTCATTCTAAAAGCTCCTCATTGAAGGGCAATGCCATAACAGGTGAATACCAGTCCACACCCAAGGCAGCACACATGTGAAGGAGGGACCAATTTTCTCCTATCTACTTGGTCTATTATAAGCCTTATGCACAACTTTAAGTTGTAGAGTTTTCTATCCTTCACATTGATATTTTCACTTCCCATAACGGTAAATCCCATAAAAGAGTAAAAATTCCACACATTTGGTACTGATTGATGATGTTGTAGTCGTTTTAACCTTGATACCTTGATTTTCCCTGCTTTATCACCAGATTCAAAATGCTTTCTGCAGAGTCTGAACAGTGCATGTCCTCATGTGTAATTGAATTGCAGTTCTGCCTTGAGAATCAAAATTGCATTTTTAAGTCTTAAATTATTACGGTCTGCATGTGCTGTGATTCTAACATCTTAAGCTCTAAAATCAGTTTTCTTCATCGTCATTCCCTTTTATTGTCCGTGGAATAGCTTCTTATCTTTCCTCCACAGGTTGCTTTAAATGCTTCCCATACGTTTAATATTGAGTGCACAGAACTCCGATGATTAATGTGAATATACTTAGTATACTACTGTAATTGTCTCTCTTATCAGAAACACAAACTCTATATCCTTGAATAAAGCATATTGGCCATTGCCTACCTTTATAGTTATTACCAGCAAGAGAGAGGAGGGCTGACAAGAGGGCATTGGTCTAAAATACTAATATTTGGGAGATACAGTTAATCACATTCTTTAGTATAGGTTATGATAAAAGCAAATAATCAATCCTGGAATATTAGTTATGTGCATCCTCCAGAGGAGTCTTCTGTAACATTGCCATACCAGGATATCACAATGACCTATTTACCGTGAATCACATCACACATACAATTGTTGTAAAGAAAAGACAAAAAATCTAAGAAACCAAAATATGCCCTGGAGTTATTAATGATCTGTGCAAACATAAAGGGGAAACAGACACAAAGCACATGAAGGACAAGACAAAATCTGTCACGTAACAAATATAATAAGAACACACACCAGAGTGATCTCATCACTATATCAACACAGTGATACACAGTCATACCTCATTCAGTCCACATCAACATCAAAAATAGTCAGATGCCTGGACAGTCTCCATTGCAACTGTGGGATTATTAATTATTGTATGTATATACCTTGTTATCAGCTTGTTTCCAAAACTTTTTCCAGGCTCATCAAACAATATCATTTCTTACTTATTAAGTGTGAGGCTCCATTCTGGTTTTCAATAAGCCCACATCATGTTTTTTTTTAACAGTCAACAGCCATCTGATCCTCCACAGCTCCAATCAGGCTGTGTTTCTATTTGCACTCCACTGATTGATGAATTGAGTTCATAAAACCTTATCTGGAAAGATTATTTCATATTTGAGTCTTTCAAATAGATGTAACGCCCAGAGCGGTGTGTCTTTTTTCTGTCATATTTTGTTTGGCGGCATGCTGGTTTATTACAGTTTGTCTTGTTTCTTTTGTTTCATGGACTTATCTTTGAATATTAAGAGGTGAATACTGACTGCATAAGCAGGGGCAAGATAGTCTACCATACCGTGATGTCACGTGAAAAGCAGTATCTTACCGTTCCAGTGACCCGTCCTTTGTTATGGCAACGGACTGCAGGACAGAGTGCAGGACTACAGTGGGACGAGAGGAGGTTGACTCTGTGTTTACGTCAATGTCTTGGTGCTCAAACATCGTTTGTCGATGGACAATGATTCCCTGATGGTGGATTTTAAATGTTATGATGCCATGTTGTCTGCCCAGATAATTGATTTTGTTGCTGCTGTTTATATTCCTCCTGATGGAAATTAAAAAAAAACACACACACTAGAGAAATGCACTCCTGTTTATGTTTGATATTTCTGGTGCAGCAAACAGCTACCACTCCATGCCATTGTGCATCCCTGTGTTGCACAATGACTATATATGCACACTGATTAAATCCGTGAATCTCTTTGACTGATTTTGGAATCTTCATACCAACATACAATGCAACATCAACAAATGAAGGCAATGGTGGGGGAATAATGCGTAACAACCACTCCCCCTCAAGTCTTCCCTCCACTCTTGGCCTTACTGTGCCCGCATAGCAGAAAAACCCTCACCAGGGGTGCTTGGCTTGGAAGCTGCATTAGGGCCTTTGACGGATCCTGGTTTTAAAGACATTAAATCCTCTTGCAAAGTGTGGGATGATCCGGTTTCTGGAAAATAAAGAGACAATAATAATTCCATCATCATAATGTTTGAAGTAGTTGAGGTGAGCTTTATTGATCTTTCAAGACTCTTAGACTTTAGAGTGAAGACTTCAATCATAAGTAGACATCGAACACTCTTTGTTTGTCTTTGGTTTTTGATGCTGGATTTAAAGAGATCATCAGGATGCTTATATCCCACATAAATGTCCCAATCAGTTATTTTACCAGAAGAGACTGCTCCATCTCTCACAGTTTGGGCTTTTAATAATGAAATGACCGTGAAGCCATGCTGGTGCATTCACGTATGTAGTGGTAATAACCTGTCTCACGAGTCGAGACACTGCATTCTTGCGATTTTGTGGAAAAATCTGGCCTCTGACCTCCCCATAGAAGGGATGGGTGAAATTAAATTCCTCCACAAGCAGTCATAGATCCTCACGCGACAAATTTAAAGCCATTTTAGTCAAAGACGTCACAGACAGCCGAGGTGCTGCTGTAGAATGAATCTAAACTGACTGAAATATCCCTGCTGTCAGCCAAGTCAAACAGTAGGGAATAAATTGTACCTGTGTGCGTCTGCTAATCTGTCATACACACATTAGCATTTAAATAAAGTTTTACAGCTCTGTTGAGAGAGATATTAAAGTTGATAGATGTGGCTTATTCTATCACGAACTCGCAGAATGTGTGGGCCACTCTTCATCGGGAGAGACACTGCTGGCTATCATTAGTGACAGGGGGATGTTAGGTTGTGTGTGTGTGTGTGTGTGTGTGTGTGTGTGTGTGTGTGTGTGTGCACTGTAATTCATTATGTTGCGTATAGTAATATTGACTGTTTAACACGCCATCATCAAGATGATGCCAATGGACAAAGGGGCCAGGGAAGCTGCAATGGTACCAAGCTTTACTTTAACATCCCCATTTAGGCTTTATTTAGTATTTAGTATTTTAATAATATATATATTTCATAATTATTGACGACTCAACATGACCTGCAGGTGTGAATATGAGCGTCAATGGTTCTCTGCCTCTGTGCCCATACATATTATTATAGTTGTAGCACACTATAATGTGTATAAATGTTTGTCAACAACTAGCTTCATTTTGAAGGAGTCATAAATGCTGTATTGATAGTTAATTATACATCACACAATATAACAAAGCTGTATTCCTATAATATATGTGTGAACAAATCTCTACATGGTGCTATAAAACATTTATTAACTGTTTATAAACATGTCCAATCATTTACAGGCTTGTTTATGAATGAGTTAAAAACGCATGAAGACATGTGAATAATATTTAATCATGACCTCAGAAGTATAACAGTGTTCTTTACTCAAGATTCAGGTTCTCCCATAATTCCATGTTCATATCAAATCTATAATTTTATATGATTACAAGTGTGTAATATAATAACTGTGATGGGAATTTTTCATTTAGTAGTTCATTGTAGTATAATTAGTAGTTTGAGTAGTTTTAACTCATACTATTCCAAGGGCCCTAGTTTCGTGGCGCAGCGCAGGGCGGCGCAGGGTGGCGGAGCCAGCGCAATGCAAGTTTCGACCCGCGCAGCCTTGCGCACGGTCAGTTTGGCAGTTTGGTGGATCGCCTGCGCCAAGATGGGTGTGGCGGCGCAGCAGGGGGAGGCGTCACAGATTCAGCTTGGCGTAGCGGAAGTTTCGTGGCAAAAAGCCTCGCCGAGACTGCGCTGAAAGCTCGCCAGTTAATAAAGTCCATTCATTCAATGCGAATCACAGCTGGCGGAGTGGAAGTTGTCACCGAGACCTCACAGGCAGGTTTCCACAGTTCCAGGCACATTTAAATGCAATAAATAATCACAACAAACACTATTTAATGCAACTAATTGAATCATCACGTGAATTTATATCTATATAGATTGTCCCGTCACATCTGACGTCAGATCAAAGGCGGATGGCACGCGTAACGGAAACTCAGCCTCTCGGACCAAAACATCTCCCTCTCTCTCTCCTGTTTTTTATAATATCGGCATTGTTATTATTATGATACGCGCGCACAGCGCGTGATGCGCGTGGTGGGAGCGGCGGCGCTGCTTCTGTCATCGGGTTGTCAAATGACGGAACTTGCACTGAACCTCCCCTAACGCATTAAAGGAGAGGAGAGGAGCTCATTTGATTGGTGAAGATCTGAATCGGCTGTATTAATCCCAGTCCACGCCTCGTCTCCTCCTCGTCTCCCACTAAAGGTGCGTGTCCACAGGGGCGATTTTAAACGCGTGTGGACGCGCCGCTTCCCAGTATTGCACGCTTGGTGGGCTGCCACTAGAGGATGATTGACAGGCGCTCTCCTTTAAACAACGAGCGTTCGCGAGCGTTCCCGAGCGTTCCCGAGGCGGCGAGTCGAGCCCGGCGCCTCTGATTAGCATAAAGTAGATTCGACTTCAACTTTAGGCAAATGAGGAGCGGCCAACTCGCGCGCCGTCTCTCGACATTCGCCGCGACGCTACCAGAATGCATTGCACAGCTTTTCACATAGACAATGAATGGGACGCGGGGAAACACCCCTGCCTGTGGACACGCACCTTCACGCCTTCTTCTCCTCCCTCTTTCCCACTTGCGCCGGTGGGCGAGACGGGAGGTGAGCCTGCGCGGTGCACGAAACTTGCAAAGTCCAGGCAGACACACCCCGTCGGCGGCGCAGGTGCGCTGAAAGCTGACTGCGCCTGGTCTACGAAACTAGGGCCCAACGTGTCATGAGGTAACCTGTATTCTGCACTTATGTCATGTCATGCGTTACATGAGTTGTAAAATGCATCTTGTGACACCAGCACAGCTGGCAAGTCAATATGGATCTATGGACACTGATGAGTGGTTCAAACACCACATTCCGGACAAAGTTCTCCGTCTACACAAACAACGGAACAATGCTTTCTGATGACACATCACAAACAACGGTATAAAAAGCCCTTCTCAAGACTAATGACTTGGTCAGACTCTTAAGGAGTCTTCCCCTATCTGGCCAGATAGTTTGCTCTGAAGCTGTATGTCGGTGATGCGGTCCGCTTGGACACCCTGTTTGCGAGGGCTTTGACTTATTCGACTTTGTCTGTTTACAGTCTGTCTGTAGCGACTGCTAGCCTGTTTTGGACTCTTTATAGAATAAATTACTAAAAGCGCTGTTAGGAGTTGTATTCTTATTTCTCATCAGGTGATCATAAACTGATTGCCACCACAATAACATATTACATAACATACAGACTTCAGATACATATGTTTGTGTGTGAAACTGTCCATACAATCTAACGGTGTTAAATGTGTCTGTGATATGATGATGTATGTGCTCATGTTGCCGTCAGCAACGATATGGGACCAATAGTCTTGATCCCATCGCAGGCTTTCTGTTTCATATTTAATGTGCAAAGTTAAAAGAAGGGACAATGAAAATAAAGGCAAGAGCTGAGAGAGTAGCGGAGTCGCGAAGTCCACGGGGAGAGAAAATGATCAAAATGAACATGAAGGCGCTTGAGGCTGAGGCTCGTAGCTGAACTGCTGGAGGAAGAGGCTGTAATGGCCTGCTAATAACTTGGACAAGTTGGTGCTGCTGAAATATGGATACGACAAGAACTGCAGTCCACCCATAAATACCATTACAAAGAAGGGAACAGGGGCGGGAAGGAGGGAACAATAGGTTAAGGATGAAATGAGGAACAGTGAAGGATAGAGTGCAGTGTAATTAGCGTGAATGGATGGTGAGAGGGAGGTAAACACTGCATGGAGCAGAGATGTAATATATCCCTTGAAGTGGATTGTGATTGTAAATATTGCTAATTAAATAGAATATTATATTAATGGGAACTCACCCTACTTTTTCACATCAAGATCCGTTTGCTGGTTTACTCATGGGGTCTTACTGCCTGTGAAAACATAGTGTGATGTTCTCTTGTAGCTCTGGAGGAATTATTAAAAAATATTTTAAAGGCCTTAAAACCTATTTTCCTACTTATATGAGTACTGCTGTCCTACATAAAGTCAAAGTTAAAACAATTTGGTTAAACCTATCAGAATTTAATCTGATCAAACCACACAAAATCCCAATAAAGCAGAGTAGCCGAGTTTTTGAGATTTAAACTTTAATATATAATACTGAACTTTATTTGATTGTTACTTATATAACTCAAATACATATTCACTGTAAATTGAAATATGTATGATTCATTTAATCTAACTTTTCAGGGGCTTTAAGAAAACAAATCTATAAGACTTAAAGTTGGGATATCTTGGGTGTTTTGTTTGCAGCAGATACATCTCTCAGAAGTCCAAAAGCTTAGTTTAATGTAAACCAAACTGCTGGAAAACCCTTTTTTTCTGACAATATACCATAAATAATATTTTGACCGTGACATGTTGGTGCAATTTACCGCATTGTAGTACATGTGAGACATAACCCAGGATTTTTATACTAAATGTTTCAATATAAATGTGTATATAAATATAATAATTGTTTAAATGTTGAGAAGATATTCCATTAGTGTGTGTGTGACAATGGATAAAAGAGGGATGGTTTGAGGGAAGATTGTCATGAAGCAGACAAATGAAGGAGCGATGTCAAATAAGGGGGGGGGATGAGGGAAAGTGATGAGAGTAAAATTCTGTGTATTTGCATGTCTGTGTTTGTGTGCGCATGAAAAGGAGAGAAAGCGATGCATGAATAAAAGACATCCGTGACTCTGCATGTTTATAAAAGGTGGCTCATTTATCACTTCAGTGGGAAGTCATGTTCACCATCCCTGCAGGCATGATCTTACACACAAATAAGTCTCAAATCATACAGAATGCACTATTAAAAATCTCAAACAAGTCTCACAGATTCATCTAGTAACTGGGTTACTGGGGGGGAAAAAGAACAATTAGTCAGTTTCAAGGAAGCTATTGTTTCAGCTCTGATTGCTTCTCACTGATTAGACAAAGTCCTGACTCTCTTATATCTCCCGGTCCAGCCTGCTGTCACTCATATTGCAACATCTGTTACCTTGTAAGGACTGTCCTTCCAACAGAAGCCTTCATGGAACTCATATTGTATCTACATATGCATTTATATCCTTTTTTTTTCCTATGGTTTCTTCCACTCGTTCTTCTTTGCCGACTCAATCTACCAGCGCAGCAAAGGGCAAAGTACAAATGATTTATTATGTTAGTCGTGATGGTAATAGACACAGGCAAGCATCAATACACACATCGAACACACATCTAATCAAACTGGCGTATGCAAAGAGACAATAGAATTCAATGGAATAATATTGTGATGAAATTATTATTATATATATTATATATTGGAATATCATTTTCTAAATTGATGATAACAAACACATACTAACTCAAACTCCTCAGAAAAGCTGATCATTTTAAACCATTAATAAGACGTCAAATAGACAGTACTTTTCTATGTCAATTAATCCATTCACACAGTATAAAAAATGTGATCAATTCACAAAGACTGTGCATGTATTGACTTTTACAAAACATGCTATGTTGTGATATATATCATAATCAAAATATGAAATGACCTATATCGAGATGGAAGATGTTGGTCATATTGCAAAAGGCAAATCAATAATCTGTAGCGATGCATTATAGGCTGCACTGGAAAGAAATAAAATAGGAGTAGAAGGGACATTCCTATTCAAATCAGCATAGCAGGAGGGTCAGAATGGGATCAATACAAACCACTTAAAGCATTTCTTATGCCAATGAACTGATACACAGCTGGAAATATCAATTCCTCAATGATCATGACAACA